>NC_043701.1:74550596-74635622 GCF_006229205.1 Suricata suricatta | reverse complement strand
CCTAACGTAGTGAATGCGGTTAGCCCAGGAGGCTAACCCAACCCACCACCAGGGTCATTCCCGCCTACTAGGGTTGTTGGGACCGCTTGCCCTCCAGCTTCCTCCTTCACCAGGTACGCTCTTTGGTCATCGGTCCGCCGTCCCGGAGGCTGGAGGCGCGGTGGCTGCGGCCGAACTAGGACTCAGCCTCCCCCTAGGCCGGGCTGTTTGGCTGCGACAGCCTCTGCCCGGCGTGCCCCGAGTTCCGGAGCGAGGTTTTTCCTGCGGTCACCGCCGACCCAGCCGGCCGGAGACGGGCCAGGCCGCAGAGGGACTTCAGGGCGGGAGCGGCCTGTGGGGGGAGGGAGGCGTCAGAGCGAGGGTCGGGCCCGGCGGCCCGCAGCCTAGAGCGAGTTCGCGTCGCCTTGTGCCGTTTGATACTTGACTGTGTGCTGCTCGTTTGATCTCTGTTTTCGTTTTATTGTATAGTTTACTTCAACAGTAAGAGAAATAAAATGGAACTTGAAATCTCAAGTTTTAGGGTTTGAGGTCAGGACCGACCGGCCACTTAGCGTGTACCTTTTTTGGTTCAACTACCTAATCCCTTTGAGTCCCAGTTTTTTCACTTGTAAAATGGGGATAATGATAGGATTACAATAAGGATTACATTAAAATATTTTGTAAAGTAAAATAATTTTTTAAGTGGGAAGACGCTTCACAAAAAGTTGTTTTGGGTTTTTTTCTGCTTGTAAACTTGGAAGGAAAGGAGAATTAAATCTTGTAGTATTTGCATTAATTAACTTCTGGCTGTAATGGTCATTCATTGTATAATGGTTGATTTTCGAACTAGGATGCCCGGGAGGTTAGTGCCAATATCCCCGTTTCACTGTTACCTTAAAGCGTAGGATTGTAATAACCATTAACCAAAATGGAGACTACAAAGAGATGGTTCTGGTTTGCTAAGGGAAATGAGAGTTTAGTTGTGGATGGCTTTAGGTTGAAAGACCTGGGGAGAGAATCATGAAACTGTTTTACCAATTCGTAATAGTTGTTTGTAATGTAGGAGAGATGGGGGTCGGGGGAAGGTGTAGGTAGTGAAGAGAGGAGGAAAAAGATTGGTTTGAGAGACCTAGACACCCTCAGCCACGGGGTGATGGGTAAGAGGTTATCAGATCAGGCAGATGGAGGTGTAGTTTGGGCAGAGCATTCAACATTAGAATTCTGTTTGAGGGAAACAAACTATTTCCAAAATGTAAACTACAGAAAGAGCACAAGGTTTTTATGTTTATTAAAAGCTTTAGGATTGAGAAGCAAGAATATAGAATGTTGTTACAGTCATATGAGGAAATGACATTACCCAGGAGGGCATGTGAAATAAGAGAGGCAGTGATGAGCAGACAGTGATGAAATAGTGAGAAAGACGGAGAAAAGGTCATAGAGGTGGGAAGCGAATTGGGAACAAAATTTATCAAGTCACGGAATTACAAACATTGGATTCATACAGGCTTCACTGTCTGGCTTTGGGTAGTTTTGAGCCTTAATTTTAATCTTTGAAAAGGCTGTAATTAATGCTTCTGAGATATTATGAGGATGAAATGAAACATTTTTCAAAGCTTAATTAGTACCACAGAGAGCTCAGTAAGTACTATCAGTCTGGTGAACTCTACACCAGCTCCTCCATCTTCAAGAGTTCAAGAAGGCTAGGATTTGAAAAATAGGCCTGTCAGTAGATGACTAAGTACTAGAGAACAGTGGTCTTGAAATGGAGACAGGTTGAGTGTACTTTTGAAAGCTCATTTTATGTTCTAGTGAAAACTGAGTTACCTTTCTTATTTACTATAAAGAGGAAACAGTAACATAGTTGTGCCGTATGGTTTTAGACACACCCTTTACTGCATTATAGGTGATAATGACAAGCTGTGAATAAGCAGAAAGTCTGTTTTACAGGTGTTAATCATTTTCTAATCTGTAACTCAAGGCTAATTAAAAAAATATTTTTGGAACTCAAATCTTTTAGTTGCTACAGGAAAGACTTGGTCATGTGTCTATGTTCTGTATACATAGAAACCCCCTTACCTATCATGCCAATAATAAGGCAGTTGGTAAGATGATAAAGTTTATGTTAAACTATATCTTAGAATATACTTCAGATGAAGAGTATACAATCAAGAAGAACTGAATGGGGAAGGGGACTAGGTTATTTGTGTGAAAAGTTTGTTTAAAGCGTTTTATTAAGCAAAGTTGAACATTGAGCAGAATCACGGTCTAATTAAATGAACATTTGCCTGTGAATCAGGAGAAATGAATTTCATTCAGTATTGGCTCTATTCCTAAGAAGTTGTATTACCTTGGGCAATTTCTTCATTTGTAAATGAAGACTGTATCTGCTCAATCTACCCTACAACTTTTTGTGATTATCAAATGAGGCCTAATGTTTTTCAGACTACTTCCCACATATCCAGATTTAATTTTTTTAATTCTAGAGCCTAAGCAAATGAATGGATTTTTCATTGTTCTGTAATAGTCATCACTTTCCTATTTTCTTTCTTTTGCTTAAGACTCTCCACCTATTCCTCTTCCCTGTTCATACCAAGCCTAGCTTAGATTGAGCCTTTGTCTCCTGCTCATTTGAGGCCTTCAGTAATATTCCTATTTGATTTCTGTGTTAACTACTGATATATTATCTTTTGAAATGTTTTCTCTTGATATTTTTTAAATTTAATTTTCACATTTTATAGTTTCAATATCCTGGTGAATTAGAGGACTTAGGGGTTAATTTTTTTGTTTCATAGGCTAAGTGTATGAAAAGGTAGGTGTGGCACTGAAGTCTATGTCTCAGGTGAGGGTGAGCTGGGAAACCAGGGAAAATTCAATGTATCAAGTCCTTGAACACAACCTCAGTGACAGGCAATAAAAGGAGGATAAGCAAGACAGGAGGATTCAGAATTTGAAAGTGGATTTCCTTGAGACAGTATAATTCAGAGACTGCTGTGGCATCTATAGGAACATAATGGTTCAGAAGTGATATGTTCTTAACTAGATTGCAAATCCCTTAAGGGTGATACAAGGTACACACTATTTGGCCATGTCTATAAAATATTCTACCTATTTATCTCACTTCTTTCCTTATGTTTGATTGAACACCTACAGTGTGCTATGCTCAGTGAGAATGGGTCACATAAGACCCCATAGAAGTTTCATTATGTAAATTTTTAAATTTTCTAATACACTAGTCTCTTATCTACAGTTTCAGTTATCCTTGATCACCCATGGTCCAGAAACAGATGATCTTCCTTCTGACCTATTGTCAGAAGGTCAGTGGTAGCCTAACACTGCTTCATTCACCTCACTTCATTGGATCATGCAGACATTTTGTCATCTCACATAATCACAAGAAGACGGATAAGTATAGTATAAGATCTTTTGAGAGCAAGGGACCACATTCACATAACTCATATTACAGTATACTGTTATAATCGTTCTTTTTTAGTCACTGTTAATTTTTCAATATGCCTAATTTATAAATTAAACTATCATAGGTGTGTACGTATAGGAAAAAACATAGTATACATTGAATTTGTTACTATATGGGGTTTCAGTCATACACTGGGGGTCTTGAAATGTATCTCCTGGCAGATAAGAGGAAACTTCTGGATTTTTGGATACACATACAGTAAAATACACTCATTTTAAGCATATAGAATGAATTCTGGTAAATATGTATATCCATGTCATTTATACTAAAATCAAGGTATAGAGCATTTCTGTCTTAGAAGGTTATTTCATTCTTCATTCCATTTTCCCATCCCATCAGAGGTAACCAGTTTCTGATTTCTATTTGCATAGTTTTTCCTATTTTCAACTTAATATAAGTGAAATATAATTTACATGTAACTCTGAATTATTTTGCTTAACATAAACCTTTTATGATTCATTCATGTTGTTACATGTAACAGTAGTTCATTCCTTTTTATCACTGAGTAGTATTCCATTGTGTGAATATTTGGATAAACCTGTTGATTTATATTTAGATTGTTTCTTCTCACTTCTGACAGTTATGTATAATGCTGGTATGAACATTTGTATTCAGGTCCTTTTGTGGACATATGTTTTTATTTTTCTTGGAATTGCTGGATCATATGTTTACTGAATGTTTAACACTATGGGAAACTACTGAAGTTTTAAAATCTGCCCTCCAGCAATGTATAGAAGTCCCATTTGCATCCTAGTCTCTGGGAGTGAAGTGATACCGCACGTTGTTTTTAAAAAATTGAGGTGAAATTTATACAACACAAAATTCACCATTTTAAGCATTTTGAAAGTATAATTTAGTGACTTTGAGTATATTTATATTGTGCAATCATTACTGCTATCTAATTCCAGGACATTTTCTAAATTTCAAAAAGAAACCTAATACCCATTAAGCAGTCATTCCCCAAGTCCCCGTCTCCTCAACCCCCAGCAACCATGAATCTTCTGTCTACAGATTTGCCAGTTATGAATGTTTCGTATAAATAGAATCATAAAATACGTGCTTTTTGTGTCTGGCTTCTTTCATTTAGTATAATGTTTTCTTTTTGGTTGAATAAAATTCCCTTGTAAAGATACACCACATTTTGTTTATTCATTTCTCAGTTGAGCATTCAGATTGTTTCCACTTATGGCTGTTATGAATAATAGTGCTCTAAACATTTGTGTACAGGTTTTTGTTAGGCTGTGTTTCTAGTTCTCCTAGGTCTATATCTAGTAGTGGAATTGCTTGGTCATATGAAAATTCTATGTTTAACATTTTGAGAGACTGTCAAACTTTTCCACAGTGGCTGCATAATTTTATATTACCACCAGTGTATGTAAAAGGCTTCCCGTTTCTCCACATATTCAACATTCATCAGCACTTATTGTTTTTTTCTTTTTAAATTAAGCCCTTCTTACTGCTATGAAATGGTATCTTGTATCTATATGTTATGCTTTTACCACAATTATAGGTAGCTACCGTAAGATATCATAGAACCCTATCGCAATACCATTAGCAGGACTTCCTGTTTCTCTATGCCTTTTATGCCAGTAACTTATTCAATCCATAACTGAAAGACTATCTCCCACTCCCCTTCACCCATTTTTCCTATTCTCCACCCCATTCCCCCCTTCCCCTGACAGCTATCACTTCACTGTACTTATGAATCTGTTTATGTTCTTTGTTTATTTGAGGTTTCTTTAATGTTTCACATATAGGTGAAATCATATTTGTCTCTGTGTCTGATGTATTTCAATTAGCATAATACCCTCTAGGTCCATCTGTGTTGTTGCAAATGGCTCAGTAAAGGTACCTTATATATTTATGTGTGTGTATATATATATATATATATACACCCCATGTCTTCCTTATCTGTTTATCTATTGATGGATATTTGAGTTGCTTCCATATCTTGGCTATTGTAAGTAAGGGTGCAGTAAACATAAGGGTGCATATATATTTTTGAATTAGTGTTTTTGTTTACTTAGGGAAATACCCAATAAGTGGAATTAACTGCATCATATGGTACTTTTTTTTTTTAAAGCTTTGAGGATCCTCCATACTGTTTTCCACAGTGACTATACCAATTTACGTTCCCACCAACAGTGCACAGGGGTTCCTTTTTCCCCACATCCTCACCAGTTATTTCTTGTCTTTTTGATTCTAGCCATTTTGACAGGAGTAAGGTGATATTTCTCTCTGATTTGATTTGCATTTCCCTGATGATGAGTGATGTTGAACATCTTTTCATATGTCTGTGGCCATCTGTATGCCTTCTTTATAAAATGTCTATCTATATAATTTTTTAAGTTATATTTGTGTTTTAGGTGTTGTGTAAGTTCTTTGTATGTTTTGGATATTAACCCTTTATTGGGTAATCATTTGCATGTATATTTTCACATTTAATATATTGCCTTTTAAAGATGGTTTCCTTTGCCATGTAAAAGCTTTTTATTTTGGTATAGTCCTGATAGTTTATTTTTGCTTTTATTTCCCTTGCCTGTGGAGACCTACAGAATTGTTGCTATGGTTGATGTGAAGGAAATTACTGCCTACATTTCCTTCTAGGGGTTTTACAGTTTTAGGCCTCCCATATGGGTCTTTAATCCATTTGAGTTTACATTTGTAAGTGTGGTGTAGGTATGGTGTAAGAAAGTGGTCTAGTTTCATTCTTTGGTTTGTAGCTGTCCAGTTTTCTCAGCACCATTTATTGAAGAGACTGTCTTTTCCTCATTGTTTATCTTAACCTTGCCTCCTTTTCCATGCTTTAGCTGACCACTAGATTAAGTGTGGGTTTATTTCTGGGCTCTCTGTTCTGTTCCATCAACAAATATGTGTCTGTTTTTGTGCCAGTACCATCCTGTTTTGATTACTACAGCGTCATAGTATATCTTAAAATCTGAGATTGTGATACCTCTAGCTTTGTTCTTCCATCACAAGATTCCTTTAGGTATTCCAGATCTTCCTGGTTCCGTACAGGTTTTGATATTATCTATTCTAGTTCTAAAAAGAAAAAAAAAAAAGAAATGCTCTTGTCATTTTAATAGGGATTGCATTCAATTAATAGATTGATTTAGGTGGTATAGACATTTTAACAACATTCTTCCAATCTGTGAGCATGGGATATCATTCCATTTGTTTGTGTTGCCTTCAATTTCTTTAATCAGTTTTATAGTTTTCAAAGATCAGTTCTAACACTTTCTTGGTTAAGTTTATTCCTAGATATTTTATCCTTTCTGGCATAATTGTAAATGCAATTGTTTCCTTAATTTCTATCTTTACTACTTTGTTCTTAGCGTATAGAAGTGCTACTGAGTTCTGCATGTTAACTTGCATCCTGCAGCTTTATTGAATTCATTTATTCTTTACAAAAATTTTTTTAGTGGTTTTATTTATTTTTGAGAGAGAGAGACAGCATGAGCAGGGGAGGATCAGAGAGAGAGGGAGATACAGAATCTGAAGCAGGCTCCAGGCTCTGAGCTAGCTGTCAGCACAGAGCCTGATATGGGGCTCAAACCCATGAACCGGGACATCATGACTTGAGCCGAAGTCGGACGCTTAACCTACTGAGCAACCCAGGCGCCCCTGAATTCATTTATTCTAATAGCTTTTTGGTGGAGTCTTTAGAGTTTTCTATGTATAGTATCATATCTTTTGTAAGTAGTGACTTACTCTTTATCAACTTGGATGCCTTTTATTTTCTTTCTGATTCCCGAAGCCAGGACTCCAGTACTGTGTTGAATAAAAGTGGCAAGAGTGAACATCCTTTTCTTGTTCCTGATGCTAAAGGAAAAGCTCTCTATTTATAATGTTTGCTCTGGATATTTCATATATGACCTTTATTATGTTGAGGTATGTTACCTCTAAACCCATTTTTTGAGTTTTTATTGTGTATGAATGTTGGGTTTTGTCACATACTTTTCTGCATCTATTGAAATGATTTTTATCATTTGTTGATGTGGTGTAGTACAATGATTGATTTGTGATATTGACTCATCCTTAAAACTCTGGACTAAATCCCACTTGATCATTGTGAATGATCTTTTTAATTTATTGTTGAGTGTGGTTTGCTAACATTATGTTGAGGGCCTTTGCATCTGCTTTCATCAGAGATAGAGGCCTGTAGTTTTCTTTTTTTGTATTGTCTTTGGTTTTAAAATCAGGGTATTGTGGGCCTTCATAGAATATATTTGGAAGCTTTCTTTCCTCTCCTGTTTTTTTGGAATAGTTTGAAGACAGTAGGTATTAACTATTCTTAAATGTACTTTTTGTTGGGAGTTGTTTGTTTACTGACTTTATTTTGTTCCTAGTAATTGGTCTGTTCACATTTTCTATTTCTTCGTTCAATTTTGGAAGATTATATATTTCTAGGAATTTAACTATTTCTTGTAGGTTTTCTGAATTCCAAACATATAATTTTTTATAGTGTTCTCTTAGAATTATTTTCTATTTCTATGGTGTCAGTTGTTACTATTCTTTTATTTCTTATTGTGTGTCCTTTTTTTAATGAGTTTAGCTAAAGGCTTATCAATTTAGTTTATATTTTCTAAGAACCAGCTCTTGGTCTCATAATTTTTTTTATTTTTTCTAGTCTTTATTTCATTTATTTATACTTTCAAATATTTCTTTCTTCCTACTCATTTTTGGCTTTGTTCTTATCTTCCTAATTCCTTTAGCTATAAAGTTAGATAGTTTTTTTGATAATTTTCTTCTTTAGGTAGTCCTTTGTTTTTATAAACTTACCTCTTAGAAATGTTTTTGCTATGTCCCAAAGATTTGGGACCATTATATTTTCATCTAGATGTATTTTTTTAATTAAAAAAACCATTTTTTTAATGTTTTATTTGTTTTTGAGATGGGAGGTAGGAGGGCCTGGGAGGGGAAAGTGTGAGCAGGGGAGAGGCAGAGAGATAGGGAGAGGCAGAGAGATAGGGAGAGGCAGAGAGATAGGGAGACACAGAATCCAAAGCAAGCTCTAGGCTTAAGATAGGGAGAGACAGAATACAAAGTGGACTCTAGGCTCAGGTTGCCACCACAGAGTCTCAATGTGGGGATTGAACTCATGACTATAAGCCAAAGTCAGACGCTTAGCTGACTGAGCCACCCAGGTGCCCCTGGATGTATTTTTTAATTTTTTCTGATTTCTTGGTGACCATTGGCTGTTTCTTGGCATGTTATGTAGCCTCTATGTGTTTGTGTTTGTGTTTTCTTTTCTTTTTTTTTCTTGTGATGTCTGGTTTCACACTGTTGTGGCCAGAAAAGATGCATGTTATTTTTACTGTTCTTAAATTTATTGAGATGTTTTGTGGCCTTAATGTGATCTATCTGGAAAGTGTTCCATGTACATTTAAGAAGAATATGTATTCTGTTTTTGGATGAAATGTTCTGTATATATCTGTTAGGTCCATGTGGTCTAATGTATTGTTTGAAGACACTGTTCATTTTCCTTATTTATTTTCTGTTTTGATAACGTATTCATTGATATAAGAGGTGTTAAAGTCCCCTGCTGTTACTGTATTAACTCTCAATTTCTCCCTTTATGTTTGTTAATGTCTGTTTTATGCATTTATATGATTAAATGTTGGGGGTCATGGATATTTACAACAATTGTTATACCTTCTTGGTGAATTCACCTGTTTATCGTTATGTAAATACTTTGTCTTTTATTAGTCTTTGTTTCAAAGTCTGTTTTATCTGATTTGAGTTTTTACTCAGATCAGATACCAGGGTTTTTTTTTCTGCTTCTGTTTGTATGGTGTCTTTTTCTATCCTTCCACTTTCATTTTTTATGTGTCTGTAGGTCTGAAGTTAGTCTTTTGTAGTCTGCATCATTAGGTGAATCTTGGTTTCTTATCCATTCTACCACCTATGTCTTTTGAGCATTTAGATCATTTGCATTTAAAGTAATTTATTGACAAATGTGTACTTATTGCCGTCTGTTAATTGTTTTCTGGTTATTTTGTAATTCTGTTACTTTTTTCTTCTCTTGCTTTCTTTCCATGTGATAACTCAGTAGGGTTTTGCTTGATTTTCTCTTTTATTATTATTATTATTATTATTATTATTATTATTACTATTATTATTATTATTATTATTATTTTGAGAGAAAGAGAGCATGAACAGGGAAGGGACAGAGGGAGAGGAAGAGAGAGAATCTTAAGCAGGTTCCACGCCTAGTGTGGAGCCCAAAGTGGGGCTTGATCTCACAACTGTGATTTCATGACCTGAGCTGCAATTAAGAGTTGGACATGCAACTGACTAAATCACCCAATCACCCCTCTCCTTATTTTTTTGTGTATCTATTAAAGATTTTTGGTTTGGGGTTGTCAAGAGATTCATGTATAGTATTCTAAATATATAGCAATATACTTAATACATTATAGTTAATATGTATATTTAAGCATATTTAATACTTATTATGAAGTTGATGGTCACTTAAGTTCAAACACATTCTAAAAGAACTTTTTTTACTCCCTTCCATGTTTTATGTATATGTTGTCATATTTTACATCTTACTATGCATAATTTTTTTGCTTCCATGTATTGCCTTTTCCATTGAAAGAAGCTCCTTTAACATTTCTTGTAGGGCTGGATTGGTGGTGATGAACTTCTTTAACTTTCATTTGGGAAACTGTTCATCTCTCCCTCAATTCTGAATGATGACCTTGTTGAGTTGAGTATTCTTGGTTGCAGGTTTTTTCCTTTCAGCTCTTTAAAAAAAAATTTTTTTTTTATATTTATTTATTTTAGACAGAGAGAAACAGAGCACAAGTGGGGTAGGAGTAGAGAGAGAAGGAGACACAGAACCCGAAGCTCAGGAACCAGAGCTCAAACTCAGGAACCTTAAGATCATGCCCTGAGCTGAAGTCAGATGCTTAACCAACTGAACCACGTAGTCACCCCTCTCTTTCAGCTCTTTGAATACATCATGTCACTCTCTTTTGGCCTGCAAAATTTCTGCTGAAAAATCAGCAGATAGACTGTTTCCCTTGTATGTAACTTTCTTGCTTCTCTCTTGCTGATTTTAAAATTCCCTATCTTTAACTTTTGCCATTTTAATAATTATGTGTCTTGCTGTGGACCTCCTTCAGTTCATCTTATTTGGAACTCTTCATGATTCCTGATCTGCAATGTCGTTTTTCTTTCCCCAGTTAGAGAATTTTTCAGCTGTTTCTTCCTCTAATAAGGATTCTCTGCCCCTTTCTCTCTCATCTTTCTCAGAGCCTTGTAATGAGAATGTTTGTTCACTTGATGTTTAGGAGATCCCTTAACCTATCCTCATTTTTTTTCTTAATTTTTTTTTCTTCTGAGTGAGGGTACTTTCTAATACCCTGTCTTCTAGGTTGCTAATCTGTTCTTCTGCATCCACAAATCTACTGTTGATTCCCTGCAGTAAATTTTTCATTTCCGTTGTTGTCTTTTTAAACTCTGACTTTTTGGGATTTTTTTTTTGTTTTCTATTTCTTTATTGAAGTTCTCACTCCTTATTTTTCTTTTCATTCCTGTTAGCATCTTTGTGATCATTGGTTTATCTGGCATATTGCTTATCTCTTTTTCATGTAATTCTTTTTATGGATTTTTTTTCTTGTCCTTTCATTTGGAGCTGCTTCTTTCTCCTTATTTGTTTGACTTTGCTGTGTTTGTTTCTATGAATTAGGTGAAATGACTGCTTATAAACTTGAAGGAGTGGTCTTGTATATGACTATACCCTATGTAGACTGTGTGTGCCTGGTGACTTTAGCTGGCTGGAGCCGTGTCTGGCATGTGCTGGGGGTCCTGGAATACTCCATGTTAGGGCTGCCCTGATGGGAAGATCACAGCTAAAGTAGGCATGGACCAGGATGGTCCCAGAGCTCCACATGAAGAAGACACACGGTGGGATAGCTGAAGCTGAATGGGTCCAAGGCGGGATGTCCGTGTAGAGGGTTCCCTAGTGGGATGGCTGGAGCTGAGGCAGAACACAGACCAGGGGTTCCTAGGGTACTCTGTATGTGGGGCACCTGAGCAAGGTGAATAAATTTGAGGTAGGGCATGAGCTGGGGGTATCGCCCAGGCACTGTGCGTTAGTGAGCACACCAGCATTCAACTGTAGCTTAAGTGGGCTTGCACTAGGGTGATCCCAGGGCTCTCCACCCAGAAAGTATCCTGGGAGGACAACTGAAGCTAAAGCGGGTGCAAGACAGGATGTCCAAGCATGCTCAGTGCAGAGTGTGCCCTGTTAGAGTGATTGAAGCTAACTAAGGCCAATATGGGCTGGGTTGTTGTGGGGGACTCTATGCATGGACAGCTTTCCAGGGTGACCAAAACAGGCATGAGCCAAGAGGTCCCAAAGTGGTCTGTATTGGGGTTACCCTGTTCTGTTTGGAGCTGACATGGTATAGGACTGAGGTGTTCTTGGAGTGCTTTGTATCTGTTTCATCTTGGCATGACACCAGAGCTGTATGGAGTACCCACTAGTGGTTTCTTGGTGTATACTGCACTAGGGCTACCTTGGTGAGACTGATGGGTCTGGTGTGGGCTAGGCCCTGGAGCTCACTCAAACTGTACACCAACTGTGGCACCCCAACTTTGCTCCTGTCCGTGCTACCAGTGTGGAGGGAAACATAAACCATGGTGCTTACCAGCTCCCTCAGACCCGGAGAGAATTCTAGTAACCCCCTTGCTATTTGGTGGAGTTCTGGAACTGGATCTTTTATATTCTAGTTGCTCTTCTAAGCTTGGGCTTTTTTTCTGTGTCCCAGGGCATCCAGAGTTAGGGCCAGGATCACTGAGGTGGCAGGCCAGCTATGGTGCCCCGGACTCTGTTCTAGTCTGGATTATCAAGGTAGAGGGCAAACATAAACTGTGGCACTCACCAACCTGAAGAGGGGTTCAGCAGTAACCCCACTGTTTGGTGGCATTCGAAGGCTGGATCTTTTATTTTTATTTTATTTTGTTTTAAGCCCCTCCCCACCCAAGGCTGGATCTTGTAAACCAAGACTGTATTTCTATGCCCCAAGACAGATAAATCTGCTCAAGGTTCCTTTTAGCTGAGAAAGGGATAGTAAAGTCTCCCGCAAACTGAAAAGGTACTTTGAGACTAGGAAACAAATCAGGCACTTGTGTAGTTTTCAGAGTTTTATTCAGGGTAACTTTCTGACAGGAAAGAATTGGCTGGAGGGCAGTCCACAGCAACTGCATAGTCTCTGCCAAGTCCAGACCTTAGTCCACAGATTTTATAGGGTAAGTGGACATGCAGAAGGGTATTGTAGTGAGATAAAGGGATCACAAGTACCTCAAAGGGTTTGTGTGCACCTAGTTGACACTTGACCTTTAATTAGATATTATGGTACCACCTGTCTGTCAGGAATGGGAAAGACTGTTATACTTAACAGATTTATGGGACACCAAAACAAGCGTTCCCCCATCTTTGGCAGGTATTTCTGAAGGATGTATATCAGTCTTCAATGGGTCTGGAACACAAAGCCACAAGAGACATCTTTGAGTGACCGTGAACAAGACAGATGGTCAAAAGTGGAATCCGTATTGACAGCACTCTTAACATCCCTCTGTAGTTCCCAGCATTTGGGGTGGGGCTTCTCTTCCTTATCTTTTCTCTATCTCTTGCTGTCTTTTATGCGATCTTTAGCCTGTTTTGTATTCTATCTGTAGATAGAAGAAGCTGTTCAGCCAGCCATCAATTCTCTAATAGGAATAACTGTATAAATAGGTATAGATTGAGTGTCTGTGTAGGCGGTGAATTTAAGGTGTTTCTATTTCACCATCTTGGACCAGAACCACCCCACCTATCGTAGTACTTTTTTTTTTTTTTAGTAGTTCTGTGGTGATTACAATAAGTGTTTTAACTTACAGCACCCTGGGTCAGATCAACGGCAATATAATTTTAGTAGTATAGAAAGACTTGCTCTTATATAGCTCCATTCCTTACTCTCCTTTGTGCCCTTATAGTCATTCAAATTACATCTTTATGTATTATATTAACTTTATTGCTTTATTTGCCTTTTATATTGATTCCTGTTACTTTTATAGTTATCCCCCTAATTTCTTTATAAACTCCAGGTACTCTGTGCTCATGGATTGGAGGAATTAATATTGTTAAAATGTACTACTCAAAGCAGTCTACAGCGTCAGTGCAATCTTTACCAAAATATCAGTAGCATTTTTCACAGAACTAAAACAAATTCCAATATTGGTATGGAATCACAAAAGACTCTGAATGACCAAAGCAACCTTAAAAAAAAAAAACAAAGCTAGAGGTATCATAATCCTAGACTTCAAAGTATATTATAAAGCTATAGTAACCAAAAACAGTCTGGTAATGGCACAGTGAAACAAGGTAGGTCACATAGATCAGGTGAACAACCCAGAAATAAATCCACACTTAACATGGTCAATTAATCTGTGACAAAAGAAGTAAGAATATACAATGGGGTAACAACAGTCTCTTGAAAAACTGGTATTGGGAAACTGGACAGGTACATGCAAAAAGCTGGACCACTTCTTACATCATGTACAAAGATAAACTGGGTTAAAGACCTAATGGGTTAGGCCTTCAAAAACCTAATGGGTTCAAGACCTAAATGTAAGACCCAAAACCACAAAACTGTCTTAAAAAAAGAAACATTCAACTTTTGGATATTGATCTTAGCAATACTTTTTCTAAATCATTCTCCTCAAACAAGGGAACAAGCAAAAATAAACTATTAGGACAACATAAAACGAAAATTCTTTTGCAAAACAAAGGAAGCCATCAGCAAAACAAAAAGACAGCCTAGTAAATGGGAGAAGATATTTATTTGCAAGTGATTTTTCTGGTAAGAGCTTAATATCCAAAATATATGAAGAACAAGGCAACATGAAAAATATATAAAGTCTAATGTAAAAATGTACAAAGAACATGAATAGACATTGTCCCAAAGAAGATTTACAGATGGCAAACAGACACATGAAAAGATGCTTGTCATCAGGGATTATCAGAGAAATGCAATTCAAAACTACAGTGAGATAACACCAGTCAGAATGGCCCGAATCAAAAAGAAAAAAAGTAAATGTTAATGACAATGTAAAGAAAAGGAAACCTTCATGTACTTATTTACAATAGCCAAGATATGGAAGCAACCTAAGTGTCCATTTGCCGATGAATAAATAAAGAAGATATTATATATATTTACTTTAGAATATTACTCAGCTGTAAAAAAAAAAAAAAACCACACATATCTTGTCATTTTTGACAACACGATTTGATCTGTAGGGTATAATGCTAAGTGAAATAAGCCAACAGAGAAAGTCAAATATATGATTTCACATATTTGTAGGACCAAAAAAACAAAACAAGTGAAGACATTTTAAAGAAAACTCACATATACTGACAACAAATTGCTGGTTGCCAGAAATGAGGGCAGTGGGGGACTAGGCAAAATAGGTGAAGGGGATTAAAAGGTACAAATTTTTAGTTCTAAAATAAGTCAGGATGAAAAGTACAGCATAGAAACTAGTCAGTAACATTTTAATAACTTCGTATGGTGAGAAGCTATGACTCCACTTATAGTGGTGAATTGTAAGGCATCTAATTGTTCAGTTACCATGTTAAACACTTGAAATTAATATGTGTCAACTATATTTCAACTAAAAATTTTTTTAAATAAAAATAAGGTAAAATAACATTTTACCTTATTGTTTTAAATTTGTCAATGTGATACATGTGGTTTATACCATGGAATATTATTCAACCATGAGGAAGGAAATTTTGCCATATTTGAAAATGTGGTTGGACCTTGAGGTTATTTACTAAGTGAAATAAGTAAGATAAGAGGAGGCAAATACCACATGGTGTTACTTACATGAGGAATCTTAAAAAAAAGAAAAAGTGGGGCGCCTGGGTGGCTCAGTCGGTTGAGCGTCTGGCTTCGGCTCAGGTCATGATCTCACGGTTCATGGGTTCGAACTGCATGGCAGTCTCTGTGCTGACCGCCACCTCAGAGCCTGCAGCCTGCTTCAGTTTCTGTGTCTCCCTCTCTTTCTGACCCTCCCCTGCTCACACTGTCTCTCTCTGTCTCTCAAAAATAAGTAAAAAGCATACAAAAAATTTTAAGTAAAAAAAGAAGAATCTTGTTTTAAAAAAGTCTTTTTCATTTAAAAATTTTTTTAAATTTTTTAAATTGATTTTTGAGAGGCAGAGTGTGAAGCAGGGGAGGGTCAGAGAGAGAGGGAGATACAGAATCTGAAGACAGGCTCCAGGCTCTGAGCTAGCTGACAGCACAGTCATATGCTTAACCGACTGAGCCACCCAGGTGCCCCTAAAAAAAAGTCTGAAGGGTGCATGGTGGCTTAGCTGGCTAAGCATCTGATTCTTGATTTCAACTCAGGTCATAACCTCACAAACTGTGAGATCCAGCCCCATATCAGGCTCTGCACCAACAGCACTGAACCTGCTTGGGATTCTCTCTCTCCCTCTCTCTTTCTCTGTGTCTCCCGTACTCACATTCTCTCTGTCTCTCTCAAAATAAGTAATACATTGTAAAAAAAAAAAAAAAAAAAAAAAAAAGTCTTAGAGTAAACATCATCCTAATGTGGAATTTTAGAATTTTTTTAAATTCAGGAATGAAATAAGGATACTCATTTTCACCACTTTTTAACATTGTGTTGGAGATCTTATATTTTACAATTACAAAAACTAAATTTGGGGTACCCGGGTGGCTCAGTTGGTTGGGCGTCTGACTTTGACTCAGGTCATGATCTCGCGGTTTGTGGGTTCGAACCTCTGTGCTGACAGCTAGCTTTATTGAATTTATTTATTCTTTAAAAAAATTTTTTTTAGTGTTTTTATTTATTTTTGAGAGAGAGAGACAGCATGAGCAGGGGAGGATCAGAGAGAGAGGGAGATACAGAATCTGAAGCAGGCTCCAGGCTCTGAGCTAGCTGTCAGCACAGAGCCCGACACAATGTTAAAAAGTGGTGAAAACGAGTATCCTTATTTCTTCCTGAATTAAAAAAAAATTCTAAAATTCCACATTAGGATGATGTTTACTCTAAGACTTTTTTTTTTTTTTTTACAATGTATTATTTATTTTGAGAGCGACAGAGAGAATGTGAGTAACGGAAGACACAGAGAGAGAGAATCCCAAGCAGGTCCAGTGCTGTTGGTGCAGAGCCTGATATGGGGCTGGATCTCACAGTTTGTGAGGTTATGACCTGAGTTGAAATCAAGAATCAGATGCTTAGCCAGCTAAGCCACCATGCACCCTTCAGACTTTTTTTTAGGGGCACCTGGGTGGCTCAGTCGGTTAAGCATATGACTGTGCTGTCAGCTAGCTCAGAGCCTGGAGCCTGTCTTCAGATTCTGTATCTCCCTCTCTCTCTGACCCTCCCCTGCTTCACACTCTGCCTCTCAAAAATCAATTTAAAAAATTTAAAAAAGCCTGTCTTCATAGTCTGTGTCTTCCTCTCTCTCTCTCTCTCTGACCCACTCCTACTCACTCTGTCTCTCAAAAATAAATAAAAAACATTAAAAAAAACAACCTAAATTTGTAACATGGTGTGAAGGGCAGAAAGTAAACTTTACTATTGCAGACAATGTAAATGGACAGAAAACTCAAGAGTCTATAAATCAAAAATTAGAAATAATAGCTTTTCTTTAGTAAGGTTGGCTGGATATAAGTTTAATGTACAAAATTATTTCCATATCTCAACAGCAGAAAGAATGTATAATTAAAGGGAAAATACTAGGGGTGCCTGGGTGGCTCAGTCGGTTAAGCATATGACTCTTGATTTCAGCTCAGGTCATGATCTCATGGTTTGTGAGTTTAAGCCCTCTGTCAGGCTCTGTCTTGTCAGCATGGGGCCCACTTCAGATTCTCTGTCTCTCTCTCTGTGCCCCTTCCCCACTCACACATGCTCTCTCTCTCTCAAATAAACATTAAAAATAAATAAAAGGAAATATTTATGTTAATGTTAGTGACTACCAAGTATCTAGAGTTGAATCTATCACAAATAAGCCACAGTTTATAGGACAAATTTTAAAACTTCCCACAACATTAAGGAAGGCTTGAAAAAATGAAAAGAATAGACCATATTCATAGATACTAATTCTCACAATTTAGTCTATAGATTCAGTTCAATCCCAATTACGCTCCTAGGATTTTTCAAGGAACTTGGATGATTTTTTAAATTTGTTTTTTTATTGTTAATTTATTTATTTTGAGAGAGAGCATGAACAGGGGAGGGGCAAACAGAGAGGGAGAGACAGCAAATCTGAAGCAGGCTTCACATCATCAGCAGGGAGCCTGATGTAGGGCTCAAATTCACCAACCACAAGATCGTGACCTGAGCCAAAACCAAGACTCAGACGCTTAGTTAAGCCCTGTGGATGGTTTTTAAATTTACATGAGGGACCACAAGGTCAAGAACAACCATGACATTTCTGAAGAACAGGTTAAAAAAATGGATCCTGAATCAGAGGGACCACAGATTATCTGGTGGAATCGGTTGGGGTTTCCATGTAGAGTATCATGTCATCTGTGAAAAGTGAGAGTTTGACTTCATCTTTGCCAATTCTGATGCCTTTTATTTCCTTTTGTTGTCTGATTGCTGATGCTAGGACTTCCAACACTATGTTAAACAACAGTGGTGAGAGTGGACATCCCTGTTGTATTCCTGATCTCAGGGGGAAACCTCTGTTTTTCCCCATTGAGGGTGATATTAGCTGTGGGCTTTCATAAATGGCTTTTATGATGTATAAGTAAGTTCCTTCTATCCCAGCTTTCTCGAGGGTTTTTACTAAGAAAGGATGCTGTATTTTGTCAAATGCTTTTTCTGCATCTATCGACAGGATGGATCATAAGGTTTTTAATCTTAATCTTTTCTCTTGTTAACGTGATATATCACATTGATGGATTTCTGAATATTGAACCAGCCCTGTAATCCAGGAGTGAATCTCACTTGGTCATGGTGAATAATTCTTTTCATATGCTGTTGAATTCAATTTGCTAGTATCTTGTTAAGAATTTTTTTGAATCTGTATTCATGAAAGATATTGGCCTGTAGTTCTCTTTTTTTGCTGGGTCTCAGTCCGGTTTGGGAATCAAATTGATGCTGGCTTCGTACAGTGTGTCTGGAAGTTTTCCTTTTATTTCAATTTTTTTAAATGGCTTGAGAAGAATGAGTATTAACTCTGTTTTGATGTCTGGTAGAATTCCCTAGGGAAGCCATTTGGCCTAGAGCTCTTACTCCTTGGGAGATTTTTGATAACTGATTCAATTCTTCACTGGTTATGAGTCTGTTCAGATTTTCTATCTCTTCCTGTTTGAATTTTGATAGTGCATGTGTGTTTAGGAATTTGTCCATTTCTTCTAGGTTGTCCAGTTTGTTGGCGTAAAATTTTTCATACTATTCCCTGATAATTGCTTATATTTCTGAGGGATTGGTTGTAATAGATACATTTTCATTTGTGATTTTTGTCTAATTGGGTGCTCTGTCTTTACTTTTTGAGAAGCCTGGGTATAGGTTTATCAGTTTTGTTTATTTTTTCACAACACCAACTCTTGGGTTCATTGATCTGTTCAACTTTTTTTTTTAATTCTATATTGTTTATTTCTGCCATGTTCTTTATTATTTCTCTTCTTCAGCTGGGTTTGCTGCTCTGTTTCTAATTCCTTTAGGTGCGCTGTTAGATTTTGTGTTTCCCCTTTTTCTAGTTTCTTGAAATAGGCCTGGATTGCAATGTACTTTCCTCTTAGGACTGTGTTTGCTGCATCCCAAAGAGTTTGGATTGTTGTATTTTCATTTTTATTTGTTTTTTCATATATCTTTTAATTTCTTCTCTAATTGCCTGATTGGCCCAATCGTTTTTTAGTAGGGTGTTCTTTAACTTCCATGTTTTTGGAGGTTTTCCAGACTTTTTCCTGTGATTGATTTCAAGTTGCATAGCATTGTGATCTGAAAGTGTGCATGGTATGATCTCAATTTGCTTATATATATATATGGAGAGCTGCTTTATGACCCAGTATGTGGTCTATTTTGGAGAATGTACCATGTCATTAGCACAACTTTAAAACACTTAGGAAAAATATGTAGGCAGGTGTTTTTTTGGACTTTTGAGTAAAGAAAGATTGCTTAAGTAAAACAAAAACAAAAAGGAAACAAAAAGATGTCTATAAGGGGAAAGATAGATAAAATGCACTATCTTAACAATATACGAATTAAAAATTTTTTTTTTGTTTTTTATTTATTTTTGAGAGACAGAGAGAAACAGTGTGAGCAGCGGAGCGTCAGAAAGAGAGGGAGACACAGAATCTGAAGTGGCCTCTAGGCTCTGAGCTGGCTGTCAGCACAGAGACCGACGTGGGGCTCGAACCCACAAACCGTGAGATCATGACCTCAGCCAAAGCTGGACTTTTAACCGACTGAGCCACCCAGGCGCCTTGCAATATATGAATTTTGATCCTGGGGAGCGTGGGTGGCTCAGAGGGTTAAATGGCCGACTTCTGTTCAGGTCATGTTCTTGCTTTTTGTGGGTTTGAGCCCCTTGTCTGCAGTATATGAATTTTGATCCTGGGGAGCATGGGTGGCTCAAAGGGTTAAGTGGCCGACTTCTGTTCAGGTCATGTTCTTGCTTTTTGTGGGTTTGAGCCCCTTGTCAGGCTCTGCGCTGACAGCTCAGAGCCTGGAGCCTGCTTCAAGATTCTGTGTCTCTGTGTCTCTCTGCTCCTCCCCCTCTCATGCTCTGTTTGTCTCTCTTTGTCAAAAATAAACAAAATTAAAATTTTTTGTTTAAAAATCAAGAGCCCAATTCCTTACCCTAGCTTCCGGAAGTCCCCTGCTTTTTTCCCCACCGTAATTTCACTTGTTGAAACCAAGACAATAGCCCTATGAAGTATTACAGCTTCTCCTATTTTGTGATATCCTTTACCATGTTACTTTAGTCTCTGAATTTCCTATAAATTCTGGATTTATATATATATACCTCTTTTCTTTAGGTTCTCCCTTGTGTACAAAAATAAGACAATTTACTTTCATTTTTCACTACAGATTTTCAACTACTCATGTTACAAACAAACCATTGGAGCACAGAGTTGAGGAAAAGACTTAAACCAGGTGAGTAGTAATAAAAATCTAAAACATGAAAACTACCATTTTTATGAAGTTCATTATTGGGATAATTGATAAAATTGGAATATGAACCTAAGAGTACTCTCTAAATTGACCTTCCTCACTTTGATAATCTTACTGTGAAATATCAGAATATTCTGAGGTAAGGGACACCTTGGTGGCTCAGTTGGTTAAGCATCTGACTTTGGCTCAGGTCATGATCTCACAGTTTGTGTGCTTGAGCCCCAAATAGGGCTCTGTGCTGACAGCCCAGAGCCTGGATCCTATATCAGATTCTGTGGTCTCCCTCTCTCTCTGTCCCTCCTCCACTCATGCTCTCTCTCTTCCTCTCTCTCAAAAACCTAAACATTAAAAAAAAATGTTTTTTAAAAAGAATATTCTGAGATAATTAGTATGAATTGTTGATAAACACAGAAGAATAAGTGATATGTAATGTGAGAGTCAGAAGAGAGTTTGGTGAAATTCTGGGCTAAACAGAACTCATTTATTTCGGGTGGAAGTATAAATTGGTCCAGACTTTCTGGAAAGCATTTTGGCAATTTGTCTCAAGTTTTTAGTTTAGCCTAGCAAGCTTACTTTTTCTTCTATAGTAATTCTAGGAAGACTACAAAAAGCTATGTATATGAGCATATTTATATGGGAGTGTATGAATGAATGAATAACGAAAATCTGATAGTGACCTCAACATCTAACAATGTGAGACTGATTAAATACAATAAAAACTATTAAAAATGATAATGTAATCTATATTTATTGATACACTGTCTGTAATATATTTTTAAGTGTCCACACTGCTACTAAACATTATGAATAGTATTAACCTATTTGTTCTTTTAAAAAGATGCATGTAGGGGTGCCTGGGTGGCTCAGTCGGTTAAGCCTCCGACTTCGGCTCAGGTCAGATCTCACGTTCGTGGGTTTGAGCCCCGCGTCGGGCTCTGTGCTGACAGTTAGCTCAGAGCCTGAAGTCTGCTTCTAGTTCTGTGTCTCCTTCTCTCTCTGCCCCTCCCCATCTATGCTCTGTCTCTCTCTGTATCAAAAATAAATAAAGCATTAAAAAAATGTAAAAAGATGCATGTACACAGATATACAAATGTTTGTACATGTTTAATTCATTATTTATGTGTAATCTGCAGGTTGTGTGTGTCTACATATTATATACATAGGCATACATATACACATATATGCATTTGTGTGTACATAGACATTTGGAAAGATGATACTCTTATTGCTAGTGGCTATTGTTGAGTAAAAGGTTTTAAGTGATTTTTTATACTTTTCTACATTAACTGGCTTTTTAGAAAAGAGTGTATATTGCTTTTCACATCAAATTTTTCTAAGATAATGCTTCTTTTGAAGGTTATGTGTTTATTTTATACCTTTGGAGCAACTTTTGGCATGCATTAGAAATAGCGATATATTTGCTAGCTCTATATTAGAGTGTCTAAGTAGTTCTTATGAGGCTAAATACACGGATTGTGGGCCTTGTTGATCAGGTGCCTTCATTCTGTTACATGGCCAGAGTCTGTGTTCTTATTACTCTGTTAACTGTCTTACAAGTGTGATGCTGCTGACATGGCTGAAGTGCACTACCATTTTTGGAAAATCAGAGTACATGTGCTATTAATGACAATTGTGTAGTTAGTGCCTTTGTATAGAACTTATATATTTATTTCTGATCGTGCTCAACAACATGTGTTTTGATATTAATGCTGGTTACTGTTTTTATAGATGACTTAATTTTTAGCAGTTAGATCTGAGGGCATTTTTATTAAATTTTATTTTACATTTTTTTTTTCTTAACAGATTTTTCTTCAGTCAGTTAAAAATATGGATCCTGAATCAGAGGAACCACAGATTATCAAAGTGACACCTCTTCAACAAATGTTTGCCTCCTGTACTGGAGCTATTCTGACATCACTAATGGGTAAAATAATGTTACTGTTATAGATAATGTAACTCTTATAGATTTGCATTTGAGTTTTCTATCTGAAATAATGATAGTATTATCCATGTTTCATCATTATATCTCTCCATCAGCATAACATAAAAAGGATGCTGGACAGAAAATCAAGAGACTTGAATTTCATTACTGGCTTTGCCATTCTCAGGCTGAGTGCAGTTTGAGACAGTCCCTACTTCTCTTGGAACTTCACTTTTACCGATAAAATTAGGGGCTCAGGTCAGAAGTCCTTTAAAGAACCTATGATTATTGAACTTTTATTACTCTATTAGCCTTTATTAAAAGAGGAAACAAAATAGAATAAAATATTAGTCTATTGAATGATGCAGAACTTGGGCAACTTATGGTAATAACAAATACAAAATATGTTTTCCTTTGCTTGCATTAGTGAATTTCTTAAATTTTGGGGGTCCACATTTTTCTGTTTTTTATAGTCCATCTCTTCTAAAGAAAGACGGAGTTAGATGATAGTTAAGTACTTCAGTGATTTTTAAGCTGGCTGGTTTATTTAGATAAGATAGATAATTAGAACAAATATAAATGTATTACTTTTAGATGTGCTATCTTACTTCAGTTAGTGTTGTAAAGACCTTAGAGATCATCTAATGTGACTTCCTCATTCTCAGATAAGGAAAAGTTTTCTTACAACCACTATTTCGCATTTTTTCCTACTTGGATAAAATGCATGCAAATTAAAACAGTTCTCCTTTACTGTGCTGTTCCCAAATGGAGTTACACAGTGTGACAGTAAAGAAGATTTATGGCTAGCTTACTTGCTTTTTCATTATCTATAGTTTTTATTTGATACAGCTGAATTTAATGTATTAGGAAAAGTAATATTGATTACTTGTAATACAGTTATTCTCAGATTTTTAAATAGACTTCTTAAACTTTTATTCTTTATCTTAGATGATGTAGTTTCTTAAGAATACTAGTATTTTAGGCTTAGAATGGAATTATTGTAGAAATATTATAAATGACAATTTTGTAGTCATGAGAGAAGTAACTTCTCATCAGTCCTCTTTTAAACAGAATTCAAGGGTAAAAAATGTTTTAAATTTAAATGTTACATTTAAAACCTTTAAATACTTTAAACCATAAAACACTTTAAAATGAACAATCTTACCCATTATATAGTCATGAAGAGGGGTATGATTTAATATATTTTGTCATGTTTGGGTAAATGTACAATTTACAGGTATCACTTATTAATTAAAATTTATGTTTCTTTATAGTGACTCCTCTAGATGTTGTTAAAATTCGACTCCAAGCCCAAAGCAACCCATTCTCCAAAGGTATGTGTACTAGTTATCCTGAAAATCTTATGTTAGGTTTTTAAATGTTACTTTATTCAGTTTTGTTTGAAAAATGTTTTGTTAATTTTTAAAAGTTCATGCCTCTTTATTCTCATGCAGAAATGCTCTCTGGATGTACTTAGTTGTACATTATTGGGTCTTGCCTGAAAACAAATATATATAAAACAGTTATAACACTTTTATGTAGCTGATTAAAGTATCAGGTGATTTAATATTTGAGTATGTGCCTCACAAGTAAGTGCAGAATTATAAGTTGGGGGGGGACCTTAGAATCTAGCTTCCTCCTTAGGGCTCTGTCCTTCCTAGAACATTCTTCCAATAGTCATCCAGCTGTTGCTTGAAAATAGTGCTTGGAAATCATTATTTGATCAGGCAGTTTGGTTAATTATTGGATAGTATGGTTTATATGAATTTGAAAAGATTAGTTACATATTTTTATTACATGGGAAACAAATAGTTTGTTGGTCAGTCTTTCACAATTTTATAAAGATAATATTCCAAACATGTTAACATTTTTTTAAATGTTTATTTCTTTAGTTTAGAGAGAGAGAGAGAGTACCAAGTAAGGAAGGACAGAAGAAGAGAGGGACACACAGAATCCAAAGGAGGCTCCAAGCTCCGAGCTATTAGCACAGAGCCCGACTCAGGGCCTAAACCGACAAACCACGAGATCATGACTCAAGCTGAAGTCAGACCCTTAACCAACTGAGCCACTCAGGTGCCTCTCAAACATGTTTAAATAGAAAACAGAATGCTTGGACTATAAGAATGTTGGCTTGGACACAGATGCCACTCTGATGAACACAACACTGAGATGGAATGAACAATAGTCATATTTCAGGTGGAGGAAAGTATAGAAGGATTATAGGAGATGTATTTTAGGAGACGGCTTATTGAAGAGTAAAAGGAAAAGTAGTTTCCTACACATTTAAAAAATCCTTAAAAGCAGGAGACACTTAGACATATATTATGAGACTCACAGAATTATATATGGTTGAACAGAAAAGATAATTTTGGCAGCTAGAGTGAGTCCAATAATTGGAAGGGGTTGCTATTAGAGAAAGTTGTAAATTAGGTGGAGCTAATGAATGCCTAGATTGAACAGTATAAACAGCAACGGACAAAGCATAGCATGATTCACATTGGTTGAGAAGGACTTTTTTTAGATAGTATATTTTTCTAATTGAGATATAATCCACATATAACATTGTATTAGTTTTAGGTGTGCCATATAATGAATTGATGTATGTGTTATTGCAAAATGATCACCACTGTAAGTTTAGTTGGTATTCTATCACCTCACACAATTAACATTTTTTTGTGATGAGAACTTTTAAAATCTACTCTCTTAGCAGGTTTCTGGTATACACTAGATTTATGTGTATGTGTGTATTTATGTGTATGTTTCACTTATGTATAAGTGAATTTCCCTTCCATACCACAGTTTTTTTCTTGTCAAATAGAATATACACCCATGTTCTCTTTTGAAAACAGGTTTTCCTCCTTTATTTTCCCTCTGCATTCCCTCTTATACTCTAAAATAATTTATTTCTGTGTGCATTTGCTTTCAACATTCTGAAAATGTCAAATTTACTTTATTACTTTTCACCACTTTGAGTTTAGAGACTAGTGCTATGTCATTAAGCAAAAGTATGTATTTTTCTTCCTAAAAGGTGAGAAAAAGATATCTTTTTTCATAATTTTCTAGTCAACTCATTGTTGTTCATCTGTAAAAGTAGTACAGTTGTGTGAGGTATGTTTTGACTGTTGGAATCTTCTTTGTTAGGAAAATGTTTTGTATATAGTAATGGACTTATGGATCATCTATGTGTTTGTGAAGAGGAAGGCAACAAAGCATGGTATAAGAAGCCAGGACGGTTCCAGGGTACATTGGTAAGGAGATTATGTCATTTGTAATCACAATATGTTTTCCATTTTTATAATTAATCTTATGTATGAAAGATTTTGCATTGCAAGAGAGTGAAAAGCCCATGATACAGTTAGCACAGTTATCCAGAGTTAAAAGGTAGATGTAAAGCAGCAAGAGGCAAGTACTTTTAATTAACTTATTACTAACTTTTTCATCTGGTAGTACTTTTTTGTGTGGAAAGAAAAAACAAAACTTTTTAATTTTGACATAATTATAATAACAATTTTAAGAAAAATCTACAAAGTTCCCATATACCTTTTTCCTACTTCCCCCCAAGTGGTCACATCATACAAAAGTTACAACATCACAACCAGGATATTTTGACATTGATACACTTAAGGTATAGAACAATTCCATCACCACAAGGGTCCTTCCTATTTCCCTTTTATAGCCACGCCCATTTCCCTCTGTGTTCTCAACTGCTCTTTAACACCTGGCAGCCACTAATGTGTTCTTCATTTATATCATTTTCTCATTTCAAGAATGTTCTGTGAATGGAATAATAACATATATAACATTTTTGGATTAGCACTTTTCATTTATCATAATTATCTGGAGATTCTTTCAGGTTATTGCATTTATCAATAGTTTTTTCTTTTTCATTGCTCCGTAGTTCCGTGGTATTGATGTACCACAATTTATTTTCTGGGTTGTTTCTAGTTTGGGGCTGTTTCAAATAAAACTACTACATAGATTCATTCACAGATTTTGGTGTGAAAGTATTTTAAAAAACCCAAAAACTACTCACCTTTTTTTTCTGTGAACACTCTATTTACATTTCTGAACCAGATATATGGGGTTTTTTCCCCCATGCCAAACAATTCTTCCAAGTATCATCCTAGAGTTTACTCCATTCTGACACCATAGGACTATTCCCACTTTAGATGCTGATCATAGGTCAGGTTGTCACCTGTGTTTCTGAGTAACTGGCTATAAACAGAGGTTCCTGCAGTCCCCTTTTCAGAATCAGTGAATTGCTAAATAGCTCACAGAACTCAGAAAAATCGTTTAGTAATTAGATGACCAGTTTTTTATGAGAGGACACAACTCAGGAATATCCTGGTAGAAGAGATGCATTAGTGCAAGACTTCCAGGGGGGGTGGGTATAGAGCTTCATTCTCTAGGTATTCACCCTTCTTGAACCTCCATGTGCTCACCAACTTGGAAGTTTCTAAACCCCATACTTGAGGGATATTTTAAGGAGGCTTGTTATATAGGCACAGTTGATTAAATTATTGGCCTTTGGTTATTAATGTAACCTCTTGTCCCTTTTCCCTCCCTGGAGCCCCTGAAGTTGGGGTGTGGGTTAGGGTAGTAGAATGGGACTAGCAGTTTCAGCTATCACATGGTTGGTTACCCTGGCAGCCAGCCCCCCATCCACTGCTTATCTAGGGACTTTTCATGTTTATTTTTTTCTTTTTTCGAGGAGAGAGAGGGAAGAGAGTGTGTGCCTTTTGGTAGGGACCTGAGCTGAAATCAAGAGTCAGATAGGACCACTCAACTGACTTGAGCTACCCAGGTGCCCAGTCCTGAGGGACCCTTCATAAGTCACCTGTTTAGTGTTATACCCAGATTTTAATATCGCCCCCCAAAACCAGAGACCACCAGGGAGACGAGTCACGCATACAAAAGCAAAGGGCTTTATTATTATGGGCTTATAAGCTCGGACACACAGACTTTACCAAGGCAGTGGATCCAGGCTGAGAGCCTCGAACAAAGGTGGGGCAGGGCTTTTATGAGTTTGGGAAGGGGGAGTTACAGGAAATTGTGACATAGGTACAGGGATCCAATTATTATTATCCAATATTATTGACAGCAGGTTTAACCATTCACATTGCTTAGAGGATTTGTTACTTTTGGCGGGACCCAATCACAACATTTAGAGTATTAACCAATCACAGAGTGGGCCCAGGACCCTCAAATAGGGTGTGACTAGTCTTAGCCTCCATCTTTAGGCCTGCCCTTAGAAATGTTAAAGATGTTAGCTGGCCTTTCCTGATTGGGTGTTACAAGGGTGGTCCCTCCTGCCTTGGGCAATGTGTGCCCTTCTAATGTCTCATGGAGTCACTTTCAGACCTGCGTCCTTACATTAGCATAAACTCGATGGGGTTTAAAAGAGGCTTCTTAGGAATACAAAAAGATACTCTTTTCACCTTTATTCTCTGGAGCGGTTTTAGGACTAAGAACAAAAGGCCAAATATTAGAACAAAAGATGCTCTACTGTTCTTTATCAATTAGGAAATTATATTGGTTTTAGAAACTGTGCCAGGAACCGTGGACAAAGATCAAAATGTATATTTCTAATTATATAAGTCTTAATATCATCATGCGTCTTCATTTCTCTGGGATAAATGCCTAGGAGTGCAGTTGTTAGGTCACATGGTAGTTTAAGAAAGTGCCAACCTGTTCTAGACTAGTGGTACCATTTTACATTGCCAGTGGCAATGTGTGACTGACTGTTTTAATTTCTCCATATCCTCACTAGCCTTTGATGTCACTTTTTATTTTAACAGTTTTACTAGATAAGTAGTGATATCTCATTGTGGTTTTAATTTGTATTTCCTTAGTGGCTAATGATGTTGACTACCTTTTCATACACTCATTTATTAGTATATCCTCTTTAGGGAAATAGCTCTTCATGTCTTTTGCCCATTTTCCAATTGAACTATTTGTATTTTTACTGTTAAGTTTTGAGAACTCTTTATAAAATCTAGATAATAATCCTCTCTTGAATGTGAATTTGCACATATTTTTCCCACTCTCTGACATATCTTTTTATCCTCCTAAACAAAATCTTTGCTGGAGTTAAAGCTTAATTTTGGTGTAGTTTAGTTTATCCTTTTTTTCTTGCTTTAGGTTTCAAATCAGTTTTATAGCTTTATGTTTTATATTTAAGTCCTTGATCTATTTTGAATTATTCTTACATGAAGTATAAACTGAATGTTGACCTTTTCGTTGTTTTTGTTCATTTTACCTATGGGTGTCTAGTTGCATTTGTTGAAAGGCTGGCTTTCCTCTATTAGGTGCTTTTGCACATTTATCAAGAATCATTTGGGGATATTGTGTGGATCTATTTATGGGTTCTTTCTTCTGTCTCATTTATCTAATACCTGTATCAGTACCACACAGTCCTAATTACTATATATGTCCTGAAATCAGGCAGACTGATTTCTCCCACCTTATTCTTTCTTTTTTTGTTCCAAGTTGTTTTAGCTATTCCTGAAGTTCCTTTGTTGCTTCATATAAATTTTAGAAAAGTATTTTTAGTTCTATTTTTTTAATAATTTTTTTAATGTTTTATTTATTTTTGATACAGAGAGAGACAGAGAATGAAAGGGGGAGGGGCAGAGAGAGAAGGGGACACAGAACTGGAAGCAGGCTCCAGGCTCTGAACTAGCTGTCAGCACAGAGCCCGACATGGGGCTCGAACCCACGAACCTGATATCTGACCTGAGCCAAAGTCGGACACTTAACTGACTGAGCCACCCAGGCGACCCAGAAAAGTATTTTTATATCTATAAAAAATTTCACTAAGACTTTTATAGAAATTGTGTTAAAGCTATTGTAAGATTTAATGGATGGAGGCAGAGATGAGAGGAAAGAAAGAGACCAAGTTATGGAGCCAAGAAAGCCTTTATTGGGATCTGCGATTCCTGGCGAGGTGAGGTTCCGTGACTCCAGGAGTGGGGAGTCAGGGAAGTCGCCTCTGGTACAGTAGGGGCGAGGTATTTTATGGGTGAGAGACTTCCAGTCCAGTCCTGGGAGGCAGATCACCAAATAAGGGCACTTTAGGGATGTGGTGGGATGGGATAGGATGCCTCCTCTGTCAGGGTGAGGGGAAGCTGGGGCTTCCTGATTGGCTGTTTTCAAACTGGTGCGGGACATTCCAGGTCTGCAGGTGAGGGGTGGGGGTCGTTGGTGAACAATGTTTTTCTCCAACCCACAGCAAAATGGCTGCTTGGTCGCCATCTTAAGGTGACTCTTACAGCTATATATCTCTTTGGGAAGAAGTAACATCTTTACTGTGTTCACAATGAGACAGATTAACAGGAGAAAATCAAACTTCATTACATAATTACAGGAGCTCTGTAAGATAATGCAGCCCCCAGGCAGGCATTTAAGGTTTATATGCCACCCACAGTTAAGAAGGGGGAGGGGTTCAGGACGTCAAAGGATGGAAGACTTAACAGGAATATGAAAAAGTAAATGTTTGGTAAATAGTGTGTGCTGGGCCACACACAAACAGTGGGACACCAGAATTTTAACAGACTTTGCTAGGTTTCTCCCGACCTACCACACCTACTTTATATTATACCACAGTTAGCTATGGCGATAACTCCCTGCCTAGAGCAATTCCTCTTTCTAAACTCTTGTAGACAGAAAGGTTTTTCCTGAACCTTACATTTCTTGAAAATATACAGCCTAAAATAGTCTACATGCCAAAGAGTCAATTTTGTGGTGGCAAATTTTGCTCTCCATAATAGCATGTAACTGAGTTATGTTTTTGTAACTACTCTGTCAGTTTTTATCTTTTAGTTAATCTAGTATTTAGACTACTGATATTTAATAGAGTTATAGATATGTTAGAATTTAATCACTGTTAAAAAGCAAAATTCAGCTGACTAAATTTGAAGATCTCATTGGTTTTATTTCAACAATTCATGATTTGGGCAGCACTGCATCTAGCAAATAGAAAGAGTGTCTCAGTTGCTACACCAAACTGAAGACTTTTATAGGGAAGAAGATGGGGCTAGGAAGTTCTAACCAAGAGTGGATTGTTAAGGCAAGGTCACCTTCCTCTGAGGGAAGGTGGGGGTCTGTCTGGCAGATTGCTTCCCTAGTGCTAACATCTTAATTACAGATTGACTGGTTAAAGGTTAAATTCTTGGGAGAGGCTGAAACTGCAGTCACGTTAGGTATTGTGTTGGTGTGCTGACATGGGGGTAAGCATAAGTGATTCCATTTTGGGCCTGTTGTCTTGTTAATAGCCTACTATTTCCTTTTTTGCTTTCTCTTTGTTGTCTGTTACTGTTCTATTTTTCCTGCCTTCTAATGTGTTACTTGAACATATTTTAGAATTCTGTCTCTATAGGGCTTTAGGGTGTATATTTGTTGAAGCTTCCTAATTTTTCCTAATTTTTTTATTGTGTTCATAAATGAACATTCAGTGATTTCTCTGACTGCTTTAAAATCTATGTCAGATAATTTTAGTATTCTTCTTTTCTCAGTGTTAGTGTCTGTTTATCATATCTTTTCATTCAGTTTGACATCTTCCTGGTTCTTAGAATGACAAGTGAATTTTTTTTTTTTTTTAATGAAACCAAACCAGCTTTTTTGACACTGTTAACTCAGAGAAAGAAGGGTGTCACCTTGTTACTGCTGAGCATAGCTAGAAGTTCCGGTTCCTCACTTAGCCTCCGTAGCCACACCATGTTGTGGAGAACATTACTGTTGGACAGGTGATACGATCTGAATGTTTATGTCTCCCCAAAATTTGTATATGGAAATCTTAATGCCTCATGTAATGGTATTAGGAGGTGTAGCCTTTGAGAGGTGATTAAGTCATGAGGGCAGACACCTAAGGAATTAATGTTTAGAAAAGAGACCCCAGAGCTTCCTTGTCCTTCCACTACATGCGAATACAGTGAGAAATCAGAGACAGAGAAGAGGTCCTGTGACCTTGCTCGCACCCTGATCTGGGACATCCAGCCCCAGAAATGTGGGAAATAAATTTTTTTTGTTTGTCAGGTACTTGGTTGTAGCAGCTCAGACTAAGACAGCAAAGAGGGAGTTCTGGCTTCCCTTAAACGGCTGGGGCAATCTCATTACTCTTTGGTGACTGGAAAACCCTAAGTCCTCATTTTCCTCCTCTGCTCCTCTGAGACTACCATTAGAACACTTGGCATATTCACCTTAGTTATTTTTAATTTCTGTTAATGTTTATTTTAGAGAGAGAACAGGAGAGGGGCAGAGAAAGAAGGAGACGTAGAACTCAAAGCAGTCTTCAGGCTTTGAACTGTCAGCACACCAATGCAGGCAGGGCTCAAGCCCGCAAACCATGAGATTATGACTTGAGCCGAAGGGGGACGCTTAACGGACTGAGCCACTAGGCACCCCTCCTCATAGTTATTTTAGATTACCAGGCTGATAATTCTAAAATCTCTGCCATATAGGAGTCTGGTTCTGATGCTTGCTTTGTTTCTTCAGACTGTGTTTTTCTTAATGTTTTTTTTGTATTTGAAAGAGAAAGAGACAAGGTGAGGAGGGCAGAAAGAGAGGGAGGCAGAGTCAGAAGCAAGCTCCCGGCTCTGAGCTATCAGCACAGAGCCCGATGCAGAGCTTGAACTCATGAACCATGAGATCATGATCTGAGATGAAGTCGGACGCTTAACCTACTGAGCCACCCAGGTGCCCCTTTAGACTGTTTTTGCCTTTCAGTGTGCTTTGTAATTTTTTCATTGAAAGCCAGACATGTTGTTTCGGGTTTAAAAAAGGTAAATACAGCTTTATTGTCAGGTGATATGTTTATCTGATTGGAAGCTAGGCTGTGTTTATTGCCTGTTACAGCTGTATTCTCAGAGAATAAAGTTCCCTATAGTGTCCTATTTTTTGTCTTGCTTGTTATCATATTTGAGTTTTCCTAGGGACTGCTGAAATAGGTTCTGAGGTTTATGGTTCTTTTAGCTGTGATCCTCTGTTTTTTTACAGGAGCCCTATTGATGGGGTGGTAAGGTATGTAAGAAAAGAAACATTCTATTCTCTTAGGTCTATTCTTACAGAGCATGAATTGGGTATTTCCACTGGGCCAGCTTGGTTAGATTTTGGCAAAACTGCAGTAGTTTAGTGTCTGATAAAATAGCTTCTCTCAGCTTTGTTAAGGAGAATACAAATTTGAGGTATATTTCAAATCTGGTTACATTTCTAAATCTAAAACAAGTTGTTAATTTTTTCAGTTTGTTCAGCTTTTTTCTTGTTGTGGGGATGGAAGTGGCAGCTGTGTCCTTCAGAGCACTAAATTTGATGTATCCCACAATTGTGATGTTCTATTTTTATTAGTTAAAATATTTTCTGATTTCCCTTGTAATTTCTTTTTTTGCCATGGGTTTAGAAGTGTAGTGTTTTAATTTATTAATAACTGGGTATTTTCTAGATACCCTGTTGTTCCTGATTTCTACTTTTAATTCCAGTGTGGTTAGAGGAATATACTCTAATATAAAAAATTTTTACATTTTTGAAATTTATTGAGTCTTATTTAATGGCCTTACATATGATCTGTCTTGTTGAATATATTATGTGCACTTTATCCCTCTATACATCTATCTGTTTACTTATTTTAAAAAGAGAGAGAGCACACAAGTGGGAGAGAAGGTCAGAGGGAGAGAGAGAGAGAATCTTAAGCTGGGCTCAATCCCATGACCCTAGAATCATGACCGAGCCAAAATCAAGATTCGAGACACTCAATTGACTGAGCCACCCAGGCACCCCTTATATACACTTCAAAATCTATATTCTGGGGGTGCCTGGGTGGCTCAGTAGGTTAAGGTTCCGACTTCGGCTCAGGTCACGATCTCATGGTTCATGGATTCGAGCTCTGTGCTGACACAGAGCTGTGCTGACAGCTTAGAGCCTGAAGCCTGCTTCAGATTATGTCTCTGATCCTCCTCTGATCCTCCCCCGCTCATGCTCTGTTTTTCTCTGTCTCAATAATAAATAAAACATAAAATAATTAAAATAAAATAAAATCTATATTCTGGAATTGTTGGGCCTAGAGTCCTATAAACTATTAGGTCAGGATGGCTGATGTTTCATGTAGATCTTCTAAATGATTACTATTTTTTTTTCTTTAATTACTCTGTCAGTCACTGAGAGAGGATATAAAAATCTTCACTTATGATTGACAATTTGTTTTCCCTTTTAGTTCTGTTAGGTTTGCTACATAGATTTTGATATTTTTCTGATATATTTTCATTATAATGAAATGTCTTTATCAATAGTGATATTCATTATATTGAAATTTTTTGTGTGATATAATATGGCCACTCCAGCTTTCTCATATTATTATTTATAAGGTATATATTTTTCCATCCTTTTACTCCAATACGACATAGCTGGGCCTTGCTCTTTTATTACTCTTACAATCTCTGATTTTTAATTGGAAAATTTAGTACTTTATTTTTTTTAATGTTTAATTTTGAGAGAAAGAGAGCATGAGCAGGGGAGGGGCAGAGAGAGAGGGAGACGGAGATCCAAAGCAGGCTCCAGACTGAGTCAGCACAGACCCTGACTTGGGCTTGAACCCATGAATTGTAAGATGGTGACCTGAGCCAAAGTTGGATGCTTAACTGAGCCACCTAGGCCCTCTGAAGATTCCTAACATGGTTTAATGTCAGTCCAAAACTATTTGTTCCCTCTTGTTGCTTTTTGGTTTTTTTCTCCTTGTCCTCTTTTGGATTAGTTCAATTATAATTAATATTACATTGACTTCTCTGTTCCCATTTCTAGGGAAACAGTTCTCCAAAATCTCACATTTTAGCATATCTTTTGAGCAAGGTACTGACTGCCCTTTGCTCCTTACCCTCTTTTCAAGGACGTCTATATAATGAATAACCTTGGATGATACAGTGTTTCCCTCTAGAGCAAAGGGAAGGTAGCCTCACTGCCTGTTACAGGCATTTGGGTCCCTGTGGTCAGATTTCCCCTCCTGTAATGCAGGCCACCGTGGGTTCAGGTGTCTTCCAGCCTTCTTCATGTTGCCTTGTGGAAATTGGGGCTCAGAAAACTGGAACAAAAATGCTGATACTCTGGCTGCTGTTGTTCCTGTGAGTAATAAACTGTCTTATCCCAGAGAGTCTTACCTTCTACCAGCTCTCATGATACAGGCAGGCTCAATTTTCAGCTCGCAGGTAGAGTACAGGTTCAGCCCCTTCACAGTTCTTGACCCCACTCTCCTCTTTAGTTGTGGTTTCATGTACAGTTCATCTTTGCACATTAAAATTCCACAACGCACTATTAGAATGTATTTAAAGAGTCTTGTAGCTTTTAAAGTAGTTAAAAGGAGAAAGGGGCAAAATAAATGTTTCATATATAACTGCATATTTACCATTTCTTCTGTACTTCCTAACTTTTTCAAGATCTTAGTTGCTATTTGGCATTGTGGCCCTTTTTCTTTTTTTCTCAGCATTTCTTTAGAACAGGCATTTCGGGAGTTTTTCTCTCAGCTTTTGTTCTAGTGAAATGTCTGTCAAGCATTTTTTGAAGCCTATTGGCAACATACAAAATTCTGGCATAATTTTTTTTTTTGCAGTATTTTAAACATGCCATTCCATTATCCTGTGGCCTTCCGTGTGTCTGACGAGAGGTTAGTCTTCATTGTTATCGCCCTTTATCATTTTTCTTTTTCTTTTCCTTTTCTATTTTCACTGTTTTTATTTTGCTTGGGATCTTTGTGATTTTAGGCTCAGTAAGTTGATATCTTTTATTTATTGGGGGAAGTTTTGGCCACTGTTTGTTCAGGCTATTTCCAATACTGTTTTCTCTCCTTTCCTCTCTGATTCCATGTAAAACCATTTTATCACTTAATGTTTCCATGATGTCTCTGAGCCTCTGTTCATTTTTCTTCATTCTTTTTCTGCCCCTTCTTCAGATTAAAGATCTACCTTCAAGTTCACCAACTCTTTATTTGCTGCTTCCATTCTGCTGTTAAGCCCACTTGGTGAATTTTTCATTTCAGGTTTAGAATTTTCATTTGGCTGTTTTTTATGGTAACTATTTCTTTGCTGAAATTCCAAATTTGTTCATTCATTATGTATATATTCTCTTTTTACGTTTTAAAAATATATTTATTATAGCTGCTTTAGAATTTTTGTCTGCTAACTATATTATTTGAAATTTCAGTATTGATTTCTTTTGAGTACTTTTTCTTTAAATGTGGGCATATTAATCAATTTTGATTGTATAGTGGGCATTATGAATGATGCATTGTAAAGATTCTGGATTTCTGTTATATTCTTCTAAAGAGTCAGTTTTGTTCTAGAAGGCACTTAACTTTGGCTGAATTCAGACATCTGTGGTGGGTTGCAGCTGAAACTTCCACTTATTCTTTAGTTGCTTTTTTTGTTGTTGTTATTGTTGCCAGCACGTTGTTATCTTCCTCTAGGCATTGCATAATTTATTAATGAGCCAAGTTTTGTGGCTGATTTTGTTTGAAAACTTTGGGTTTGATGCTTTCTCTTGTGCCTTTTACTGCATAACTTTCTGAATGTTCTGCCAGCCCGAACTCTTTATTTTGACACTTTAGGCAAGTACATGTGCTGTTCTTTGCTGACTTCCATGAACAAAAAGCTACAAACTTGCTAATCTCACTCATTGCTGTCTTTTAACAGCACTTTCCTTTGATCTTTACCTGCTTTTGATTCCTTTCCAGGGAATTCAAGTATTGGGTTTAAGTAATATTTTCTCAGATTGATTAGTAGGTTAAGAGAGTTAATCTGACCAATTCTCTGCCATTACTCCATTTCGTTTTTATAATCTTTATAAAATGTGGCATCTAAACCCTAAGTAGAATATTCCAAAACTTGTGACATAGTTTTGATTCTGCTTAGCAGAAAGTATCATTCATAAATATTTACTTGTGTTTGAAAGTTTTAAAAGAATGATTATAACATAAATCAGAGAAACTCATATTTTGACATAAATGCTTAAAAGAATCAGTGTACCAGTCATTTATCAAAAGGTTTGTATATCAGGTTCAGGGATATATTTTGACACTTTTTTCTATTATGATTTTAGGATGCCTTTTTGAAAATCATTAGAAATGAGGGCATTAAATCCCTGTGGAGTGGCCTTCCTCCTACTTTGTAAGTTAAAATTTACTATTTTTCTCACTAAATGGTGGTTGCTGTTTTATTTTGCCTTAAGGTCAACATGGTTGCATAAAATTGTGCATTTTTAATATTAGGATATTTTCATTTTCTAAAACATTGTTTTGTGAGTCTCACAACCACCCACACATTTGATGATTTGTTAGAAGAACTCACTGGACCTAAAGATTATACTCATCAGTAGTTGACCAGGCAGGCACAAGGCTTCCAGGACCCTCCCTGGTGACGTCCCAGAGGATGTGCTCGTTCTTCCAGCACCAAACTGCAGCAGCTTGTGCCAAGTGTTGCTGCCTTAAAATCCATTAATGGCAGTGTCTGAGGCTTGTATTAGGATTAATGACCTTGCTTTAAGACCAGCTGTGATTACCAAAACTCCAGACCCCTCAGAAGAAAGCAGGTATTTATCAAAAATAACATCATTTGCACAAATCAACCTAGACTAGTTGATTTTGTGCTCCAGACATACCAAAGAGACCTTATTGTAGGGACTACTCCAAGGGCTAACTTCCTTAGAATTGGCCAGAAGTCAGGCATGCAAAAAGGTCCTACTGAGGATAAAGAAGATTTGAACAGCCAGGCCCTCTGTGTTAAGTTTGGAGCATAATTTTGTTTTCATTTTCTGAAATGAAAAATTTGGTGTTACTTGATTTTTTGTTTATTCTGCTAATGAGAGATACTATGATATGTGTACTTTCCCTTCCCTGGATAATTTTAATTCTCTACTAACTAACAAATATGTGAGTTAATATGATAAACTAGTAACGCTAAATGTAAGAGTTCTACATAATACTTTTCTTTGTCTCATTTCTTATTTTTTAATTTTTAAAAAAGTTTTATTTATTTTTGAGACAGTGACAGAGCATGAGTAGGGGAGGGGCAGAACGGAAGCAGGCTCCAGGCTTTGAGCTATCAGCACAGAGCCGAAGTAGGGCTTGTGCCCATGTACCGCAAGATCATCCCCTGAGCTTAAGTGGGCTGCTTAACAGACTGAGCCACCCAGGTGCCCCTGTCTCATTTATTTTTAATGTATCTTTTTGTGAAGCGAAATTAGTCAACTTTGAGGAATATATTTTAAACAGTGCCTGAAGTTCTGAAGTTAGTGGCTGATTGAAAACCGACAGTCCATTCTTTTTCTAAATTATCATCATCTCATTTCACTGTGGAACATTAGACATTTCAAAGGGTGGTCCCTTAGTTAGACCATAAACATAAACTTTGTATTAATATATATTACATGAGCGTGCCTGCAACTTTGTGTTTAATATTTATGTATTTATTTATTTTGAGAGAGAGAAAGCATAAATCAGGGAAGGGCAGAGAAAGAGGGGGAGAGAGAATCCCAAGCAGACTCCATGATGTCCGTGTGGAATCCAACTCAGGGCTCAGTCTCACGAATCGTGAGACCATGATCTGAGCTGAAATCAAGACTTGGATGCTTTAACCTACTGAGCGACCCAGGTGCCCCAACTTTGTATTTAATTTTATTAATAATTCCCTTTTGATAATTTCATTTGAAAGATATTAGAATTTCCTCAAAACCTTAATTGTAATTTATGTGTAGTTATAAGCAGGTCTGACATATGGCCCGTAGTTCAAAAATATTCTGTAAATGCTTTTGTATTTTTTACTTCAGGGGTTTCCCATTATAGTAAATGTAATTGGGAAGAAGATTTTGGGAGACCAGGAATAATAGAACAAGTCAAGGAGGTAGAGGAGTATCCTCATTAGTCTTTGCCTATTTATGGCCTGATCAGAGGCTTGGTAACTTAACTTCACAATGAGAATTAAACTTCTGTAGGGCAGAAACCTACTGTATATCATTTCATTGCCTACTAAGTTAAACACAATAATTGATTATTTGTACTAATTCATTATAGTTTTCACCTTATACACAATATAAGAATTTTAGCTTATATTTAATAATTTAAGAGTACATTTAAGCCTTTTGATAATTTTGTACATATCTTTTTGTTTGTGTGTTTCTAACAGAGTGATGGCAGTTCCTGCCACAGTCATTTATTTTACCTGCTATGATCAATTAACTGATTTTCTGAAATCAAAATTAGGAGACAATGAAAGTCATATACCAATTGTTGCTGGAATTGTTGCCAGATGTAAGTAATAAACTTACTGTATTTTCATTTTGATTTCTATTTGCTTATTTTAAAATTTTGACAGTCACAGATAATGTTGCATAAAATACAGAGTATTGGTAAGATATATTTTGCATTGTAGTTTGTACTGATTTTTTTATATCTATATTCTGCGAGTCTTAGTGTGGTGATTGCCATCCCTGTGGAATCTTGGACAGAGAGTTTAGACTTTAGATTTTCTAGATGTTAGAATGACATCAGATGTCTGATGGATGTCAAGTTGATATCAAGTTGATGCCCACGTCTTGAACCATTTTCCTTATAGACTCTGGGATTTAGGAAATTTGTCTCTGAAGAAGGATATTTTTCTCTATGCTGTGAAAGCGAGGTTTTATACTACTTTAATTGATGTGTAATATTTCTGGAACTGCTCTTAAAAGAGTTGAAACCAGGTGCATGTGGCTTTGCTCAGTGGGTGGAGCACATGACTTGTGATCTCGGGGTTGAGAATTGGAGCCCTACATTGGATGTAGACACTAGACATTACTTAAAAAAAAAAAATAAAACCTTAAAAAAAAGAAAAAGTTGAAACCAGAAAGAGTAAGTTATATGAAAACAGACTTTTAAGAAATATCTTTATCAGGAAAAAAGGATGTGTACCAAATATGTTGGCATCATGAGATATTTGATTTTAAGGTTTGTAGACATTTCAGAATAAAAGTTATTTATATATAATGCATGAAATATTTTTGCATGTGTGTTTGCATAGTACATGGCTTTGTTTTTATTTTCTTATATTTGCTTGTTTGTATTAGTTGGTGCAGTAACTGTGATAAGTCCATTAGAATTGATTAGAACCAACATGCAATCTAAGAAGTTTTCTTACAAAGAGTTGCATCGATTTATCAGCAAGAAAGTGTCTGAAGATGGCTGGATTTCCCTTTGGAGGGGCTGGGCTCCTACTGTTCTTAGAGATGTACCATTCTCAGGTAAGATTTATTTTAGTATCTGCTAAATTTTAGGTAGCATTGTCTGATGTATATATCACTTTTAAATCAACTAAATGTTAAACCATTTAAGGCTAACAGTAAGTTATCTTTTTTAGTAACCATAAACTCCTAGTTCAGTGTTGGGCTCTCAGATCTTTATGAGTTTTTATTGAATGAATAGTGTCTATCTAATTCAAGCCTGATTTCTTTTTCTTAATATTTATGTTTGTTTAATTTTTTTAAAGGACATTAACTGGTGTGTATTCACATTTAGATAATACAAACTACCTTTGACATTATTCTAAATGCCATAATTAGTAAGGTAAATTAATACAAATCAAAATACAAAATACGTTTAAGAGCACTTGTGAATTATATTGACTCCTGCTTTTTCAGTTATTACAGATAAAAATTTTCCCCTTTAATTGAGTATCCTGTAAAACATTATTATAAATCAGAAGATAGTGCTAATTATTGAATTATGAAGAAAGAGAAAATCATGAAAAAGAAGTGTAAAACTAACAAATAACTTACAAAATATGCATACTTCAATAATATTTCTCTTGTGAATCGCAGAAGTTTCTGTTTAAAAACTAAGAAATAATTATTGAGAATGCTTTTATTAAAGTTCCTCTTTCTTTTTCCCTTTGAGTTCATCCTTTTCTTGGGCTCTCTTATTCATATGCATCTTCTCCTTTCCATTAGTATTTTTCACTAACCTTCTGTATTCAGTGCTATTTAGAAATACAGATTTGTAGGCCAATTATTTTTCTTTATTTTTTACTATAATATTTGACAAGTAGAAAGTAACAGTATAATTTATGAAGTATATTAATAAAATGAACACATGTGACATCATCAGTTCAATCTCTGAACTAGAACACTTCCGTTTTTCAAATCATGACATATATCCACCTCAACTGCCACACTCAGTGGTTACTGCTGTACTGAATTTTGTTTTTACCATTCGATTTTTTTTTAAAGTTAAATGACATGTATATTATTTCTAAACTGTGTTATTTAGTTTTGCCTATTTTTGAGCTTTTTTTTTTTAATGTTTGTTTATTTTTGAGAGGGAGAGAGAGAGCATGAATTGGGGAGAAGCAGAGAGAGGGAGACACAGAATCCGAAGCATGCTCCAGGCTACGAGCTGTCGACACAGAGCCCAACTTGGGGCTCAAACCCATAAACCACAAGATCATGACCTGAGTCAGTCAGACACCCAGTCGAACCACCCAGGAGCCCCTTTTCGAGCTTTAAGAGCTTATTTTACTTAAAAATCCTAAGATTTATTTTTGTTTTTATATCTAACTTTTTTTCATTTTTACTCTTCTTTATGAGTAAACAAGTGCTGTTGTGAACTTTTTAAATTAGGCTTCATGCCCAATGTGGGGCTTGAACTCATGACCCTGACATCATGAGTTTCATACTCTACTGACAGAGCCAGCCAGGCACCCCTCAAATTCTATTTTAAAGTGATTGTGTAGATCAGTACATCCACCAGCTTTCTGTTCCTTCATTTCATCCCCTCACCAGCACTTTTCTGTCAAGGTTCATCATTTTTGTTCACCTAGTAAGTTAAAGTGGTATCTCATTTTAACTTAATATTTGATTATTAATGAGGTTGGGCACTGTTTCATTGGCCATTCATTTATCCAAAATTGATTAGCGATTAAGATGAGGTAAGTACTTCTCCCTCATATGGATGGACACTTACCCCAGCATCATTTATTGAATCACCTACATGCTCCAGGGTTTTGCAGTATAACCTGTCACATTAAAGTTTCATATATGCATGAATCTGTTCCACTGGCCAATTTGTCTAACCCTATGCTAATACTGCAGTGTTGTCTAAATTACTAGTACATTATTGAAAGTTTTGATGTTACCTTATTCCTTCTCTCCCCCGCCCCTGGGAATGTCCTATATCTCTATTATATAACTTTAAGTCTTTAAAGTGTTTAGTAGACTTTTAAAATTTTCTTAATAAATATTATGTACAACTTTTTTTAAAGATTTATTTATAGGTACACCTACCTCCCACTTTAGTAGCTTATTTTTTTAAGTTTTTATTTAAATTTGGGTTAGTTAACATACAGTGTTGCTTTCAGGAGAATTTAATGATTGATCACTTACAAATAAAACCCAGTGCTAATTCCAACAAGTGCCCTCCTTAATGCCCATCACCCATTTAGCCTATCTCCTGCCCACCTTCTCTCAAGCAATGCTGTTTGTTCTCTATAGTTAGAGTCTAATAGTTCACCTCCCTTTTTTTCCCCCTTCTATATTTGGCTGTTCTGTTTCTTAAATTCCATATATGAGTGATATATCAGGAATATTTGTCTTTCTCTGACTGATTTCTTTCACTTTTAATAATACACTCTAGTTCTATCCACATTGTTGAAAATGGGAAGATTTCACTCTTTTTTTTTTTAATCACTGAGTAATATTCTATTGGGTATATATACTACCTCTTCTTTACCCATTCATCAGTCAATGGACATTTGGGTGGGCTCTTTCCATAGTTTGGCTATTGTTGATAGTGCTGCTGTAAACATTGCTATAAACAAAGCATATGCCCCTTTGAATCAGCATTTTTGTATCCTTTGGATACATACCTAGTAGTATAATTGCTGGGTTGTAGGGTAATTTTATTTTTAACTTTTTGAGGAACTTCTACACTGTTTTCCAGAGCAGCTGCAAGAGTTTGCATTCCTACCCACAGTGCAAGAGGGTTCCCCCTTTTCCAAATTCATGGCAACATCTTTGGTTTCCTATGTTGTCAGTTTTAGTCATTCTGACAGGTATGAAGTAGTATCTCATCATGGTTTTGATTTGTATTTCTCTGATGATGAGTGATGTTGAGCATCTTTTCATATATGCCTGTAGCCACCTGGATGTCTTCTTTGGAAAAATGTCTATTCAAGTCTTCTGCCCATTTCCTAACTGGATTATTTGTTTTTTGGGTATTGAGTTTGATAAGTTCTCTATAGATTTTGGATACTAACTCTTTATCTGATATGACATTTGCAAATATATTCTCCCATTCCATAGACTGTCTTTTAGTTTTGTTGATTGTTTCCTTCACTGTGCAGAAGCTTTTTATCTTGATGAAGTTCCAAGAGTTGATGTTTGTTTTTTTGTTTCCCTTGCCTCCAGAGATGTGCCTAGTGAAAAGCTGCTATAGCTGAGATCAAAGAGGTTGCTACCTGTGTTCTCCTTTAGCATTTTGATGGTTTCAGGTCTCACATTTAGGTCTTTCATTCATTTTGAATTTATTTTTGTGTATGGTGTAAGAAAGTTATAGTTTCATTCTTTTGCATGTCACTGTCCAGTTTTCTCAGCGCCATTTGTTGAAGAGACTGTCTTTTGACTGTGCAAAGAGAATATGTTTGGATATTCTTAACTGCTTAGTTGAAAATTAGTGGACTATATAGTTCTTGGTCCACTTCTAGGTTTTCTCGTCTGTTCCACTGATCTGTGTGTCTGTTTTTGTGCCAGTACCATACTGTTTTCATGACTACAGCTTTTTAATATTTTATAAATTTATAACTTCATAATATTTTCATGTAGTTGTATTTCTGTGGTGTTGGTTGTGATCTCTGCTTTCATTCATGGTTTTATTTGGGTCCTTTTGCTCTTCTTTTTGGTAAGTTTGCCTAGGGGGTTATCAGTTTTGTTAATTCCTTGAAAGAACAAGCTCCCAGTTTCATTGATTTGTTTTACTGTTTTGTCTTTGTTTGTTTCTATATTATTTATTTCTGCTCTAATCTTTATTATTTCTCTTCGTCTGCTGGCTTTAAGCTTTATTTGCTATTCCTTTTCTGGCTCCTTTAGGTGTAAAGTTAGGTTGTATATTTGAGACTTTTCTTCCTTCCCTAGGAAGGCCTCGATTGCTATATACTGCCCTCTTAGGACCACTTTTGCTGCGTCCCAGAGGTTTTAGACTGTCATGTTTCCATTTTCATTGGCTTCCATGTATCTTTTTTTATTTCTTCTTTAATTTCCTGGTGAAAACATTCATTCTTTAGTAGGATGTTCTTTAACCTATGTGTATTTATAGTCTTTGCAAAATTTTTTCTTGTGATTAATTTCAAGTTTATAAGCATTGCAGGCAGAAAAAAATGCATAGTATGATATCTATGTTTTTGTACTTGCTTAGGCTTGATTTGTGACCCAGTATGTGATCTATTTTGGAAACTGTTCCATGTGTACTCAAAATATGTGTATTCTACTGCTTTAGGATGAAATATTCTAAATATATCTGTTAAGTGCCTCTGGTCCAGTGTGTTATTCAAAGCCATTGTTTACTTTTGAGTTTCTGCTTAGATGATCTGTCCCTTACTGTAAATGGTGTGTTAAAGTCCCACTTACATATTTAGGTGTTTCAAGTTGGGGGCCTAAATGTTTACAATTGTTAGATCATCTTATTAGACAGACCCCTTTATTATGATATAATTCCCTTCTTCATCTCTTGTTACAGTCTTTGGTTTAAAACCTAGTTTGTCAGATACAGGTTTGGCTATTCCAGTTTTCTTTTGATGTCCATTAGCATAATAAATGGTTTTCCACATGTCACTTTCAGTCTGCTCATGTCTTTAGATCTAAAATGAATCTCTTGTAGCCAGCATATAGATGGATCTTGTTTGGGTAATCCATTCGGACACCCTGTGTCTTTTGGTTAGAGCATTAGTCTACTTACATTCAGAGTAATGATTGACATGACTTTAACACCATTTTATTATTTGTTTTGTCATTGTTTCTCTCTTTATGGCTTTTGGCCCTTTTTTCCTCCCACTCACAAAGTCCCCTTTAATATTTCTTGCAGGGCTGTTATTTAGGAGTGGTCATGAATTCCTTTTTTTTTTTTTTTTTGTCTTTCTGGGAAACATTTTTTTTAATTTTTAAAAGTTTCATTTTCAGAGAGTGAGAGACAGAATGTGAAGCAGGGGAGGGACAGAGAGAGAGGAGGAGACACAGATTCTGAAGCAGGCTCCAGGCTCCGATCTGTCAGCATAGAGCCTGATGCAGGGCTTGAACTCACAAATTGAAAGATCATGATCTGAGCCGAAGTCGGTAGTTTAACCGACACCCCAGGGGAAACCCTTTATCTCTCCTTCTATTCTGAATGATGGTCTTGCTGGATAGGGTGTTATTGACTGCATATTTTTCCCATTCAGCATGTTAAATAAATATATTATGCCTCCCCTTTAGGCTCACCCAATTTCTGTGGAGAGATCTGCTACAAACCTTGTGTTTTAAGTTACAGTTTTCCTTTCACTTGTTGCTTTCAGGATTCTTTCCTTATCTCTGTATTTTGCAGATTTTCCCAATACCTTGGTGTTGGCCTGCTTTTATTAATTTTGACAGGAGGTCTCTGTGACTTCTGGATTTGGATGTCTTTCCTTCCCCAGTTAAGGGAAGTATTCATCTATAATTTTCTCAAATAAACCTGCCTCCTTTTCCCTCTCTTCTTCTTCTGGGACTCCTATGATACTACATTTTTTGGTGTTACTGAGTTCCTTATTTCTACATCTGTAATCCAGTATTTTTCTTTCCCTCCCTCCCTCCCTGTCTCTCTTCCTCTCTCCCTGATCAGGGCGCCCAGCCTTCCACAGCACCATTGATTCTTTCGCCCGCAAATCACATATTTCCATCTCCTCCTCTCCATGGCCTCTTTTCTTCCTCTAGATGTGCAGTTTGTTTTCTCAGTCCTCAGATCAGTTTCCTGGATGTTCAGAATGATTTAATATTCATCTAGCTGTGTTTGAGGGACGAGGCAAGCCGGGGGTCCTTCTGCAATTCTGCCATCTTAATTCCTCTTGGTAGCTATTTTAAACACTCTTGTTAAAATAAAAATTCCAAATCTTAGGCTGGGGAAGTGTTATAATTAATTTTTGTCTGTTATATTGTGTTTAGTATTTAGCTACTTTTAAAAATCTAATAATTTTAATTTGTCTTTTGGATTTTCTATAGACATTAATATGTAAATTATACCTGCTTTGTTTATTTTTAATCATTAGTTTTTCTTTTTTTTTTGTAAATTTTTTTAATGTTTTATTTTTTTTATTTTTGAGAGAGAGAGCATGAGCATGGGAGGGTCAGAGAGAGAGGAAGACACCAAGCTCCAGGCTCTAGGCTCTGAGCTGGCAGCTTAGAGCCTGATGTGGGGCTCAAACCCACAAACTGCGAGATCATGACCTGAGCTGAAGTCAGTTGCCTAACCAACTGAGCCACCCAGGTGCACCTATTTTTTTTTCCTTACTATGCTCTTTAGAACAGTTTTGAAGAATAGCAATGATAATGTCATGTCGTCATCATTTTTTTCTTATTCTAAAGGAAATACTTCTGTTATTTTACCATTAATTACTTTTCCTATTGTTTTTGATGCGTATCCTTTTTCTAGTTAAAGAAATTCTCTTTTATCCCAGGTTTGCAAGAAATTTATTTTATATATTTAGTTATTTTTGGGTATTACTCTTTATTTTTTTATTTACATCCAAGTCAATTAGCGTATAGTGCAATAGTGATTTCAGGAGTAGATTCCTTAATGCCCCTTACCCATTTAGCCCATTCCCCCCACCACAGCCCCTCCAGTAACCCTCTGTTTGTTCTCCATATTTAAGAGTCTCTTTTGTTTTGCCCCACTCCCTGCTTTTATATTACTTTTGCTGCCCTTCCATTATGAGTGAAGTCATATGATTTTGTCCGACTAATTTCAACTAGTGTAACACTCTCTAGTTCCATCCATGTAGTTGCAAATGGCAAGATTTCATTCTTTTTGATTGGTGAGTAATACTCCATTGTGTGTGTGTGTGTGTGTGTGTGTGTGTGTGTGTGTGTACCACATCTTCTTTATCCATTTCATCCTTTGATGGACATTGGGCTCTTTCCATTCTTTGGCTATTGATAGCGTTGCTATAAACATTGGGATGCATGTGCCACTTTGAAACAGCATACCTGTATCCCTTAGATAAACACCTAGTAGTACAATTGCTGGGTCATAGGGTAGTTCTATTTTTAACTTTTTGAGGAACCTACCTACTGTTTTTCAGAGAGGCTGCACCAGTTTGCATTCCCACCAACAGTGCAAAAGATCCTCTTTCTCCACATCCTTGTGAACATCTGTTGTTGCCTGCATTGTTAATGTTGAAATTGCTTTGCTTTAAATGAAAATGTGTTGAATTTTATGAAATGTTTTTCTATCAATTTTGGATGATTCCAAGGTCCTTTTAATGCAGTGTTTGGCATTTGCTATATTTACTGCCTTTGCATTCCTCTTAGGAAAACCCAATTTGGTCACAGTGTGTGATCTTCTATGAAATACTCTGGCTTCTGTTGCTTTTTTTTTTTTTTTTTTAGGAATTTTTATACCTTTGTTAATGAATGAGATTGAACTGTAATTTTCCTTTCTTCCGTTGTCAGGTTTTAGAATTAAAGTCCTCCTTTACTGTTGCATAGAGTTTCTTTTTGTTTATAAGACAGCTAGAATATTTGAGAATTTAGTTCCCTTCCTTCTTTCCCTTTTTTTTCAATCTCACCGAGTATGTGTCCAAGGAGAAAGTAGGGTGTGTCAAGGTTAGCTTTCCTCTTTTCCTTTAATATGTACATTGATAAATATTTAAAGTTCACATTTTACTTCTAAATTCTGTGTTCATTTCATTCTGTTTTTATAGCACTGTACTGGTATAACTATGAAGTTTTAAAGAAGTGGCTGTGTGCAAAATCTGGTTTATATGAACCAACGTTTATGATCCACTTCACTGCAGGGGCGTTGTCTGGTTCTGTAAGTTCGTATTCTCTTGTTGTTAATTTTCCAGAATAACGGTAGTTGCCTTATTAAAACAAATTATATAGCATTTCCTATCTGTTGAGCTATCACTTTGGGGCTGTACTGCTTTAAGTATTGACTATCTTCTTTTAAGGAAATAAATTACTAGCCATTAAATATTTTAAAATGCACTTTGTGTCTATCACAAATACATTTTTCTGAAAAATTTTTGGATTTTTTAGATCATTACAGGTATAATAATAGTATTTTATTATTTACCAAATATTTGCCCATTTGTTCATTAAATGTCAGTAGATTTGGTAGGCAATATTTCATGGACTGTCATTTCATATGTATAATCAGATTGAATAGAAGTAATTTCATCGTCTGGGCTAATTTCTATTTCCTTGGGAACATTTGGCCAAGCATTTCTTAAAGAAATTTTAATAGAAGTTATAATCAGAGGGAAAGAATCTCAGATGATCTTTTTTTAGGTAGTAGAGAGTTCACATTTCCAACTCCTCCACATAATATGAAGTTGTGTAGTGGTCTTTTATGCAGATTTCATATCACCATGATTTTGGCCAGAGTTTTCTTGTTCCCACATACTTACAAAATAGATTTGTAATGACCTGGAATGAGATGCTGACCTATTGGAACCAAATGAAAACAATATTGAAGGAGCATAGGAAGGGATGGAGACCTGCAGAAAAATACTGGAATAATTGTACCAGAAAAGTTAGGGCTAAGGAAGCCACTGTAATTGAGTTCAAAACGTACATATGAATGTTTCCAGATCTGAGCTCTATCAGATTAACCCTCTGAGGTATAAGCTTGAGTAATATAAGTAGTTAAAAACCAACAAGATCTTTTCATTATCCTTCTTATTTTTGAGGTGATTAAATGTAACTTAATTGTATTTTCATTATATCTTAATCCAGCATGAAGAGAAGCAAAGATGAATCACAAAACCAAGTTTATACTTAAAAATAAATGCTTAATATCTTTTTTTTTAAAGTTGAATCATGGCTCCAGGATTTTATACCAGCTTTCCAAAAATATGAAGAAAATTCCCTATTTCACTAGAAAATATTGCTGCCCTTTGACTGTTTCAAATAAAAATTTGTTTCTGTAACAGAAAAAGCACATGAGTGTTACTTTCAGATTTTCTGTCAGGAAACAGAACAGCCTAAGCCACATCATTTTAGAAAGTGTGAAAGGCATATTGTCGCTGCCTTTTGCTACTACATGCTAGGTTGTAGAGAAGAAATATTGATTTTCACTTGCCTGAGATCTTTGAAACTGATTTAGTTCAGAAACTTAAAACAACATTGTTACAGTGAAATACAATGTAAGTGATTTTGGGGAACATTTTGGGAGCCTATTATCAACTGAATTGGGAAGAAAAAAATTTTTACTTTGCATGGCTATTATGTCAAATAGTATGACACATTCTTAAGGGAATTTAATTACTCTTATAAAAAAACCTTTCTTGCTTAATTAGATCGTTTTCAAAATAATTGTGATTCACTTTGAGATGTTTTTGTAAGTGTGATTTGTGAACTACTGTAGCTGTATTTGATAAATACGTTGAAATCCATAAAGAGTTGTTCATGTAAATTTATTTTTTATTCTATTTTAAAAGTATTTGTTGGAATTTTTAAATGCTTACTAGGTAATTGAGAATTTCTGTTTTAAAATATTATATTGGGATTCTCGCCCTCTACTACCTTCATGTGTAGTAAAGGAATACTAGGACCTTCAGGAGCATCAGAAATTGTGAACACTAGCTTTGGAGTCAGTGGTCTGTCTGGTTCTAATTCTAACTGTCACTGGTAGTTGGATGACCTCAAGAAAAATAGCAGAGCTTTTTTGAGACTATTTACTTCTGAATTTTGGGAGAAATAAAAGGCCATGTTCTTTTTTAATAACAAGTTCTCTTTGAATAGATAATGGTTTCATTTTAATTTTCAGTTTAGTTATGATTTCCCCTGAAGTAATTTGATATTTAGAATAATGTAAACACATTTAGAAAAAATTTAAAGGTAAATTTAAATTTATCAATTTTATTTTTAATAGTTTGCAGCTGTTGCAACTTTGCCATTTGATGTGGTAAAAACACAAAAACAGACACAACTTTGGATATATGAATGTCATAAAAGTAAGTTTAATTAATTTAAAACATTTTCAGGATGCCATGATTACTTTTGTTTTTCTTTCCAGGTAGAAAGAAAATAAACAATGATTTATTTTCCCTTTGCTGGATTAACTGAAACTGTAATATACTGTTAGAATGGAATGCCCAGAAAAAAATACTCTCAATCCCCTCCAAAATTTAAGAAATTTAAAAATCTCTTTTGCATGCCATCAGTTAAGTCTCATATCTGCTATATAGAAGATGATATACTAGGTAACTATTTTTTTTTTTTTTAAGAGTTTGAAAGAGAGAGAAAGAGCAGGAGCAGGAGGGGGCAGAAAGAGAGGGAGAATCCCAAGCAGGCTCTGTGCCAGCAGAGCCCGACAAGGGACTTGCTCTCACAAACCATGCGTGGGAGCTCTATCTCATGGACCATGAGATCATGACCAGAGCTGAAATCAAGACTCTTAACCAACAGAGCCACCCAGGCACCTCTATAACTATTCTTTCAAATAAATCTAGACAAATTAGGGTGAAGGGTAGGAAGTTGCTAGGAACCCATTTTCTCTTAGTGTGTGTGTTTCATTAGTATACGAATACATTTTTTTCTGTTTATTTTTGAGCTTCCCTTCTTTTGATAGTTTTTACTTGTTTATAATCTGTAGTTTCCTCTAGAACAAAAGTGTACTCTTAGTTGCTTCCACCAGATCCCTCTGTCATTATTTATTATCTACAGAAAATGTGGCAAACCCACTGGAAATTATTCATTACAAAAGTATGTCATGTAAACCTTGAGATTGATAAGCCTCTTATAATAATGTAAATAGTTTTGACCGGCCAGAAGATTTTGCATACAAAGTAAAATAGCTATTATAACATTGAAAGAAACATTGGTTACCGAACTCTGAAACAGAATCTGATGACAACTTTGTACTTGACTTTCCAAACCGTAGTCCCCACTAATAATAGGAACTAACTAAACCTGGGAAATAACCAAGGTTGATTGTCAGGGTTCTTCCAGTTCCCAGTTGTAGATGTGAGCCTGTTAGCTTGCCTGTGCCCTATCTGTTCTCCCTTGGGAGTCTGAAAGTATTGTTTTATTCTTTCTTCCAGCTCATCAGAATTCCTGTTTCCTCTATTACCTGATATTTAATATAGTGGGAATATTCTCTTTATTGTGATCCATGACTGTGGCCATGAGGAAATGGTCATGGTGATAGGGAGAAGATGGGAGTCTCTACAGGTAGATTCTGAGGCTTATGAGGGATTGAGCGTCATATCTCCGGGTAGATAATCTTTGGAGTCACCCGGGGTGCTTTTTTTTTTTTTTTTTTTTTAACTGCATCTGAAGCTGGACACCACCCACCATAGACTCTCATTTAATAGTTCTAATCTAGGGCTCTACTTGTGTATTTTGAAAATGTTCCCTAGATAATAATGATTATACATCCTTGTTGAGACTAGCATCAGGGAGGCATCATTTTTCACTAGACTCAGCTCTTACCTATTGCTGTTTTTTCCCCCTAATGTTTCTCCAATAAACCCCAAAGGAGAATTCTTAAATAAGCCTCAGGTCTTAATTCTACATGATCATTATGGTCACTTTTACCTGTTTCTCTGCTTCAGCTATGAACCAGTTATATTTAGCAAGATAGACTTCTACTGCAAACTGCCTTCTGATTTGAGGGATAAACAGTGATAAATATTTTTTTCATTTTTATATATTATTTATCCCCACCAAAGAGGTAAATCAGCTCTGTTTGAAGTGGTGTAGCTCAGCTACACCAAATCCATTAACTCTAAGCAAAAAGGAAAATAAGAAGTGTTATATATGGAATGATGGTTAGTTCTTGCAAGAGTATGATCTCTGTATCAGTGCACTTAGACCGTTTCTCCCATCCATTAGCCAAATACTGATTGAGTGCACCATGCTGGTTTATACAGACAAATGAGGTCCACCTCCTCAAACAGCTCACAATCTAATGGAAAAGAAGCATATTAGGATGTAGTGAGTACCAGATTTTATAGTAGAGGTAACTTTACCTTACTTATGAGTCCATCATTTATATTATATTAAAAATTTTTGATCTCAGGTTTGAGGTGCCTGGGTGGTGGTTAAGCATCTGACTCTTGATTTCAGTTCAGGTCATGATCTCAGAGTTCATGAGTTCAAGCATCATGTCAGGCTTTGTGCTGCAGTATGGAGCCTGCTTGGAATTACCTTTTTCTCCCTCTCTGCCCCTCCCCCACACTCGCTCGCTCTCAATAGATAAATAAATTTAATCTCAGGTTTCAACTTTTTAAACCTAGTTTAGAAAATAATCTGGCAATATAAAGAAGGCTGTTTGAACAAGCAGTTCCACCTTAGAAGTGTGCCCTAGAGAAATGTCTGCACATTTACAAGGATACTCACTGAAAGAATCTTATTCCCAAAAAGTTAGAAAGCACTCAAATAGCGCCTACAAAGGAAATGGGTAAATTGTGATCAATCATATCATGCACTACCATACACAATTAAAATGAATAAAATATAGCCATGCTTGTCAACATAGATGATCCTGAAAGCATATTGCAAATGTACAGTATCATACGCATTTTACATAAAGTTTAAGAGCATAAAAAGCAAGAGTATATATTATTGCCAGATTTGTTCAGATTTAGTAAATGTTAATATGCATGAGAAAGATAAAAACAGTGTGTGGTTACTTCTAAGGAGAGATCAAGGATTGTATTGAGAAGGAATGTACTGAGGGCTTCACTTGTATCTAAAAGATACAGTTGTTATGATTTGATAAATGTGGATGGTCAGTAATGAGTTTTTATTGTTGTCTGTATTTGAAATAGTGACCAAACCGTGTTTCCTCACAGTATTCCTGTAGCTCCTCAGTCCTGGAACTTCATGCAGGACACACTGTGGAGGTTGCAGTGGAGCTCTACTGAGACAGCTTTCAGTAGATAACTCTTTCTGCCCATTCACTTCTGCATTTATTGCATCTTGCTCTTTACTCAGGGACCAGTTAAGGGCTGGAATTCTACAAGATCAGAAATACCTCACTATTTGGCTTCATTTCTTACATCAGTTTTCAAAATTTAAATGGAATAATTCAAACTGAACTTGCTGACTTGTATAAAGTTTTTGTCATTGACTTTCTTTAGAAAGTTAAATTTTATTCATAAATACTTTGTTCTTGGTTTTAAAAATGTCCGGCTTCGGCTCAGGTTCATGATCTCACAGTTCGTGGGTTCGAGCCCCACATTGGGCTCTGTGCTCAGAGCCTGGAGCCTGCTTCGGATTCTGTATCTCCCTCTCTCTCTCTGAACCCTCCCCTGATCGTGCTCTCTCTGTCTCTCAAAAATAAGTAACATTAAAATGTTTTAAGTGTCCTTTCTGTTGGGTTGCTATAGTTATTAATAGTATTTATATTGATCATATAGTTTCTTAAATAACAAGGCCTCATTTAACTTCATAGAGAACCTGGTATTTATATGAATGAGATGTGCAATAATGAGCTCCCTTTCCATTAAGTGGCAAAATTCTAAAAAGCCTTTTTTGAAAGCTCTCTTACCCTTTCCCTTTTTTCCCTGGGCTTGCTTAGTAATACATACTTTTAATCTTTCTTAATGACTCACTTGTCCATGTTCACATTGATTATTGTGGAGTCTAACGCAGCGGTCAGCAGCTAAGGAGGATAATATAGCAGTGTTTGCCTCATTCAGCTGGTCTCAAACCAAGACTTGGACAGCTTCAGTGTGCCGCCGTCAGTGTTGGCATGGTAGTGTACCTGCTTCTTAGCAGCCTCTTGTTTTACTTACTGCACCTACTAGTCTTTGGGTTAAGCCAGCTCCTTAAAATCATTGTGTAAAGTAAAGGTAAGTAAACTTTGTGCATGAAGAGCTCCTTTATAGCTGAATGTCTGAACCTCAGTGACATCTATTTTTGCTGTTTTTAAAACAATCAATAGTTTTTTTAGTGTTTCAGATATTTGAGTGGTTGCAAATGAGAAAGACTGGCGATGCCAAGTGAAGTATGTGCATTTTTAATAATAGTACTTCTGGTGACTTTTTGAAATACTGTTTGAAATACTGTTTTTTAAAAATGCAGATTTTTTTAAAGGGTAAATCTGCCCTTTGGGGGAGATAAGACTGATCTAATTTATTTTAAGACTGGCACATCTTTTCCAAGGTTTTAATAAAGCCAAACCTCACTAGGGAGAATGAGCTATTTTTCTCAAAACCTCTATGAAAAAAAGTTTTTTAAATGTGTGCAATAAAAATTTAATGAAAAATGGTTATCAGGACTTCTGTTTGGCTTTGGGAACCCCATGAAGATTTCTATACATCTTATAAAATTGTTCATTATGAAAGATTTTTAAGGGATGGAGAAAAGGATTCCTTTGTATACCTACCACCAAGCTTAAGAAATTTAATCAATTCAGGAGAATCCATGTGTATATTCTTCCCTGATTATCTTCAGTCCTATATACCTTTAAACTTATAACATTTTTCTGTCTTTCTATTTAATGAAGCTAACTATTAAACATAAGACTTCGGGTAAGTTTTAGGTAAATAGATCTGCTCTTATTACAATGAAATTATACGCCTCACACCCCAAAGACCATAAACACTTGATGTATGTCCTGTGTATTAGAAATTATTGATTAGGTGGTAATTTATAATGTATTGTTTCTTTAACATTCAGATTCTGTGCCTTTGCATATGTCCACATGGACTATCATGAAGAACATCGTTGCTGAGAACGGGTTTGCAGGATTATTTATAGGTAAAAATACTTGCTTTACCAAATCATTGAATAAAATGATTACTTTTACATTCTGTCCTTTTCCTAAAGTAGGAAGAAATTATTGAAAATATTCCACACTTGGGACTTTTCCCTAAACATCTTTGCTTTAAGTCAAAAAAATTATGAACAGTTTTAATAAGATAAAATTTCTATATAAAGTAAATTGCAGTTTAAGGAGCTTGGGGGTAATTTGGCTTATTCTTTGATGGCACAGTGTTGATACATTCCTTCACTTGATCATTATCAGAATGAAATCAGATTTTTTAAACATAAGGTGAAATTTGTTCTGATTTTTTTCTATTCTCTTTTCAGGCCTCATTCCCCGTTTAATTAAAATTGCTCCTGCTTGTGCTATTATGATCAGTACCTATGAATTTGGGAAGGCTTTTTTCCAGAAGCAAAATGCTCAAAGACAGCAATATTAGTGGTGCTGTTTCAACTTGAAATAACAACCAAAGCCAAATAATAAGTTGGAGACTCTTAGGCAAGAACTCTTTCACCATTATCTTAAAATGATTTTATTATTTTCTATTTTATAATTTATGAGTAGTAATTTCTACATTGCTCTAGATCAGAATCTAATTTAAAAATAAATTTTGTTACTCCGATTTTTGAGATATTGAAAAATGTACTCCAGAAATCACAGCCATTAAATGTTCCTGTAAAGAAAAATTATTCCTAGGGGCGCCTGGGTGGCTCAGTCGGTTAAGAAAAATTATTCCTTAGCACTGAAAGCAATAATCTGAATTTGATACTTGAGAACGTGTCATATATATCAGAACATTTTGAATTGTGTGCTGAATGATGTAGAGAGTCTAGAAGAAAAATGCCCAAGTCTTTTATACACATCTAAATCGTGTACATATATGTTTAAGTATTTCAGCAAAGTACGTAATAAATGGCAGTCTTTAACATTATTTGCACTTACCAAATAATACCTATTAGATATTTTCGTTAATTTAAATGCATTAGTTTTTTTTTTTTTTCCTTCTTCTTTTTTTACTTCCTGTTGCTGTTTTAAGGCTTCACCAGTGTTAGGATTTCTTCACTGAAAGGTATGGCTGTTTTGTCTTTATGAACCAGAATATAACTTTATATGATACAGACAATATTTTTGATGATTAAAGACTCTACTATTTCTGCAAAAGAAGAGTCATCTTTACTGGTGGTATTAAATGGCACAGTGACTCTTGGCTGTGCAGTGGAAAAGCACATTACATTTAGATTAGTAAAAGTTATGTTTCAGCCATCTTGTAATCAGGTATCACTGTTTGGGGAGTTCTCTAGGCCACTTGTATTGCCTGCTTCTAACACAGTTGAGGTTATTAATATAGCATCAGACAGAATATTTCCAAAATATCCCTTGATTTTACATATCTTCATGTTAGTATGCTAGATCAAGAGACTGAAGAGGAAGCAGTTTCCTTGAAGAAATAGCTTCTAGTCACTGAAGGCTAGCACCTCAGTAATGTTGCTTATGACTGCACAAATGAAACAAGGAAGGGCTCTGAGGGCAGGACAAAAATGATGTCCTTTTTTTTTTTCCTGTTTGATTTTTCTCAGGATCTATATATCCTGTAAGAAAAAGCACTTTATTACAGTCTACATGTATGCTAGGAAAATGTGAAGTATTTTTTTCCCCCTAAAATAGAGTAATATGTTCAGGTGACAGACCTCTAGTATTAGTAAAGGAACTAATATACTTTGTATTATAGAAAAGAGTTTATATATTTCACCAGAATATATAGGGTGTATATATAATCATTTGTGTTTGCTTTATCTTGTATTGACTTACCTTAAAATTGACTTATCTTGTAATGGACATACATATCCATAAAATCATAAATATTTATGACTTTGACATTGTCATTAAAGTATTTTGATTTCTTAAAAGTATCACTGTGCTTCAAGCTAAATATTTTCATGTAAAATCATTATTTGAATGCTATACTTTATATAAGAAAGTTTTTATATCTTGAACACTGATGTTTAAACAGTATTAAATTTCAATTTTTCTTGGTTCTGTTATGCTTCTTTTTGGTAACTGATTAGTAGAAAAAAGAAAAACTGTAACTTGTAAGAAGCAGTCCGATACTTCAACTTAATACCAAAAGGGATATTTCCACCCCCACCATCGCCCAGGACTGTATGACGGCACATATGGAAAATTCTTACCATTTATGATTAAAATAAATAAATCTAATTGCCTAGAAACTTTTCTAATACATATTACATGCAGTGTATCTGGATGAAAAGAACAGTGAAATGAAGTTTTCTCTATACTTAGGTTGTAGAAGTAGAGAAGCATTCATGTTTTATTTAAATTGAAAAAAAGAGTAGCAACTAAAAAGTGCTTGGCTGGAAATTATATTCTTTGTAATGTTTCCAAAAGCAAATAGTTTCCTTCGATTTGTTTCTAACATACACAATTACTTTCTTGTGTGTGTAAATTTTTTAATAAGAAATTCAAGCATTACATGCTTGCTACCTTCCATATAATACACATTTGACTTTTGTAAAAGTAGGTATGAAGTTAAAATAAATTTTTTTATTTCTGAGAAAACTATTCACTATACGTATTTAACCACATATGACTTCTTTAAATTCTTCCCTCTTTATGGAGCACAAGTTCCAGGGATGTGGGAAAGTTTAGTCTATCAGTTTTGAATTTTTTTCCAAAATGAACTTTTTGAATAAATTTTAATCAACATTGACTCCGATCTTTTATGTAGTAGGCAGTGTAAACAGCACTTGAAATAAGATACTTCAGATACTGTCACTGGCTACAAGGAGACAGCAGAGCTATTTGACAGAGGTCTGCAAGGAGGTCATGGAGAAACTAAGGGATTGTCCACTCAGCTTGGGGGCAGAGAGGCAGTGTCAGGAAATACTTTTAAGATTAGGACAGGTGATCCAGTTAAACATACCAGGAAGTGAGAGGCTCCATTCAGACTGTGGAATTTAGTCCCAGATAAGGAAAAAGAAGGGCAACGGAAAACCAAAGAAACATTTCTGGCACAGCGCTAGTAATGATAGAGTTGAATTTGTTTTCCAAGACCAGCATTTTTTTTTTTCCACTGAAAAGAAAATAGGGTAGCGTAGTTTAGCACACCACAGCACAGAAAGAACCCGAATGTGTCACACATGTAGGAAGGCTGTCTTATGTAGTGAAACTTTGGTTTTATTTGGATTTTAGAGAAATAATGGGGACTTACAATAAGAACTAGTTTGGACTAAAATATACTTTTAAAAGAAACCATCATGTCATTGATATAATTTTATCTCCCTGCATCATCTAAAAAGAACAGAATCTAAAACAAAGTAGGGGCTGCTTTGTTAACAGTGATTAAAAGATATGAAAAGACATTTAAGAGACCTGATGTTCAAAGTAGTCATGTGACATTTCAGAGGTAATCCAGTGTATTTATCAAAACTTGAGATTTTACATACAAATAGGAACTTTTATAGAGAATTTCCTTAAGGTGTAAATTTGAGACACAGTTTTAACCACTTGAAAACAATTATGTAACTCTAATAAAGATGACTTAAATACTTAGTTTATATAATTTTTTTAATGCTAACATCATCCTAATGCTATCATAGGTTCTGAGAAGATGGTGATGTTTCCATATTATAGGTGAGAAAACATATAAATAGGGCTGTTATATAATTATATTAGCAACTACCCAAATCACTACTGTATTGTACTTCAGCAGATATTGTGTATTCTAAAGCATATCATGTTATTTTCTTTAAATAAAAGGTATTTAATTTCATAGGACTTAAAGTAGATTTCTCCAAAACTTTTATCATATTAGTATTTTTGGTGTTGAATAATATACATTTATCATATTTGCTAAAATAAAAAGCCCAGTGTACAACTTGAACCAAGTAACTTCAAGGAAAAAATATAACCACTAATGCATGGTACAAAACGTTTAATATACATGCAACAAGTATATAGTACATCAAGGCAACAAAATACACATGGAAATATTAGCATAAATTCAGCATTCTATTTTGGGTAGGGTGTGTAAACAATAAACACTATCACCTAAAATTAAAGATTGAGACATACATTGTTTCCTCATGCAAACATTACATATATAACAAGTGTGAAATGAACTGTACAGAAACCTGAAGTCACATCAGCAGATGAATTTTATACTGGGAGCTCCAAGAAAGGAGGAAAAGTCATGATCCTCAGATGTCATGTTTAAATCTGCATTTAGCAGCATGTGAAGATGCACAGGTTACTGTATGCATTAGACAAATCTGGAAAATTATCCATTATGGAATCTTGAATTTCCTTTCTATATTATAAAAATGTATGGAAAAAATTTAATAATGATTGTTTTTAATTACTGAGGAATAATAAATGTCAGTTCCGAGTGGACCATGAATGATAAAGCATTTTACACATTCTGATTTTTAGGAAAGCAGCAATTAGTGCTTAAGCCAGTTTAAAATGTTTCAAGTTCCCCTACTTAGCCATTTCTTCCTCTCTCCTCCCAGTGTTTCCACTGTCCTCATTTTATATCTTCCCTCCAGCCCCATGTTCATTAAAAATTGCTCTGGATACCTCGCTCATTAAGGTATACAGAATTAAGAGTAAGTTAAAGGTACCATTTTTCAAGAATATTTGCATTTTTACAAGTACTAAAGCCTTAAGCTAAATGAATAAAGCTCTGAATATTTTCTGGTACATCTAGGATAACTTATTTTAACAGCTTCCAGGCCTCCTTTGTCCCTGAAATAACATTGCTTAAATTCCAAATTATGAGAATAAAGCTCTGAATATTGCAGAGAACCACACTCCTACACATTTCTAATGCAAAGAATGATGTAGTAAGTTCAGCACTCTTTATGCCTCCTCTGAATAAAAAGAATTATTGTAGGAGGAACATTCTTTCTGTATGTCCAAGCTACTACGTTTGAATGTAATGTTTTATTAATAAACAAAAATAGCATGGGAAGTTCCCATTAAGTATTGTGTCCTCTTTGTGTAAACAATATAGAAAACTTCTTTGGCACAACTGATCATGCTTTCGTCATATTACTATAGAAAATATACTTCATTGTTTTCCTTTCAATATGGTGGGATCTTTATGGATGAAATACATAGTTGTAAAAACTGCAAAGAGAGAGTTTACAGCACATAACTTTTTAAAAAAGAAAACTACAAGTGTTGGGATTTTTAACGCTAACATGGCAGGACTCACGGTTGCACACAAGGGAGAAGAAGACAGCCAAGTAGGTCAGACTGTGTGGGGCGGTGAGTACTAATCCTTACTTACAGGATCTCAAATCCTGAAATGAGCTTGGGAGTCTTTCCTAATAAAATACTTTTCAACAAGTATTTGTGCATTTTTAAATGTTTCCAACTATTGAGGAATATGTGATACTTTTAAATAACCTTTTAAGAAAATCTTGGGGAAAACACAAATAAGAAATTTATTCACTTTACCAAAATGGAGTAAAATACTTCCCATGTGACCCTAATAAATTTAGTGATGGCCTAAAGGCACATTCCTACAAAATTTACAAAATGTTAATGGAATGTTGATACCAAAACTGAATAAGCCACTAAGAGACCAGCTGAGAATTTCCTCCTCATATTAAAAACAAGGCATTTAAACATCAGAACATAGGAAGAAATTAATGAAAAATTAATGTTAAGTAATTTTTAGAAAATCATTGGATAAAAGTTTAAAAGAAAACACTTCTATGTCTCTGGAATAAAACCTTGAAATCAACCTGGCAATTATGATACATTTAAATATATGAAAATCACCTGAATAATAAATACACTTAACAGCTTACAATGGGTTATTTAAAGGATATTTGAAAGTTTTTTAAGCCTATTCATTTTTAAACTTCCTCAGTGACAAATATAAGAATCTTAAAATGAAAATGGCAGGATCACTTTTTTCCACTCAGAAGGGCACATGGAGTAGACTGAATTCTCTAAAAGAGGCAATAGAATTCCAGATGTGCCAGAACAATATAAAATTTCAAAGATTTTCCCAGCAGTCAAACTTATGTAAATAGAACATTTACAACATAAAAACTTCTGGCTTTTACATAAAATTTTTCAGGATGGAGTTAGGCCTGGACTTGTCATCTCTGTTGTGGGACTTGCAAGGTAGTCATTAGATTTGAGACTTGTTAGTGATTTGTAACTTGCCACTGATGTTAGAGACCCACAGAGACCGAGTAATGAGGGAGTATCTTCTTTACCTGAAAGTTAAGATAAAATAACAAATATTTAATTGCCATTGAAGAATGGTACCAAAGTATCTTATAAAAACTGACATTCTACAAAATATTGCAAACATAGCTAATTATATATTTCTATAGTTTTGTGTCACCCTTAAAAATATTACCTGGCTTGAGACTGGTTTAGACTAAGCTAAGCTTTGAAAATTTGGTTTCCCAAGTAGATTAAAAGCTTAATTTTTACTTACACAGTTACACAAGTACAAACTGAACCAGACAGCAGGTGCTTCTGAATACTATATATATCGTTTCAAATGGCCCCTGTGAAGTGTTCCCATAGTACTCTAACACTCTAACCCACCTACTTGTACTATGATCTGTATCATAATTGTGGGACTTTTTCTAAACTGTATACTGAGAAATGACATGGAATTTGTTGAATTTGTTTAATTATTGAATTCCCAGTACTTAGCTCACAGGAGATGGTCATTAAATAATTATATAATTAACAAATCATGACTGTAGAAACTGTACTGAGACCCAAGAGCATTCCTAGTCCCTTTTAGTTGTATGGCCTTAAGGAAGGCATCTTCTCGAAGCCTATTTGCTTTGCAAAATGAGAACAGATACTAAAGATGACCGGCTTAACAGTCGTATCATAGTTTTGCTAACAAGTAAATTACAGGAAAATACAAAAGCATTAGAAAAAGATATGGAAGAATAATTGTTAAATTTAAATTTAAAATGTTTATGGTGCTAATTCAAGATCAAAAGATTTAGGTGGTTCAAGCACCCTTTTTATGTTTTAGCTTTGAGAACTCTTTTGGGCCAGAATCAACATTCTCGAGTTCTTGTTGAATGCTCCTGGAACTCAAGTACTTTGGACAGTGTCTCCAGATTTCTACTTTAACTGTACAATTCAATGCATTAAATTTATCTACAGTATTGTGCAACAACCATCACCAAAATATTCATCACTTCAAACAGAAATTTTCTACCATTTAAGCAGTAACTCCATGTTACCCATACCCCCAGTCTCTGGAAACTCTATTTTCTGTCGATGAATTTGCCTACCATACATCATTCTTATAAGTAGAATCATACAATATTTGTCCTTTTGTGTCTGGCTTTATTTCACTGGCCATGTCTCCTAAGGTTCATCCATGTTGTAGTATGTATCAGAACCCCATTCCTTTTTAGTGGCTGAATAATACTATCCCTTTGTATGTATATACACTACTTTCTGTTAGCCCATTCATCTGTACAGACACTTGGATTGTGTCTACTTTTTGTGTATTGTAAGCAGTGCTGCTGCAAACACTGGCATACAAGTATCTCTTTGAGTCCTGTATGCAATTCTGTGCGAGTATATACTTAGGTAACATTTTTTAATACAAAGACAATCAAACAGTAATGCAAAAGACTAAACAATGTATATATCTAACACAGTTATACAATGGGGTACTATACAGCTGTAAAAGAGAATCAGAAAGATCTCTATGTACTGGTAGGTAGTGATTTCACTGTCAAGTGAAAAAAACTGCAGAATAGCATATAACATACAGCCTTTTATCTAGAGGAGGGGGATGTAAATTATTTGAACTTATATTTTAAAAATAGATAATTCAAAAATAAAAATGGTTAACTATGAAAGCAGAAGTGAACAGAACTGAAATGAATTTTAAGCACAGTAATTGGACTGTAGCATATATTCTCAAGATAAAATAATTAGGAACTTACATTTTAGTAATAATATAGGTACTGTTATTTTGAAATTAATATATAGTAGGATAAAGCAAATAATTATGTTCATATAAATTAGGAACCAATATATTCACCATAACATGTCAAAATATAAAATCAAGTGCACAGAAGTCCTGAATTTTCAATTTAAATTATAAAATAAGTTTAAAGTATAATTTCTTTTTAAAAAGAAATTTCTTAAGTTTTCCACAGGCTAGAAACAGTGACTATTCCAGTAGCAACAGGCACCCCTAATGCTAAAGTATGGCCTCTAACATTTCCCAGTATAAGGAGGTAGGTCTTTTTTTTTTAATTATTTTTAATATTTATCTCTTTTTGAGAGAGACAGACACAGAGTGTGAGCATCAAAGGGTCAGACAGAATCTGAAGCAGGCTGCAGGTTCTGAGCTATCAACACAGAGCCCGACTCAGGGCTTGAACTCACAGACTACAAGATCATTACCTGAGCTGAAGTCGGACACTTAACCGACTGAGCCACCCAGGAGCTCCTAAGGAGGTAGGTCTTCTTGAAGAAATAGCTGATCCTGGATATGGGCATGAAATGTACAAAAAGTAACCCAAAACATCTTTTTTACCACAAGGGAGGAAGCTATAATAGACTGGGGGAGTGTCACAAGGACATGGTAGCCATCTTTAAAGGTCTCTATTCAAAAAGGACAGTGACCTCCTGATGAGATGTGCCAACAAAGACACACCATTTATGTTGTACTGCAAATATGTTGAACCAGAATGTGATGATAATGAACATCAGACAAATCTGAATTGTGGGACATTTAACAAAACGTCCTTGGGCTCTTCAGTATACAAACGTGTATGACATAAAACGCCAAGTTGGTGGATGCTCTGCTAGGTGACACCAAAGAGACTGAAAAGTAAATTATATGTGATCCCTGATTGGGTTCTGGGCATACAAAAAAAAAGGCTTTTACAGAATATTACTGGACAAGTTGAGACATAAGAATATTAACAAACTATCAGGTAATATTACTGTATTGATGTTAAAGTTTAAATTGCCTAAGGGTCATAATGGTGTGGCTTTTTAAGAAGACATCCTTATCCCTAGGAGATACAGGCTGACGTACTTACAGATGAAGTTTATGATACCTGCAATTTACTTTCAAATGGTTGAGCACAGAAAAGGCAGATGTACGAGTAAATGAAGGGAGCACATGCCCACAAGAACAAGAGCAACATAATGCAGGTATGGCAAAATGGTAACATTGATGAATCAGGGTAAAGCATACAGGGTGTTCATTTTCTCTTCTTTCAACTTTCCTGTAGGTTTGAAATTATCAAAAAAAAGCTGGAGCGGGGGAAGAAGACAAAGGTACGCAAGGTCCTCGGTTGTGCCCCAACGAAACACATCATACAGCAGAGCTGAATGGGGCACATCCAGGAGACCATGGTAGAGGGAGAGGGAGTATACCTATGAAACAAGCCTCCGAAGACATACTGATGCTGTGCAACATGCAGTCTGGTGCCCTCAAGAAAGCCAAAAGAAGACTTCACTGCAAGCCTTCATTTAAAAAATACAAGGAAAAAAAATAGTGCACAAGATTCCAAAATGGTTATGCTGTGATTACAGGCACGCAACTATAAAAGGAAATATAATATAAAAGGGAAATGAGCACAAGGCCACCCGGGTGGCTCGGTCGGTTACGCATCAGACTCTCGGGGCGCCTGGGAGGCTCAGTCGGTTGAGCATCCGGCTTCGGCTCAGGTCATGATCTCACGGTTTGTGGGTTCGAGCCCTGCGTTGGGCTCTGTGCTGACAGCTAGCTCAGAGCCTGGAGCCTGCTTCAGATTCTGTGTCTCCTCTCTCTGACCCTCCCCTGCTTGCGCTCTCTCTGTCTTTCAAAAATAAAAAAACGCTAAAAAAAAAAAAAAAAGCATCTGACTCTTGATTTCAGCTCAGGTCACAGGGTTTGAGTTTGAGCCCTCCACACTGCCATTGCAGAGCCTGTTTGGGATTCCCTCTCTCTGCCCCTCTCCCACTTGTGTTCTCTTTCACTCAAAAAGAAAAAAGGAAATAAGCAGAAGGAGCTAAGTGTTAAGATGAAGAATTATAGATGATTATTCAAAATATACTTGAATACTGTTATGTCAACAGTAACATATATACGTGCATACACATAGACACATATAAAATTACTACATGAATTAAAAAATAAGTATGTTAAAATCCTTGTTGATATTTTAACAATTTTTTGATATAGGAGGAAATAACTAGTCAAGGTTTAACAAAACTTTCTAGCTCAGATAAATTGAAAGAAAAGTGGTAGTTCCCAGCAGAAACAAGTTGGTCATAAGCAGCAAATAGATTTTCATTTTATAGCAAGAAAGATCCATTTTGTTTTAAATTTATTGATAGAGAGTCTCGACTCTACAAGTCTTCAGATGATACTACTACAAACATTACTAAGTTGGAAGTCATTCAGTACAATGCCAGGTATTGTGAGAAAAATAAAAAACTACTTCTTGTCTGTAGGGAGCTTAATGCAAGGTAGAAACAGATACACAGAAAATAATAATAAAATGCCAAAAGTACAGTGAGAATGATAAGTAAAGATGAGATCACCAACGCTGTAAGGAAATCTGAGTGGGGAGGGAAGGGCCAATGGGGAGATGAAGAGGCAGTAAACTGTATCCTAATTTTTAAGAAATGCCTACACAGATTCCTTGGCCACTATCATAAACCCATAAACATAGGGAAAATGTTATATTAACCTGTTGTGTAAAGAACATGTTACCTTTTTGCAATCTGAGGTCAAGAAAAGGGGTGGTCATCATTTTGTGCAATAAAATTTCAAACCACTGGAACCCATGTGTGTATTAGTTGGAGCTGGCAGAGAGGGCGTTGTGACAGTTGTTTTTGCACGCACTTGTATGAACAGTGGTCACAGGTGCTCAGAGCGATCTCTAACAGATTTACTTATATGTATACGGTGCCTAAAATGCCTTCCAAAAATTACAATTTCCATTTAAAATTAATAGTTGTTCATGGAAGAGCATGAAAACAGGATGTAAATATCCTATTACTGAAGCAAATCTTCATTACAAGAATTACTACAAGTAAAAGAACAGAAAGTGCTTGGGACAAACTCTGCAAGTAGATGAAGCTTGGTGACCTGCAAAGAAGTATTGCTTATCACACGCTAAGCGTCTACATGAAAGCAGCAGAAATTCCTTGAACTAGATAAAGCAATTAGCAGTTGGTACGACTGATCCATGCACCATGAAGGATTTGTTAAGATGCCAAACGTCAATCTGCCATGGAATTGTGGCCTTTGAACGGAAGCTGTTTAACTTCCAGAAGTGTCTGATTTAATTGACGAAGAAAGAGAAACTCTTAGGGCGAATAGGAAAGTGTACACATAAAAATGTGCAGGATACTTAGTAACTTGAGATAAAATTCCTGTGTCAGTGGAGGATTATTTTAGGAAATGGTTCACTACTGACACACAAAAAAAATGCTACTCTAAACAAAGACAGCACTGACAATTTTGATTAAGAAGAGACTGATTCTGAATACAAAGTTCTTTACAACCGAATTCACTTTTGTTTTCCTTTTTACAGATACAGAGGAGATACAATAATTTTTTATATCTATGCTTAAAGTCTAATACAAGAAGCAATGAACAATCTAAATTGGAGAAAACAATTCCATTTACAATTAAATCTAAAAGAATAAAATACTTAGGAATAGATTCAAATAAAGAAGTAAAAGAGTTGTACACTGATAACTACAAACTACTGTTGAAAAATTCAAGGTTGAAATAAGTAGGGAAACATCCCATTTTTCCATGGATTAGAAGATAATACCCATAAAAATTCTGCCTTTTTGTTTTCAGAAATAACTTGATTTGAAAATTCATATGAAAATTCAGTGGAGTCCAAATAGCCAAAACAATCTTGAAAAAGAAAAAAGTCCTGATTTCAAAACTTACTGTAAATATAAAGCAAGACAGTGTGGTGCTGTAGTATAGATAAAGTAGCACTGGTACAGGCATACAGACCGACAGAACAGAAGTGAGAATCCAGAAATCAGCCCATACATGTATGGGTAATGCATTTCAACAAGAGTCCTAGACCATTCAATTGGGGGAAGAATAGTCTTTTCAACAAATGGTCCAGGGGCAAACCAATATCCACATGTAAAAGAATCAAGTTGAACAATTAGCTCATACCATACACAAAAACTTAAAGGCCCAAATGTAAGCTGTAAAACTATAAAACTCTTAAAAAGAAACATAGGAGTAAATCTACATGATCTTGGATTAGGTATTGGTTTCTTAGATGTGACAACAAAAGCATAAGCAACCAAAAGAAAAACTAGTTAAGTGGGACTTTGTCAAAATTAAACATTTTGTGAGTCAAAGAACACTAGCAAGAAAATAGAAAGGTATCCTTCAGGATGGAAAAAATATTTGCAAATCCTACATCTGACAAGGGTCTACTATCCAGAATATACTATTGCAATTTTTTAAAAATGCAATTTTTAAATGGTCAGAGGAGTTGAATATTTATCTGAAGATGATATACAAATGGCCAATAAGCACATGAAAAGATACTCATTAGGGCAAAGCAAATCAAAACCATAAAATTCCATTTGACACCCACTAAGTTGGTATAATTATAAAGACCATCAGTAACAAATCTTGGTGAGGGTGTGGAGAAAATGAAACTCACATACATTGCTGGGGGGAATTATAAGATGATAGAATTTTCATGAAAAGTTTAGCAGTTCCTCAAATGGTTAAACATATGCCCTAGCCAATCCCATTCCTATATACCCAAGAAAAGTCAAAACATATGTTCACACAAAAACTTGTATGTGAATGTTCATAGCAGGATTATTCATAACTGCCCCAAAGTGGAAACCATCCAGATGTCCAAATGATGAGTGGATAAACAAACTATGGGATAACTGTACAAAAGAATATTACTTGTGCATAGAACAGAATGAAGCACTGAAGCTTGGTACATATGGACAAACTGTGAAAACACAATACTAAGAGAACCTACACAAGAAAGGCTGTATCTTGTATGATTTTATTTTATGAAGTGTCCAGAATAGACAAATCCAAAGAGACAGAAAGTACATTAGTAGTTACTCAGACTGGGGGAGGGAGGAACTGGGACCAACTACTAACTGGTGCAGTGCTTCTTCACTGGGATTAGTGGTGATGTTTACACAACACTGCAAATGTACTAAACACCTCTGAACTCTACACTTTACAATGGTGAATTTTATGTTATGTGAATTACAATAGTTTTTAAGAGTCTAAAGGATCTTTTAAAATAAAGAGATATGAAACAATATGTTATGATTTAATTGTTGGCTCTTATCTTTTTTGAGGCTATATAAAGTAATAGTGTTTTTTTAAACCCAAGTCATCTTAGATTTGCTCAAATATGGGATGCCTGGGTGGCTCAGTTGGTAGAGAATCTGACTTCAGCTCAGGTGATGATGTTATGGTTCATGAATTCAAGCCTTTGTGTCCTCTATCTGTCTTTCCGCCTGACCATCCCTCTCTCTTTCTCTCTCTCCCCACACCACCCTCAACAATGAACATAAAAAGACTTGCTGAAATATGGGTAGCTAACAAGTAGTTACTAGTATAGTAGTAACTGTCACATATGAACGGCTTAATAAATGCTTCTTGAAAAAATAACAGCTTCTCACGCCTTTCCTTCAACAATTATGGTGCTATTTTAACTTCTGATATATTCTTTTATTTAACAGTCAGTAGGAATGTAGAACTGCTTTTTGTTTTATACATTTCTTCTACTGAATGTAGAATTGCTTTTTACTGTATTATTCATTAAAATATGTCCCTGGGGAATGTAAACTATGGGAATACGTAAACACGTAAAAGGTTTTTCTATGTAAAGACATGAAAGGCCTGAACCAAATTTTAGAATATGAGCATAAATTTCTTTATTCGTCAAGTCATAAGTAACAAATCTCTATTTCTTAAGATTCTTCATATGGAGTTAATAAAACTATTTGTAACTAAAAATGCATAAAATATACAAACTAACAATGATTTATAGTTCCACCACCAAAATTAGCTACTTTTAAATCCTGATGTATTTGGCTTCCACTGTTTGTTTTTACATGGAAAAAACCATCCACTGTTTGTAACAGTGACATATATTCATTTTAAAAATTTAATCAACACTGTAAAGCACACAAATTTTAAATAAATTACCATCTAGGTTACATTCTGACAGAAAAATATTATAAAATTCAGATCATATACTTCTCATAAAAAGTTGTCATTTTATTTTTAACTGAAATTCAATAAAACAAAAGGCCAGTAAAAATGTAGAGTTTCTTCTTTAAACGTGCTAGCTATGGGGCACCTGGGTGTCTGAGTTAAGAGTCTGACATCTGCTCAGGTCATGATCTCGCCATTTGTGAGTTCTAGCCCCACGTTGGGCTCCATGCTGACAGCTCAGGGCCTGCTTTGGATTCTGTGTCTCCCTCTCTCTTTACCCCTCCCATGCTCACACACTGTCTCTCTGTCACTCAAAAATAAATAAGCATTAAAATTTTTTTTTTTAAATATGCTAGCTACTACATCTAGTATAACATTAAATAGTGGTAGAATCAATTAGTATCTTAGTATTTCTTTATTAAGACACTAGCTTTGGGACAGAAACATTCACACATACTCATGTAAAAGAAGTATTATTCAGTTCTTTTTTCTTAACTATGTCACACAATGTTGAATTCTATTCAGGGCTTTTTTGTTATCTGTGGAGACAATCTTTTCTATGTTAGATCTATTATTATAGTATTATATTAACAGGTTTCCTAATGTTGGATTTAACTTACATTTCTGGATTAAATCTGTGTGGTCATGGTATACCATTTATGTCTTGCTAAGATTCTGTTCACTAATACATTATTTAGAACTTTTATATCAGTATCTAAAAGTGACATTGAGCTATAATTTTTTATCTTTTACTTTTTTATACTATGTTTATCAGGTTGTATTTATCCCCTACGTTTTTATTTGTTCTTTCTGCCTTTGTGATTAAACTAGCTAGGTCTCTAATTTGTTTATTTTCAAAGAAAAACTTTGTGTTCATTAATTAGATGTGTTTTTCTATTCTTTATCTCAATTTGTAGTTTTATCTTTATTATTTTCTTCATTAGTTTTATTTACTTTGTTTTTCTTGCTGTACTGGTCTGGGAAACTGGATTCATTTATTTTATTTCATTTTTAAGAAAAGGTATATAAAAATTATACATTTGCCTCTGATTGTCTTAAGTCTCACAGGGGCACCTGGGTGGCTTAGTTGGTTGAGAGTCCGACTTTGGCCCAGGTCATGATCTCATGGTTCATGGGTTCAAGCCTCGCACTGGACTCTGTGCTGACAGCTCAGAGCCTGGAGTCTGCTTCCGATTCCGTCCCTCCGTCCCTCCCTCCCTCCTCCACCTCGCTCTCAAAAATAAACATTTAAAAAAATAAAAATAAATAAATCTCACAAAGTCTGCTATGATGAGTTATTGTCATTTTTTAGAAATTCATAATTTCAGCTTTTATTTATTACTTGCTGCATCTTTTTCTACATGATAACAAGTATTACTTTCTAACTTCATGTTATTTGGAATGGTTTCTGGTTTTGTTCTAGTTGTTACCTTTATCCTTTATATACTAGCTAAGTGTCCTACCATTCTCATCCTCTCCCCCTTATAGGTTACTTGATCTTTTTGCCTAGACCTTGGATATATTATCTTTATTTTTAGAGCCTAATCGTTTTAGTAGAATATGTCTTGGAGGTGATTAATACAGGTTAATTTTCTCAGTCTTTGTTAGCCTGATTTTAATCTTTTATTTCCAGACATTTTTCTTGGATTACAGATTCAGTATTAGCTCTACTCCACTTTTTTTTAAATTTTTAATGTTTATTTTTGAGAGAGAGAGAAACAAACAGAGCATGAGCATGGGGAGGTGCAGAGTGAAAGGGAGACACAGAATCTGAAGCAGGCTCCAGGCTCTGAGCTGCCAGCACAGAGCCTGATGTGGGGCTCGAAGCCCCAAACCATGAGATCATGACCTGAGCCAAGGTCAGACACTTACCCAACTGAGCCACCCAGGGGCCCGAGTTCTGCTCCACTGTTTTACTTCTTCAGTGACTTCACTGATAGGTCTTCATTGCTTGACTTCCAATTCAAATGCTTCCTGACTCATTTTACTTTTTTCTTCATTGCATTTTCATTCTCTTGGTTCCTTCCCTGTTTTTCTTCAGTGTTCTACATTAACTTTTCTTTCAAACCTATTCTTTAGGCAGCTTATTCTTTAATATTTACTTCTGATATAGTTTTGCCTTTTTCTCCATTTCTTTCTAGAGTGTAATCAACTACCAATTCATTTCTTCCTATTCTGGAATATTTTTGTTCCTAGTGTTGGATTTCTTATTTAAAATATTTTTATCCTATCTTTAAATGCCTGTCTGAAGATACTGAATAAAATCTTATGGTGGTATTACCAGGGTTTTTGTTTTTTTTTTTTTCCTGCTTCACTACTGTTTTTCTGGAGAGGGTTTCATCAGAATTGCTTTCCTTAATTTAGGCAATTTTTTTTAAGGACAGTAAATTTGTACACATAGGAAGGCTAGCTGATTTGACTGGTTTGTGAAAATATTAACTCAAGAGCAGCCTCCTGTGTCTGTGTATCAAAGTACAGTTTCCTTATCATATGGCTTTTATGAGGGTGAAGAGGGGGAAGGGATGTGTGTGTCCTTCAAGTTTTAAAAAATTTCTTTAGTTTTACACAATCCTAAATATAGTCCTTTTTGTTGTTGGGTTTCAGTTGGTGGATTTCTTGGCTAATACTTATTCTTTTTTAAAATCATTTTGTTAGATATTTGAGGATGAAAATTCTGTAATATTTCATCTGTTATTTAACTTTGAAATCTTTTTAAAAAAATTTTTTGTTTTTATTTATTTATTTATTTTCTCCCCCACCCCCTGTTTGTATTTATTTTTGAGAGAGAAAGAGAGAAAGTGTGAGCAGGGGAGGATAAGAGAGAGAGAGGGAGACATAGAATCTGAAGACAGCCTCCAGGCTCTGAGCTGTCAGCAAAGAGCCCGACACAGGGCTCAAACCCATGAGCCATGAGATCATGACCTGAGCCAAAATTGGAGGCTTAACCGACTGAGCCACCCAGGCGCCCCTTAACTTTGAATTCTTAAAGTCAATACTTTTTTGTGTGTGTATATGTATATATTTTATTTTTTAGAATAGTTTTAGGTTCATGGCAAAAGTGAGCAGAATGTACAGAGATTTTCCATATCTCTGTACAAAGCCTCTCCATTATGATCATCCCCTACCAGAACAGTACAAATGATACACCTACATGAACTTATCATTATCAACCAGGGTTCACAGTTTACATTAGGGTTCACTCTTGGTGTTTCCTGCACATTCTATGGGTTGGACCAATTTATAAGGACATGTACCCACCATTTTAGTACTATACAGTTTCACGGCCAAATTCCCCATTCCTTCATTCATTCGTCACTCTTCTTTATATTTCTTTTTATAGTATAAAAACTACCATTATTCATGACCTATTGCTGTTAAAATGCCTATAATTATAAATTGATTAAAATACTAAATAAATGTGTCTTTTACATTGAAAGTCATCACAAGTAAATCCACTACTGGATTAATTTTTAAAATATACATATTCTAAGTTGTGACATTTAATTCAGTTTACTCTCTTCCATTTACATTAGTGCCTCTAGGATACTCTACTATGCTACCTTTATTACCCACATCATCAAAAAAAATTCCTATGTGGTCAGTACACACTATTTACAAAACTATCAATATAGACTTAACGCCCTCTGAGAACATTTTGACAATTCTTTTAAAAGAAGCAGAACATTCAGCTTAACACAATTTCCCACTGCCTGAGCCTTCTTGTTCTTTATACTGTCCATACCCTGTACCTCATATTCTATGGCATTCATTCATTCATTATATATTCATTCTATCAGAAAACATTTAGTAATTGTCTATTATGTGACAGGCTCTGGTAATACACTGGTAAAAAATACAGGTAAGTTTCCTTACCCTCAGGAAGCTTACAGTTTAGTGGGGAGTTAGAGACAAGAATCATAATATAACAAAGGGCAATGTGATAGAGTGCCTGTGGTGGGTGGATATGGAGATGGGGTGGTTATTTAAAGTGTGGTAGTCAAGAAAAACTTCTTTAAAGAGATACTTCAACAGAGAGCTAAGGAAGTTACCATTCAAAGACCTTAAGAAAGAGGGTCTAGGGCACTGGGAAAAGCTATTGCAAAGAGTGGAGGCAGGAACGAGCCTGAAGGAGCAGCTAGGAAGTCAGTTTACTGGGATGCAGGGAGCAAGCAAAAGAATGGTATGAGGTAAGGCAGAAGCTGGCAAGGATACTCTCATACTGGAGGCTATCATAAGCAGTCTAGATTTTAATCTGTCACTGAGACCACTGGAGAGCTTTAAGTTTGGGTATAATATTTTTCGACTTATGTTTTCTAAGAACCCTGACTACTATATGGAGAATGGACTCCAAGGAGACAAGAATGAGAGAGGAAAGACCAAAGAAAAAGCTGTGGCAGCAGTCCACTCAAGAGGCTTCCTCCACGGGTTTAGACTAGGGTTGTACTACTGAAGAAGACGACGAATCAATGTAGACAGCATGTGTTACATGGGAAGCAGACAGGACTTACTGAAACACTGACATGGAGTTGTAAAGGGTGGTAGAATCCAGTCATGCATATGGCGGTGCCATTTACTGCACTGCAGGAGACAGGGAAGGGACTGGACACAGAGGAGCACAGGTCCCCCTGCAGTAAGGAGCTCTTTCCCTAGCCCTCACTTCACACACACTGGCGGGAGGGAAGCTGGGTCACAGAGATAAAAGACATGAGAACTATATCACACCAGCACCCCTTGTCCAACTCAAAGTGCTAGAGTCACAGCCCTAGCATATGTTGAGGGTAGGAAAGAAAATAACTTGCAATCAACTAAGCGACTGAAGCCTAAAAATATGTAGGCTGAATCTTAGAAAACGAAATGTGGTAACTGAAAATGGCCTGAAAAGTTTTAGAATTGAACAAAGATGTTGTCCAGAAGATGCAATACGAGTGGAAGCGGGGTGGTTAGAACAGCTGAAAGAGTAACAGGAAAAAAGTAAACTCTTATATGTTCATTCCCCAAGATTTTCAGAATACTTAATAAATGAGGAACCAAAAGTGACTCGACAATGAGGAAGTGGTCAGTTGTATCAAAAGCTGCTGAAAAGTTAAGAAGGATGAAGACCAAGAACTGACTTTTGAACAACAATATGGCAGTGGCTGACCACCGAGATAAAAGTCATTTTATAAGTTGGAGAGGCACAAAAGCCAAATCAGCATGGGTTTAAAAAAAAAACAAAACAGTATAGAAGTGAGGAAATAAAAGGAAAAATTACAATCTACTGAGAACATGAGCCACAAACATATGAAAATAAAGCAAGCAAACAAAAAACAAAACCAGACTTTTAAAAATCATAATGGCACTTTCATTCCTAGCATGCTTCACGGAAATACCACTACGGGTCAGCATTCTGCAACCGAAGCATACACAGTGCAGGGAAAACTAATTTCCAAATAAATTCTGCTTTTCTTACCTTCACTGATTAAATTTAATGTATCTTGTTTTCCATCTCCTTCTTGTGACTGACCTGGATCCAGTGAAGTCTGAGAAAGGCTAACTTCAGCTGATAACTGGTCAAGACTTTGATAACTTTTTCTGTAAAACAAGAATGAAATACTACTTGGATTTCTTCTCACAAAAAAAGAATTTCTAGAGATATTCTTTAAAGGTTTTCTTCAATTTACTGAATTTTTTATTTATTTCTCCTCAGTTTCCCTCCCCCCCCAACTCTGTCTCTATTGTGGCTGCAAATATAACCTCCATTATGCTTTTTCCTCTACGTCGTTGGAGACCTCTTTGGAGGTCTCTGAATTTGATTCACTAAAAAAGAAAAACAATTTGTCAGAGTAATTTAAACCCTTACACAAATTTTTTATTATCTAGCTGGTTAGAAAATGGGGACTTTTAGGTTGTTATGAATTTTTTATTCTCTTTTAAGTGGACTTCACACCCACCATAGAGCCCAACGTGGGCCTTGAACTCACAATTTTTAAGATCAAGACCTGAACTGAGATCAAGGGTCAGATACTTAACCACTGAGCCATCCAGGTTCTCTTGGTTATTGTCAGTTTTCAAAGGAGTGGAAAATCTACAGATTACTCTTATGCAGAAACCAAATTGATAGAACTTAATAATGATGTAGTATCTTTGTATTTGTAGGCACTTCAAAATTCACCAATGTCTTGATATTTTTACAGATGTTTTTATGTAAGAGTAATTATAAATTACCACTACAAATTCCTCTAATTTAGAAGTTTAAAAATCTTGGATAATAGGTGTTTATGTTAATATACTATCAAGATAATTAATCTCCTTCCCTCGTGTATTTGCTACTGTTAACTCAATTTCCATTAAACAAATTATGAGAAATAAATTATAATACAGGAAAAATTCAATTATAAATGGAAACGTAATAAGGCTTATTATAAACTTTCCTCATGTTTTTTTTTTCAGGATAAAAACAACTCAAAAGACATGCAGTTTTGGTGGTATTGACATTTCAAGTAAGAAAATGGAATTCATTATTTATTTCCAAATACATATGATCCAGGAAATAGAATATGCTTTTCAGGTTTAACATCTATTTCCCAAGGTAGCCAAACCCTAACTCATTTCCTAGAAATGTCATATATTCTATGATAACATTACAGGAGAGTATATATAATTTAAACGGTCTATTCCAGAGCTATTATCTATTCAGACACACAAGAGCAAACTTACAAATTTATTTAAAATAGAATCTATTGTAGGAAACTTCTGATAATTACAGTGGATAAAACATATGAGCTATGCAACATATAATAAAAAAGGATATCCAATATTTATTTACCAAATGTTAGGTACTGCACCTAAATGTTTATATATATTAATATATTTTATCCTCACAACTATTCTAAGAGGTTGGAATTATTACTATTCCCATTTTATAGGAGAGCTAACCAGGGCACAAAGAGATTAGATTTGAACCTGGTAGCCTGGCTCTAATTCAGTCCCATTAACTTCTGTACGCTCTCCTTTTCCAGTACAGAAAGAAAAAAAGTTTTTGTATTTTATTAGAAACCTTTCTTAGGTTTCCAACAGCTTTGTTTGCAGAGATTGACCATGTTTACTGTATGTAATCTTATAACTGAAAATTTCACTTGACTTTCATTAAAATTTTATTTCTTTATCTACACAAGAAAGCAGGAATACAGGAATTTAATAAAGGAAGTTATGAATAAATAACTTTCTCTTCCAAATTATTTTTCTGTGCCTGGTAGGTAGAGGACCAGTCTTTAAACTAAATGGCTTTAGTGAGGGATGCAAAACTTGAGAGACTATTGAATGCTGAAAATGAACTGAGGGTTGAAGGGAAAGGGGGAGGGGGGAAAAGAGGTGGTGGTGATGGTGGAGGGCACTTGTGGGGAAGAGCACTGGGTGTTGTATGGAAACCAATTTGACAATAAACTATTTTGGAAAAAAAATAAAATCTATTTTTATTAAAAAAAATAAAAATAAACTAAATGGCTTTAAGTGAATTTCTGACACTGATCTTTCATCAGAAACTTGATAGTTAATATTACTAAATTTAAAAATTATAAAAATACTTACAACAACAAAATACTTAATAGCAAAACAGACATAAAATTCATTTGAAAATTATAAGGACTGAGAGCTTGATGGCAGAAATCAAGTACCATCACGACTTGAGGGGAGGAAAGCCTACAAAAGCCTATAAAACCAGCCTCTGGTAAAAAAAACAACACAAAATGAAGCTTTCTGCTATTTAAGTTCCTTTTAGATCTCATGTTTCCAAATCCAATGTGATTATGGAAAATTTCTATCCTCTAATTTGTTACATTTAGTAAACAATCTTTCAGTTTGTAGGCTTCACTTAACCAAATGTCAATGAACATAGAATTTGGTAGACAATGATTTCTGAAGCAGTAATAAAAATTCCAAGCCAAAATTAGGCACCAGAATCAAAAGATATTAAGAACAGTACCATGTATTATCTTTCCTGCATGAAACTGGTTACAGACCTATGACCTGGGAGAGAATTCTAGTTTAGCTGTTTGCAGTAATGACCAAAAACGGTTTTCCACATCCTCACCTGAGTTCCAGTGCAGCCGGCAGCTCCATCTGCCAAGTGTGCTGTCATCGAGTAAACTGTCTATAGGAGTTCTGTGTTTTTTAAAAGGTCACCACTATGCCCTATTTTAGAATTCTAGACTCATTAATGTCATACTGTAAGACTGAAATCTAACCCACCAGACACATCAAGCCTATCAACAGCCTAATTCTACTTCCCAGAATGGAAGTTTTCAACTAGCAATAGCTTAATCAAAATAAAAATCCCAGATAGTAAATCAGGAATCATGTCACGCGCATCTAGGGCGTTAATAAAACCCACTGCATTCAATATCTAATTATTTAAAAATTTAAATCACTCAAATACAAACTTCTATACAAAGAATTTGGACACCAAATAAAGGCAAATTAAAAGGAAACTAAATTGGCCTGAATTCACTTATTAATAAATTTTCTACAATCTTACAATTCATATCAATGATCAGAAGTAATGATATCAATAATATATATCACCTATTTGTCCAAGAGATGTTCTAAGGTCAGTAAAAATTTATATTATCTGGTAGTCATTGGGCAAGAGCGTGTTAGGCTCAGAAGAAGACACTATTCACATGTAGAAAATAAAAACAAAGTTATGCGTCCTATACGCGTAGAGGCATACAGATGTGCATGGAGCCAGAGAGAGGCTGATCTTTTTATTCTTGGTTTGATTTTCACAGAAATGTACTTAAGGAACAAAACAAACATTTCCTATAGCAGAATACTGAAACACTTTTAATCTACTAAAATTAATGGAAGGATGCAAGGGAGCCTGAAAGGAAAGGTTGTATGCCAGTCAGGTCAATGCAAAATCTACAAGCTGTAAAAGATTTTTGCAGTCTCAATGTTTTAGGAAGTCCTACTCCAAAAATACTGGAAAGATTCACATGAGAAGATGACTTATCAGAAGTCATTCAAAAACGTTACCCTAAATACCAGATGAAGGGCATCTAAAAGCTCATAATTCTCAATAATTTTGTAAATGATAACCTAATTGAAAATAATGATAAATTTAGAAGACAAAAAAGCTTAAGTAGAAAATAAAAATATGACAATGAATCTGATCTTTAGGGATGGAAATGAGTGAGTTAGGCAATAATCTAACAAGATTATATAATATATAATATAATAAGATTATATAACCAGTATCTAATAAGCTCATGTGACCTATACTTAACATATAAATATAAATAAACATTAAAACAAAACTTATTGGAAAAAAAAGGTAATCAAATGCTCTCGGTGTGTGTTAAGGGAATGTGCTTACACATTTATTGTTGAGTTTTTATAATCAGTCTATAATGCTTTAAGCATTTTTAACATGACAACCCTAATGTCTGGAATAAAGAAAAATATAATACTTATAGTTAAATATTAAGTTAATATTAATGATTAATATTAATAGTTAACATTCATCATTAATATTGCCAGGTCTAAATAATCAAGAAAAAGGGAAATGATACTTCTAAGGTTTTATAAACAGTACAGTAAGTGAAAATAAATGTAAGATCTCCTACTGTGAAAAGGATTCTTCCATGAATAGATGACAACATAACCAAGTTACCCAATCACTCGTTTTAATAAAAGTCAGCAAGATCAAGAAATTGATCAAGTCAAATAGCACTTTCTCAGTCTTATCAAAGCTAATTCAGCAGATCTCCTAGAGAAACACAGGCATCCTATTTTCTTAGCAGGACATTATAATTATTATACATATAATTACTAGTTATAGGGTCAATTTCTTTCTTCAAATTATCAAAAGCACTAATGTTCCTTATCAAGAGATTCTTGCCACTTTGATAATAGTTTGTAGGTGCTCAATAAATGTTTGTTAAACTACTTATGATATTGGTCAAATTAAGAGGAATTAATGATGAAGTTAGTTCACCAGCTTTGGCTTATATTACAAATTTGAGAAGGGCAAAAACTAGATCCTGAGAAAAACTATGATGTTTCAAACATGATTTATATAGCACACTCTACTCTGGAAATCTGATTTCTCCATTTTTATATTAAAAAGTTGCATTAAAAAGATTATTTCTTCAGAAAAACGTGGGATTAGCTGGTCATTTTAATTTTACATAGGTTTACAAACTTTCTAAGAAAGGAGACTTGGAACAGTGGGTGGGATGTATATTCTCCAAACACAGAGGATACAAGGTTATCTGAGACCATAAACAAAAAGAGAGATTATATAGAGTATAAATAAAGGTTTCCTGAGACGTGAAATCTTAGGTGCCAAGCGAGTTTTTACCATTTGAACAGGCATTAGCCCCAGAAAGTAAGAGAAGGTGTTGCTTAATGTTGTTACACAGCAAACAGGTTAGCAGAGATTACTTTTAAATCCTGATCTTAAACTTCAGGTCCAGTGATCTCCATACTACACCTTAGCTGCACACATTTTGTTCAGGAATAACAGTTTGGTAATAGGGCCATCTAAAGGCAACAACATCTACAATAAGCCGGATTAAAGGATAATGCTGGGGCGCCTGTGTGGCTCAGTCGGTTAAGCGTCCAGCTTCAGCTCAGGTCATGTTCTCATGGTTTGTGGGTTCAAGCCCCACATCGGGCTCTGTGCTGACAACTAGCTCAGAGCCTGGAGTCTGCTTCAGATTCCTTATCTCCATCTCTTTGACCCTCCCCTGCTTGTGCTGGCTCTCTCTCTCTCTCTCTCAAAAATAAATAAAAAACATTAAAAATAAATAAATAAATAAATAAAGGATAATGCTGAGAAGGAGCTAATGGAGTGGCTGAGTCAAGGGGTATAAAATCTGGATCCATGCCAAACAGTTTTACTACTTCTTTTTTGATACTCCAGTTACTTTTGCTGCTCTTATAATACTTCGTAAAAGCTAGCTATTATTACCACATGCAAAGGTAAACTGAAAGTAAATCTCCCACTTAGACTCACTGGTTCCTCAACAGGGAGCTCTACAGGCAGCCAGGGCTGCAAACACATCTTTTTGGCTAAAATATTTTACCTTCTACTATCTAAAATAACTATGTGGATATTGCAGCAAAAAAGCTTAATATTAGTCCTTTAACTTATCAGGACCTAATGTTATAATATTTTTATAGTTATAGAAGCAGGAGTATCTTGTATGTTATATAGAGATAAGTGAACCAAGCACTGAAATAGTCAGTTTTTCCATATGTCAGAAATACAAATAAACTAATACTTTTATCACTTACATACATCATAGGAAATAAATAGCATGCCATCATAAGAAGATATATTCTAGTTATTCAAAACTTTCAGAGTGGTATCTAAGGGAACTAGACCCCAATCCATGAAAGCCTCAGTCAATACCTTGAGTCAAACTAAGCAGCATGGGTTAGTATATAATTAAGAGTGTCTTACTGATTTATTTTGTAAATGATCTGCTAACTCTTCCTTATGTCTAGCAATCAGTGAAACCAACAAGGAAAAAAGGCAATAGAAGGTCTAATTTATTTTGAGTACTCCCTTTGATAACTGAAAAAAATCACATATAATACAGGCAGAAATTAAATCTATCCTAAAACAATCCCTGTAGAAATGTCTAGCTACTAACTACCTCATGAAAAGCACCCTAAGAAGCATAAATGGAAGCGTGTAGCTCTACCAGAAGGCGGAGAAAGAAACAAAAAAAAAAAAAAAAGAGGGAGGGAGGCATGGAGGGGAGAAAAGAGGAAAGAGAAAAAAGTTGGGGGAGGGAGGAAAGAGAGAGAACAGAAAGGGATGGAGGGACAATACGGAAATAATTAGAAAATTAGCTGAAGATAGGAAAATAAAGATACTGTAAAAGTTATCAAAATGGGCAATGTGTCTAAAAGCCAAAAGAAGGTAATACAGATTTTAAGTTCCAAAATGAAGATACCCTAAAGGAATACAGCCTAAGATTTGGCAGATTTCTCAACATTGTGACAATCTTACTTAATGAAACAGTTCTGAACATGGGATAAAAAAATAGGTAAAGAATTTTGTGGCCCATTGGTAGGGTGATTTTATCTTCTATAGCCTCCAAAAATTAGATTTATTGAAAATAAGAAAAACTCTTTCAGATCCACCAAGAACAAGTAAGTATGTTTCTTCATGAGATGGAATTTTTTCTCACTGGAAGGAAAATTATTCCTAAGGCAAATACAAATACCAAAGCTAAAATTCAAAAATAGATGGCTCATTAAATATGAGCGCATAGACTTAACTGAAGGACTGGCTGAAGATTAAAGGAGAACTAGGTAGCCGGTACAATTCTGTTTAAGAATTTCTTAGATATTTTACTTCCCCAGGGTGCCTTGGCTTCAAAAATATTAACATATTTACTACCTTAATCTGACTTTATCAAGCCAAAGTAGTCTTAAATTCTACTTTTGCCCTCAGGTAATAATGAATTCAGAAAGAAGAATAAGTAAGAAACCAAAATGGATAACCATATGTTTTGGTACAACTAAATTTGTAATTAGTTGGAAAAAAAAGTATTACACTTACTCATACCACTGTTTATTGTGTTTTCGGTAAAGCAACGTATCCAAGGCAACAGCATTGACATCCAGAGCTCCTGGGGAAGGCCACTGGTTGGTGAGGTGGGCAGTTAACTCTTGTCTTGATCTTAAATCATTATTCTTTAGCACAGTCCTGTGAATATTAAGATGGTGAGTGCTTTTGTCTTCACTGCTCTGCAATGGCAGAGGAACCTAATGGTATCAATCTGGCCCCCAAAATTCATCTTTTTAAAATGGTATGTTAACAGATTGTCAACAGAACTGTAGGAAGGCTAGTGGGGCAATGACTATCTGCTACAAGATGTGTTTTTCACTTTCTCCAAATCACTAACATGTGAAATTCAGACTTCTAATCTTCTACAGAGAAATATTACTAAAGGACTAAAGCTCACTTCACATCTTACCTAAAAAACTGTGGTGAGATCTTAAAGTTATAGATTATCAGATTCCAGTTAAATTATGAAAAGATTTCATGTGTATGATCTTCTAGCTTCAAGATTCACAATATATTAAAGTATTTAACACCGTAAACAAAAAACAATTAAAATGAATAAAAAATAAAACTAAATCAGAAAAACATAAAAAAACCCATAAGATTTCTGCAATTGTTTTTTATAAAAGTGACTACCAATAAGTCTTTAAAAAATAATTTCCTGAGGGCACCTGGATGGCTCAGTTGGGTGAGCACCCACCCCATTCTTCATTTCACTGAAGTCATGATCTCGTAATTTGTGACTCTGAGCCCCATTTGGGACTCTCTCCCCGCCCCCAAATAAATAAACATTTTAAAAAAAGAAATAATTAAATCAGTGATAACTACACTGAACAATATAACCCACTAGAAATACTTCCATTTATATGGAATGAGGCCATTATAACAATACATGGTTTACTTTCATTTTTGTAAAACCATTAATAACAATTTGCAAAAGAAGTTACTTTTTGCCAAAATTTAAACCTCAGAAATCACTGTCACAAGACTAATTTAACATTTGAGTTGGTGGTTAAAGATAATTTAAAACCATAATTCTAGGGGCACCTGGGTAGCTCAGTTAAGCATCTGACTTCAGCTCAGGTCATGATCTCATGGTTTGTGAGTTTGAGTCCTGCATGGGGCTCTGTGCTGACAGCTCAGAGCCTGGAGCCTGCTTCAGATTCCGTGTCTCCCTCTCTCTCTGTCCCTCTCCCACTCGCACTCTCTTTCTCTCTCAAAAATAAAATAAAAACATTAAAAATATTTTTTAATTTAAAAGCATAATTCTGGGGAGGCCTGGCTGGCTCAGTTTGTAGAGTATGTGACTCTTGATCCAGGGGTTTTAAGTTCAAGCCCCATTTTGGGTGGAGACATTACTTAAAAATAAAACCTTAAAAAAAAAAAGCATAAATCTGTTTGCAAAGGTTGTATTCTACCTCTAGTAACTAAGGCTTCAAAATATAACCTAGGCAAGCCACATTCTCTAACAGGAGTCCACGACTTTAGAAAGCCAATCAGCTCAGAAGCAAGAAAGTAATATGTGCCTACCACTAAGTGTCAGAAACTGACACTTAGTCCTGTTGGGGATGGCAGAGTCAATGACAACCCTATACTAAAAATTATTCTGCACAATACCTCTAGCTGGAAACCATGATTCAAGTGGAACAATCCCACATATATGTCTCTACTAGTCTTAACTATGAATATTTCTGATTTTACAAAATATCTGTGTACATTTAAAAATATTTGCTCCACTACGTCCATAAAAAAACATTATTTGATGTAAATACAAGATTCTCAGAACTGAATACTAGAAAAGTAGAACAGGCAGAAGACTTGAGAATGTATCACAAGAAGAGATTTGTTTAGGCTATTTACAGCAATTTCACTGGAAAAGGGATGAAAAATTTAAAAAGGACTTTCAACTGATCCATGAGCACAGAATGGTTTTCCATTTCTTTGTGACTTCTTCAATTTCCTTCATAAGTCTTCTATAGTTTTCAGCATACAGGTCTTTTACATCTTTGGTTAGGTTTATTCCTAGGTATCTTATGGTTTTTCGTGCAATTGTGAATGGGATCAGCTTCTTGTTTCTCTTTCTGTTGCTTCATTTTTGGTGTATAAGAATGCAACTGATTTCTATACATTGACTTTGTACCCTGCAACTTTATTGAATTCAATGATCAGTTCTAGAAGGCTTCTGGTGGAGTCGATCGGGTTTTCCATGTAGAGTATCATGTCATCTGCGAAAAAGGAAAGTTTGACTTCTTCTTTGTTGATTCTGATGCCTTCCTTTTGTTGCTTGATTGCTGATGCTAGGACTTCTAACACTATGTTAAACAACAGTGGTGAGAGTGGACATTCCTGTTGTGTTCCTGATCTCAGGGGGAAAGCTCTCAGTTTTTCCCCACTGAGGATAACATTGGCTGTCGGCTTTTCGTAAATGGCTTTTATGATGTTTAAATAAGTTCCTTCTATCCTGTCTTTCTCGAGGATTTTTATTAAGAAGAGATGCTGTATTTTGTCAAATGTTTTTTCTGCATCTATTGACAGGATCATATGATTTATTTCTTTTGTTTTGTTAATGTGATGTATCACCTTAATGGATTTTCAAATACTGAATATAGAATAAACATTGTTAAAATGTCATTATTATCCAAAGCAATTTACACATTCAATGCAATCCTCATCAAAGTTGCACCAGCATTCTTCTCAAAGCTAGAACAAACTATCTTCAAATTCGTATGGAACTACAAAAAACCCCGAATAGCCAAAGTAATATTGAAGAAGAAAACCAAAACGGGGGGGGGGGGGGCATCACAATCCCAGACTTTAGACTCTACTACAAAGCTGTCACCATCAAAACAGGATGGTATTGGCACAAAAACAGACAAATGGACCAATGGAATAGAATAGAGAACCCAGAACTGAACCCACAAGTATATGGCCAATTAATCTTTGACAAAGCGGGAAAGAGTATCCAATTGGAAAAAAGACAGCCTCTTCAACAGGTGGTGTTGGGAAAGCTGGACAGCAGCATGTAGAAAAATGAAATTAGACCACTATCTTACACCATTCACAAAAATAAACTCAAAATGGATAAAGGATCTGAATGTGAGACAGGAAACCATCAAAACCCTAGAGGAGAAAGCAGGAAAAAGCCTCCTTGACCTCAACCGCAGCAATTTCTTCCTTGACACATCCCCAGAGGCAAGGGAATCAAGAACAAAAATGAACTATTGGGACCTCATCAAGATAAAAAGCTTCTGTAAGGCAAAAGAAATGATTTAAAAAACTAATAGGCAACTGATGGAATGGGAAAAGATAGTTGCAAATGACCTATCTGATAAGGGTCTAGTATTCAAAATCTATAAGGAACTCACTCAACTCCTCATCCAAAAAACAAACAACCAAGTGAAGAAATGGGCAGAAGACATAAACAGACACTTCTCCAAAGAGGACATCCAGATGGCCTACAGGCACATGAAACAATGCTCAACATCACTCATCATCAGGGAAACACAAATCAAAACCACACTGAGATACCACCTCACGCTGGTCAGAGTGGCTAAAATGAACAAATCTATGAACAAATGACTATAGATGCTGGCAAGGGTGTGGAGAGATGGGCACTCTCCTACACTGTTGGTGGGAATGTAAACTGGTGCAGCCGCTCTGGAAAACAGTGTGGAGGCTCCTCAAAAAACTATCGATAGAACTCCCCTATGACCCAGCAATAGCACTGCTAGGGATTTACCCAAGAGATACAGAAATGCTGATGCATAGGAGCACATGT
>NC_043701.1:74516740-74550496 GCF_006229205.1 Suricata suricatta | reverse complement strand
AAAGGGGGAGGGGAGAAAAGAGGTGGTGGTGATGGAGGAAGGCACTTGTGGGGAAGAGCACTGGGTGTTGTATGGAAACTAATTTGACAATAAACTATTTTAAAAAAAACTAATAGGCAACCTACAGGATGAGAAAAGATAGTGGCAAGTGGCATATCAGATAAAGGGCTAGTATCCAAAATATACAAGGAACTCACTAAACTCCATACACGAAAAACGAATAATCCAGTGAAGAAATGGGCAGAAGACCTGAATAGACACTTCTCCAAAGAAGACATCCAGATGGCCAATAGGCACATGAAACGATGCTCAGCATCACTCAACATCAGGGAAATACAAATCAAAACCACACTGAGATACCACCTCACGCCAGTCAGAGTCACTAAAATGAACAAATCAAGAGACTATAGATGCTGGCGAGGATGTGGAGAGACGGGCACCCTCCTACACTGTTGGGAATGTAAAATGGTGAGGCCGCTCTGGAAAACAGTATGGAGGTTCCTCAAAAAACTATCGATAGAACTCCCCTATGACCCAGCAACAGCATTGCTAGGGATTTACCCAAAGGATACAGAACTGCTGATGCACAGGAGCACATGCACCCTAATATTCATAGCAGCACTTCCTACAATAGCCAAATCATGGAAAGAGCCTAAATGTCCATCACCTGCTGAGTGGATCAAGATGTGGTATATATATACAAAGGAGTATTACATGGCAATGAGAAAGAATGAAATCTGGCCATTTGTAGGAAAGTGGATGGACTTCGAGGGTGTCATGCTAAGCGAAATAAGCCAGGCAGAGAAGGACAGATACCATATGTTTGCACTCATAGGTCTAACAGGAGAAACCTAACAGACGACCATAGGGAGAGAAAGGGGGAAAGAGGGCTGGGGAGAGTGAGGGACACAAATCATGAAAGACTACTGAATACTGAAAAAGAACCATGGTCTGAAGGGGGAGGGGGAGGGAGGGAATGTGTTGATGGTCATGGTGGGGGGCACTTGTGGGGAGAAGCACTCGGTGTATTATGGAAGCCAATTTGAAAATAAACTATTAAAAAAATAAAATAAAAAGGACTTTCAAGGTACTTTAACATAGGTTTGTATGGAAACAGTAAAGAGTTCAGAAAAATTTCAAGATTGACAGAAAAAAATCATGTTAAGGCAAAAAGGGGATCATTGGCTAGAGAATCTGTTATGATAAACCAGCATTATTTTGGTTTCTGTATTTTTAAGTTTGTTTATTTATTTTGAGAAAGAGAGGGTGCAAACAAGCACCCGTGCAAGTAGGGAAGGGAGAGACAGAATATCTCAAGGAGGCTCAGTGTGTTGTCAGTGTGGAGCCCAATAAGGGACTCAAACTCACAAACCATGAAATCATGACTTGAGTCAAGAGTTGGATGCTTAACCAACTGAGCCACCCAGGTGCCCCTAGGCTTTGCTTATTAGATTTTTATCCTTCACATATTCACTCTCTCTAGGGTCTCTACTGAATGTCACTGGAAAACAACTTCAATGTCGTTATTGGTTTAGAGGAAATATTTAGAGCAAAATGCAAGGAAGGCAAATTGGCATCTGTGAGGAAATGACATTGGAAAAATTAAATAACTGAATTTGATAAGTAACTGAACAACTTCCAACTTAGAATATATTCTTTCTGAAAAGTGAAAAGTTTTACACTGCAAAAAAAAAGAAGTTTTACACAAGTTTTTATACATTAGTTCATGGAAAATTTTAGCCTAATGACAAATTATTGTACTGTCTTTAGACTTTTGTGTTTAAAAATCCTAATGATATGTTTTCTAAGGGAAGCTGCCTGGTCCTTTGAAGCAGGAGATAAGAGACTTCAGTGTACTGGATAAGCACAGCTTCATTCATACTGCGTCTGTTTTCCACCCTCTGTGAGGAATATAGAGACAGACAATGCTGGTACTTAACTTTCTACTATGAAGGGAAAGGTTCCTGGAGGACCTTTGTGTAAGGCCCTTTCTCTCACCACTTCAGTATATTAGGGGCCATTAAGGCCCTAATTGAATCTTGACTCAATCTATTTAGATAATAGACAAAGTAGTTTATTCATTCTAGCAGGGGCCCTGACCAAACTGTACCAGCAAAGAGACATACATGATGTTCGGACTTCCCAACCTTCTGAAGTAGCTCAACCTACCTCTCTCCAAGCCTACCTACTTCTCTAGTTTTCCTATCCACTGCTTGAGTTGCTGATATCATTCTAAAAAATTCCATTGGTGCTTAAGAGTTGGCTGTGTTTTTTTAGAATCAAATCCTGTTACTTACTAAGAATAAGAAAAACATACCTAGTTAACCTCAAGACCTATGTAAAGGTAATCTGAGGTTAATATGAAAAATGAGGTATTTTTCTCATTGGCCAAGCTTAAAAGTAGGTTCATCTTAAGTCACTCAACAATTAGTTATTTCCTAGAGGTGAAATCAGTGGCAATTAAAGGTAAAATTTATGAAGATAGCATTTAACTTTAATTAAAACTCTAACCAATGCTAACACTAATGAGCTAATCTTACAATTAAATTATTATATATGAGATAGATACTAATTCTCATTTATGTCTATAAGTCTCTCATTAACAACTGAACATTCTCTCATTAAGGTAACAGTTTTACAGGATTATAGATTTTGAATATTAATTCCTTGTTAGATGTTGCAAATATTTTCTTCCTTTCCGAGGGTTACCATTTTACTCTAATAAATGTCTTCTGTGCAGAATCTTTTTAGTTTGATACAGAAGACAGAAAGATTTTTGCATTTTTCTATTTTTGCTTTTATTGCCTGTGCTTTTGGTATCCTAGGCAAAAATATCACTGCTGAAAGTAATGTCCAAAGTTATTTCCCTGTTTTCTGCTAGTAGTTTTACAGTTTCAGGTCTTAGATTTAAATCTTAAATCTATTTTGAAGTGATTTTTATAAATGGTAAGAGAGGAGACCAATTTCATTCTTCTGTATGTGAATATTCAAGTTTTCCCAACAATGTTTATTTTATGTGTTCTTGGTAAACTTGTCAAACATTAGTTGACTTGCAGATTCATGGATTTATTTGGGGGCTCTCTATTCTGTTCCAATAGTCTGTTTCAATGTCAGTACCATACTGTTTTGATTACTATAATTTATAATATATTTTGAAATCAATAAATATGATACCTTTAGTTTTGTTCTTTTTTCTGAAAACTGATTTGGCTATTCAGAGTCTAAATATGAATTTTGGGATGCTTTTTCTATTTCTGTGGAAAATGACATAGCAATTTTGATAGGGATTGCACTGAATCTGTATATCACTTTGAATGCTATGTACATTTTAATAATATTAACTCTTCTAATCTATGAACACAAGGTATCTTTTTATATACTGCTGTCTTAATTTCCTTTGGCAATGTTTTAAAATTTTCAGTGTACCAATCTTTCACTTCTTTGGTTAAGTTTATTCCTAAGATTTTATTCCTGTTGCTACTGTGAATAGGATTGCTTTTTAAATTTGTTCCCAAATTTTAATATCCAGAGATTTTATATATGTATATGCACATCTGTGTGTGTACATACATATGCAGGCACATACAAACACACACAATCTTCCTGCTGAACTGAACCTTTTATCATGATATAATGACCTTCTTTGTCTCTAGTGACAGTTTTAGACTTAAAGTCTATTTTGAAGACAGACACCCTGCTTTCTTTTGGTTACCATCTGCATGAAATATCTTTTTCCATCCCTTCACTTTCAGCCTATGTATGTCTTTAAATCTGAAGTGAGTCTTTTGTTGATAGCATATCTTTTAATCCATTCATTCACTCTATGCCTTTTGATTGATGAGTTTAATCCTAACTACTTCCATTTTGTTAACTGTGTTTTCTCTGTTTTGCAGTTTTGTCCCTCTCTTCAATACTTGCTGTTTTCCTTTGTTATCTGATGATTTTTTTGTAATGATTTGTTTGCATTCTTTCTTTTCATAATTTTTAAAAGTATTTATTTGAGCGAGAGAGCACACATGTGATTGAGTAGGGGAGGCAGAGGAGAGAGGGAACAGAGGGAGGGAGAGGAAGAGGGAGAGTCCCAGTCTTCACACTGTCCACTCAGAGCCTGACACAGGGCTCCATCTCATGAACTGTAAGATCATGACCTGAGGGGAAATCAAGAGTTAGATGCTTAACTGACTGAGCCAACCAGGGGCCCCCATTCTTTTTATCTTTTGTGTTTGTAGTATAGGTTTATTCTTGGTGGTTAGAGTCTTTAATAAAATTTCATGTAGTTATAACTTCCTATTTTAAATCATGTTAACCTCAAATGTATACAAAAAACACTCCATGTAAAGCACTTTGAAAGTGCTTTATTTTTTTAAGTACACATGCCCAAGTTCAGTTTGAACCAAAAATTTAAATTAAATGTATAAAATATTTCACAGACAGCATTTTCATGTAAATTAAAAAAATATATTTACAACTAATATCAAATAAACGTATTAAGGGGGCCATGGCAGATACACTTAAAATGTGTAAAGACACAACCATCTCAGAGCATCTCTGATTATATCCTTTTCATACCCATTCTCTCTCTTATGTTTATGTGTTATTGAGACAGAGAGAAACAGAACATGAGTAGGGGAGGGGCAGATAGGGAGACACAGAATCCTAAGAAGGCTCTAGGCTCTGAGCCTAGGTCAGCACAGAGCCTGAACGCAGGGCTTAAACCCACGAACCATGAGATCATGACCCAAGCCCAAGTCAGATGCTTAACCGACTGAGCCACCCTGGGGCCCCTTTCATACCCATTCTCAAAAGAGAAGTCCAGAAAGTACAACTCAAATTCTCCTGTTATATTTCACCTTTCCCAATAAATGCTTCTAGATCCTAGAAAAGGATCTTCATCTTGTTTATATAAAGTTATTTTACTTGGCATTTTAGTAAAAATATATCATGGGATATATGTAATTCTTTATGTGTAACTATGTTAAAATACAAGTAAGCATTAATCTATTAATTGGCCGTTTCATGAGCCCTCTGAATATACCCTCACCTGTCTAAACTGAACATATCTTTGATGGATATACATAAATTCAAAATACCATGGATTTATAAACACAAAATCTCTCTATGAAGCAGGAGTCCAGCTCTCCTGAGAAATAGTTTGAAACAAAACAAGAGGGCTTCTAGTTAAGGTTCAGTAAGTTGTTCTGTTTTTCAAAGGAAAACAGCTCAGTATTAAGCCCTCATGGGCATGACAGAAATATTCAGCGAATACAATTTATTCTCTGGAATCTAGCTAAAGCCTGAAAATTCACTTTCCAAATATGTAATTTGCACTATACATAAATATATAATTTGCCAAAACACTTTATTTTTCTTAAGTAAGTATAATACTATGTAACTTAATATGACTCTGGATTGATCATAAACACTGAAGAATTTACTATGAATACTCTGTGCCTTCTCAGGAGGAAATTTGTTTCTCAACTTTTTTTTTTTTTAATACTTATTCATTTTTGAGAGGGAGAGGCAGAGCATGAACCAGGGAAGGGCAGGGACAGAGGGAGGCACAGAATCCAAAGCAGGCTTCAGGCTATGAGCTGTCAGCAAAGATCCTGACATGGTGCTCAAACTCACAAACTGTGAGATCATTACCTGAGCCAAAGTTGGATGCTTAACCAAATGAGTCACCCAGGGGCCACTGTTTCTCAATATTTTTAAAAAGAAAGTATCTAGTAAAAACGCACTGTTGTTTATAGTCTCTTTTCAAAACAGCATTCCATTTCTGTTGTTCATTAACTAATTTGCTAAAATTCAATTTGTGAGAATTTATCACATGAATATGAGCCATTAAGAAAGGTATATTTAAGGATGCCTGGGTGGCTCAGTCAGGTAAGCAACTTTAGCTCAGGTCATGATTTCATGGCTCATGAGTTCGAGCTCTGCATCAGGTTCTGTGCTGACAGCTCAGAGTCTGGAGCCTCCTCAGAATTCCATCTCCCTTTCCCTCTGCCCTTCCCCAACTCGTGCACTAGCTCATGATAAACAAACATTAAAATAAATAAACATTAAAAAATTTTTTAAATAGAAGGGTATATTTAACTGACTTCTTGGGAAGATGGTATAGTAGGAGGATCCTAGGCTTACCGTGCCCTATAGAGACACCTAGACAACATCCATATTAGTGTAAGTAACCCAGAAAATGACATATAGACTGGCAAAACAGCCTCTTCATAGCTAATTGTAGAGAAGAGGACATATTGAAAAGAGCAGGAAGGGCAGAGACGTGGTTGAAAACCAAATTGACCCATGAGACCATCCATGGGAGAGAGGGACACCAAGGACAAGGAGAAAAGAAAAGAGCAGACCCCACACCAGGCATCCTAGACATAAGACCCACAAGGGGAAGACTAATCCTCATAACATTTGGTTCTGAAAACCAAAGAAGCTTAACTTCTCAAGTTTTTACAATTAGTAGAACAAAACTTGAAAAATTAGCACTCAGCTCTGTGAGCTTGAGAGTGAAAGGAAATAGAGTTGCTGCTCTTAAAAACCCAGGATATCACAATCCCAGACTTTAGCCTCTACTACAAAGCTGTCATCATCAAGACAGTATGGTATTAGCACAAAAACAGACACACAGACCAATGGAATAGAATAGCCCAGAACTGGACCCACAAGTATACGGCCAATTAATCTTTGACAAAACAGGAAAGAGTATCCGATAGAAAAAAGACAGCCTCTTCAACAGGGGGTGTTGAGAGAGCTGGACAGCAACATGTAGAAGAATGAAATTGGACCACTTTCTTACACCATTCACAAAAATAAAAATAAATAATCCTAAGGACCTGAATGTGAGACAGGAAACCATCAAAACCCTAGAGGAGAAAGCAGGAAATAGCCCCCTTGACCTCAATTGGAGCAATTTCTTCCTGAACACATCCCCAGAGGCAAGGGAATCAAGAACAAAAATGAACTATTGGGACCTCATCAAGATAAAAAGTTTCTGCAATGCAAAAGAACAGATTAAAAAAACTAATAGGCAACCAACAGAATGGGAAAAGATAGTGGCAAATGGCATATCAGATAAAGGGCTAGTATCCAAAATATACAAGGAACTCACTAAACTCCATACACGAAAAACGAATAATCCAGTGAAGAAATGGGCAGAAGACTTGAACAGACATTTCTCTAAAGAAGACATCCATATGGCCAATAGGCACATGAAACGATGCTCAATATTACTCATCATCAGGCAAATACAAATCAAAACCACATTGAGATACCACCTCACACCAGTCAGAGTGGCTAAAATGAACAAATCAAGAGACTATAGATGCTGGCGAGGATGTGGAGAAACGGGCACCCTCCTACACAGTTGGTGGGAATGTAAACTGGTGCAGCTGCTCTGGAAAACAGTATGGAGGTTCCTCAAAAAGCTATCGATAGAACTTCCTTATGACCCAGCAATAGCCCTGCTAGGGATTTACCCAAGGGATACAGAAGTGCTGACACAGAGGGGCACACGTACCCCAATGTTCATAGCAGCACTGTCAACAACAGCCAAAACATGGAAAGAGCCTAAATGTCCATCACCTGATGAGTGGATCAAGAAGATGTGGTATATATACACAATGGAGTACTATATGGCAATGAGAAAGAATGAAATCTGGCCATTTGTAGGAAAGTGGATGGACCTCGAGGGTATCATGCTAAGCGAAATAAGTCAGGTGATGAAGGACAGATACCATATGTTTGCACTCATAGGTCTAACAGGAGAAATGTAATGGAGGACCATTGGGAGAGGAAGGGGGAAAGAAGAGTTGAAGAGAGAGAGGGACACAAATCATGAGAGACTACAGAATACTGAGAATGAACCAAGGGCTAAAGGGGGAGGGGGAGAGAGGAAGGCAGTGATGGTCATGGGGGGGGCACTTGTGGGGAGAAGCACTGGGTGTTATATGGAAACTAATTTGACAATAAACTATTATTAAAAAAAAACAAAACAGCATATCCCCCTCTGAGATGCAGCATAGAGGCAGCAGTTTGAAAAACACCTAGGGTGTATGAGAAGGAGATTTATTCACTAGCAGAACTTATGCTGGAGGGTCAGGAATCTTGAGAAGACTTCTTCAAGAATAAAAGAGCTGATGGGCACCATTTCCCTCCCCTGTCCCCCAGGCTAGATATGCAGACATCTGCAGAACCAGCGCAGACACTCTCCATGTAGCTTGTGAACAGTGCCTTCCAACCCAGTGCTCTCCTGTGGACTGCCCCCTCCAACTTGCACTTGTGAGCTCTCCAAACTGCGCAAGGGCCCCTCTCAGAGATCTGCTAGAACTTTGCTAACAGCATGTCCCACCCCCATGCTGTTCTGCAGACCCACACCATTCAACCTGCCCTTGGCAGGAGTCCATCCAAGAGGCATCACAAGCCTAGCATTGTGCAAGTAGCCCTGACAGTGACCACTCTAAAAAGAGTACTGCCCTGACAAGAGGGAAATATACCCACACACCAGCTCCAGTGAAGCCCCCACAGTGGGCTGGAGGTAGACACCTGGTCTAACTGCAGGCCTCACACCCAATGAAAGCCTTTCAGGTGACAATAAAGGAGAACACCCTGCAGTTTATTATGACCACAGCTTTGGCAAATGCCTGGTCTGACTCAACTCAAGCCCAAGGCAGCCCTACACTGGCCCACTAGCAACACAGGCACCAAACCCTGCCCAACACAGTCAAAAAGAGCCACTGCAGATGACTGAAGGGAAATGCAGCTCAGTCATGGCAGAAGGGTGTATTCGACACACAGAGGAGATGTCCCTGAAGCCCCAAGTTCTGGTAAACAGGGGAGACTCCACTGCAGGGAACTATAGGACCTCTTCTTCATTAGGCCACTACTTTCTAGAGCCAGAGACATAGCTAACTTTCCTCACACATAGAAATTGACACAGAAAGTTAGAAATTAGGAGACTGAGGATTGTGTCACAAATGAAAGAAGGGACTAAATTCCAACAGAAGAATTAACAAAATGGAGATAAACAAAATATCTGATAGAGAACATAAAGTAATGATCATATATATAATCACTGAACTTGAGAAAACATGGGAGGACCTCAGTGAGACTCTCAACAAAAAGATAGAAAATATAATAAAGAACCAAGCAGAGATAAAGAACTCAAAAACTAAAATTAAAAATACACTAGAGGGAATAGGGGTGCTTGGGTGACTCACTCAGTTAAGTGTTCAACTTCAGCTCAGATCATGATGTCACAGTTCGTGGGTTTTGCATCGACAGTGCAAAGCCTGCCCCAGATTCTCCGTCTTCCTCACTCTCTGACCCTTCCTCACTTGCATGTTTTTTTTCCTCAAAAGCAAACTCTAAAGAAAAAAAATTTTAATACACTAGCAGAAATAAACAGTAAGAGGAAGCAGAAGGAGGAATCAATGACTTGGAGGACAGTGTAATGGAAAACAATCAAGCAGAACAGGATAAAGAAAAAAGCAAATACAAAAGGAGAACAGAATAAGGGAACTCAGTGACACCATCAAGTGTAATAATATCTTACAGGGACCCCAGAAGAATAGAGAGTAAAAGGCATAGAAAGTGTATCTGAAGAAATAATAGCTGGAAACTTTCCAAATCTGGGAAAGAACACAAAAATCTAGATCCAGGAGACAGAGATCCTCCAACAAAATCAACCCAAGGAAGTCCACACCAAGACATGTAATAATTAAAATGGCAAAACGTAGTAATAAAGAGAAAATCTTAAGAGCAGCGAGAAAATAGTTACAAACAAGGAAAACCCCAGAAGAATATCAGCTGACTTTTCAGCAGAAACTTTGCAGTCAGAATGAAGTGGCATGATATATTTGAAGTGCTAAGAGGGGAAAATGTGCAGCTGAGAATATCTGTCAAGCAAGGCTATCATTCAAAATAGAAGAAGAGATAAAAAGTTTCCCAGACAAAAATTAAAGGAAATCTCACCACTAAACTACCCTTAAAAGTAATGTTAAAGGAGATTCTTGGAGTGGAAAGGAAAGACCATAAGTAGGACTAAGAAAATAGAAAGACCAGATGTAGTAAAATTAAATATATCTATAAAAATCAGTAAAGGTATTCACAAAATACAATGACGTAAAGTATGACATCCCATAGATAAAATTGTGGGGGAGGGAGGGGAATAAAAATGTAGTGATTTTAGAATGGGTTCAGACTGAAGCAAACATCAACTTAATATAGACTGCTAGATGCATAAGATTTTATATATAAACCTAATGCTACTCACAAATCAAAAACTAGTAATAGACCTGTAAAAAGAATATAGAGAAAGAAATCCAAGTATATTACTAAAGAAAGCCACCAAACCATGATGAAAGAGAGCAAGAAAGGAATAGAGAACAACTGCAAACACAATCATAAAAGAAGTAACAAAATGTCATTTAAATACATACCTATCAATAATTACTTTGAATGTAATTGGAGTAAATGCTCTAGTCAAAAGACAGGATGACAGAATGGATAAAGAAACAAGACCCATTATAGGTTGCCTACAAGAGACTCATTTCACAACCATAGACACATGTAGATTAAAAGTAAAGGGATGGAAAAATATCATGCAAATAAAAGAAAGCTGAGGTAGCAATATTCATATTAGACAAAATGGACTTTAGTGGTTCCTGTCTGGCTCAGTTTGTAAGGCATGAGATTCTTGATCTTGAAGTTGTGACTTCAAGCCCCATGTTAGATGCAGAGGCTACATTTAAAAAAAAAAAATAGACGTTATTTTTACTTTTTAAAAAATCTTTGCATATTTATTTCTTAATTTTTTTAGTGTTTATTTTATTTTTGAGAGAGAGAGAGAGAGAGAGAGAGAGAGAGAGAATGGGCAGGGGAGGGTCAGAGAGAGTGGGAGACACAGAATCCAAAGCAGGCTCCAAGCTCCGAGCTGTCAGCATAGAACCCAATGTGGGGCTCGAACCCACGAACCACGAGATCATGACCTGAGCCAAAGTTGGACGCTTAACCGACTGAGTCACTCAGGTGCCCCTAAAAAATGGACTTTAAAACAAATACTGTGATAAGACCAAAAAAAAAAAAAAAAAAAAAAGGACACTATATAATCATAAAGGGAACAATGTAATGAAAAGATATAACAATCGGAAATACTAATGTACACAATATGGAAGCACCCAAATACATAAAGCAGCCATTAACGAGTATAAAAGGAGTAATAAATAGTAATACCATAACTGTAGGGGACTTTAAGACCCCATTTACATCAATGAATAGATCATCCAAACAGAAAATCAACAATAAAACAGTGGCTGTGAATGACGCATTGGAACCGATGGATCTAACATATATTCAGAATATTCCATCTTAAAACAGCAGAATATACATTCTTTTCCAGTGCACATGGAACATTTTCCAGAATAGATCAAATGTTAGGCAATAAAACAAGGCTCAACACATTCAAAAAGACTGAAGTTATGCCATGCATCTTTTCCAACCACAATGCTATGAAACTAGAAGCAACCACAAGAAAAAATCAGGAAAGAACTCAAATACATGGAAGTTAAATAACATGCTACTAAACAAGAAATCAAAGAGGCAATAAAAGATACATGCAGACAAATGAAAACAAAATAGTCTAATAGCTCTGGGATACAGATACAACTGTTTCAAGAGGGAAGTTTATAGCAACACAGGGCTACAACAAGAAGTAAGAAAAATCTGAAATGAACAACGTAACTTTATACCTAAAGGAGCTAGAAAAAGAACAAACAAAACCCTAAACCAGTAGAAGAAAGGAAATAATAAAGATTAGCACAGAAATGAAAAAACAAAACAAAACAAAACAGGGGTGCCTGGGTGGCTCAGTTGATTACGTGTCCGACTTCAGCTCAGGTCATGATCTCACAATTTGTGGGTTTGAGCCCTGCATTAGGCTCTGTGCTGACATCTCAGAACCTGGAGCTTGCTTCTGATACTGTATCTCCCTCTCTCTCTAACCCTTCACCACTTGTGTTGTCTCTCTCAAAAATAAACATTAAAAAAATTTTTTAAATAAAACAATAAAAAACACCCAGTAGAACAAATCAATAAAATCAGGCACTGGTTGTTTGAAAATATCAATACAATTGATAAATCTTTAGCCACACTCGTCAAATGAAAGAGAGAGAGAGAGAAAGAGAAAATTCCAATAAAAAAAATCAGAAATGAAAGAGAAGAAATAACAACCAATACCATGGAAATACAAGCAATTATAAGAGAATATTATGAAAAATTCTCACCAACAAATGGGACAACCTAGAAGAATACAAACATAACCTCCCAAAACTGAAATCAGGAAAAATGGAAAACCTGAACAAACCCAATTACCAGCAATGCAATTGAATTAATAATCAAAAACCTCTCAACAAACAAAAGCCCAGGAACAGATGGCTTCAAACGTTTTCACCAAACATTTAAAAAAGAGTTAATATCCATTCTTCTAAAACTGTTCCAAAACACAGAAGAGAAAAGCGTCCAAATTCATTCTATAAGACTAGTATTACCTAGATACCAAAACCAGATAAAGAAACAACTAAAAGGGAGAACTAAAACACTAAAAGGATAACAGCCCTGATGAACACTCAAGCAAAGTCCCCAACAAAATATTAACAAACCAAATTCAACAATATATTTTTTAAAAAATCATTCACCAAGATCATGTGAGATTTATTTCTGGGTTGCAAGTGTGGTCCAATATTTGCATATTAATCAACACGATAAATCACATCAATAAGAGAAAGGATAAAAACCATCTGATCATTTCAATAGATGCAGAAAAATCATTTGGCCAACTACAACATTTATTCATGATAAAAACCCTCAACAAAGTAAGATTAGAGGGAACATACCTCAACATAATAAAGGCCATATATGAAAAAAACCAACAGTTAACATCACCCCCATTGGAGAAAAACAGCTTTCCCCCAACATCAACAAAAAGATAAGGATGCCCACTCTCACCACTTTTACTCAACATAGTACTGGAACAAAAAGGAATAAAAGGCATCCAAATTGGTAAGGAAAAAATATAATTTCACCATTTGCAGATGACATACTATGTATTTATAGTATATCTAAATACTAAGTATACACTAAATATCTAAGTATAGTACAGTACAGTATAGTAAAGACTCCACCAAAAAACTGCTAGAACTGATAAATGAATTCAGTAAGATATCAGGATACAAAATCAATATACAGAAATCCCTCCCATTGCTATATACCAATAATGAAGTAGCACAAAGAGAAGTTAAGAAAACAATCCCATTTACATTTGCACCAAAAAAAAAAAAAAAAAACCTAGGAATAAAGTTAACCAAGGAAGTGAAAGACCTGTACTCTGAAAACAAACACCAATGAAAAAAATTGAAGATGACACAAAGAAATGGAAAAATATTCCACACTCATAGATTGGGAAAATATATTAAAATGTCCATACTACCCAAAGCAATCTACAAATTTAATGCAATCTCTATCAAAATACCAACAGCCTGTTTTATAAAAGTGAAACAAACAATCCTAAAATTTGTATGGAACCATAAAAGGCCCCGAATAAACAAAGCAATCCTGAAAAAGCAGGACAAAACTAGAGGTATCCCAGTCCCAGATTTCAAGTTATACTACAAAGCTGTAGTAATCAAAACAGTATAGTCCTGATACAAAAACAGGCATAAAGATCAATAGAACAGTGTCCAGAAATAAATCCATGATTATATGGTCAACTAATTTATACGAAAGAAGGCAAGAATATGCAAGGGGAAAAACTCTCTTCAACAGTGTTGAGAAAAATGGACAGCTAATGTACAAGAATGAAACTGGACCACTTTCTCATGCCATACACACACAAAAAAACTCCAAATGGGTTAAAGGCCTAAATGTGAGAATTGAAGCCATAAATATCATAGAAGAGAGGACAGGCAGTAATTTTCCTGACATCGGCCATAGCAACATTTTTCTAGATATGTCTCCTGAGGCAAGGGAAAGAAAAGCAAAAATTATTGTGACTACATCAAAATAAAAATCTTTTACACAGAAAAGGAAACAATGAACAAAACAAAAAAAGACAACCCTCTTTTTGGGAGAAGTTATTTGCAAAGGACATGTCTGATTAAGGGGTCAGTATCCAAAATATACAATGATCTTACACAATTCAACACCAAAACATCATCATCATCTAATTAAAAATGAGAAGACACGAACAGACATTTCTCCAAAGAAGACATGCAATGGCCAACATGCCCATGAAAAGATGCTCAACATTACCAATGATAAGAGAAATGCAAATCAAAACCACCATAATATGTCACCTCACATCTGTCAGAAGGCTAAAATCAAAAACACAAAAAACAGGCGTTGATAAGGATGTGGAAAAGAAGGAACCCTCATGTACTGTTGATGGGAGTGCAAACTGGTACAACCACTGTGGAAAACAGTATAGAGATCTCTCAAAATATTAAAATAGCATTATTATATAACCCAGTAATACCACTACTGGGTATTTATCTAAAGAATACAAAAACATGATGCACTCCCATATTGATTGCAGCATTATTTACAATAGCCAAATTATGGAAGCAACCCAAGCATCCATGGGTAGATGAATGGATAAAGAAGATATGGTGTATATGTATATACACACAATGGAATACTACTCAGCCACAATAAAGAATGAAATGTTGCCATTTGCAACAACACTGATAGATCCAGAAGGTAGAATGCCAAGTGAAATAAAGCAATCAGAGAAAGAAAAATACCATATGACTTCATCATAAGTGGAATTTAAGAAACAAAAAACAGGGAAAAAAGTGACAAAAAGCAGACTTTCAAATACAAAGCACAAACTGTCAGTTGCTAAAGGAGAGGTGGAGAAAAGGGTGAAATAGGTGAAGGGATCAAGAATACACTCATTGTGATAGGTAATGCATTGAGTAATGTATGGAACTGGTGAATCACTAACTATACTGTATATCTGAAACTAATGTCATACTATAGTGGACTTAAAAAAATTAAAAACAATAAGGATATATTTACCCCTTTCCTCTGATAATGTGAACTATTTTACAGGCTAAATGTTAATTAAAATTTTAAATTATTTTAATTAAAATATTTTAAAGGTCTATTTTGAGAAAGAAAGCACACACATGAGTGGGGGAGGTGCAGGGAGAGAGAAGGAGACACAGAATCCAAAGCAGGCTCCAAGCTCTGAGCTATCAGCACAGAACCCAATATGGGGCTCAAACCCACAAACCAAGAGATCATGATCTGAGCTGAAGTTGGTCACTTAACCAATTGAGCCACCCAGGTGCCCCTATTTTCATTTAATTTCAATAGTTAACATACTGTTATATTAGTTTCAGGTGTATACTATAGTGATTCAACAATTCTGCACATTCAGTGTATATCACAGTAAGGGCCCTCTTAATCCCCTTCACCTGTTTCACCCACCTCCCCACCTATCTCCCCTCTGGTAGCCACCAGTTTGTTTTCTATAGTTAAGAGTCTGTTTTTTGTTTTTTTTCTTTGTTCATGTGGCATTTTAATTTTTAATATTCATCTCGGGTAAAAATATATAGTCCCAATAAAAGATATTTGTTTCCAGAAAAGCTATTTGCTTTTAATAATACTTCAGTTAATATTTTATTTTACTGATCTTCCTCATGTTTTGTACCCATGTTTCCATATGTACTCTTCCCTTTACCTAGAATAACCTTCCTTGTCTTCCTTTACTTGATCACTTTTAACTCCTGAGAAACCCTATTCAAACATCAATATCTTAGGGATGCTTTCCCTGGACCAATATTCTGGTGCTACTCCTGTAAAGTGCACATATTTTTATTACTATACATTTTTATATACATGCTCCTATACACTCATCACATCATTTAGATACCATTTAGTCAATTTTGATATCCTCATGATTATTGTATTCACATTTAAATTTTCAGTACCTAGCATAGTTCCTAGAACAATGTAGGTACTTAATAAGTGCTTATGTATTAGAAAATGTTATTGCAAAGGTCTGTCACTCTAAAATGGAAATCTGATCAGATAGGATACTGGTAATTCCACACAACTCGTTAGCATGGCACATAAAGTCCTTTCTCACCTGGCCACATTTACATACACACTTGCCTTCTACGTTTGAGTAATAAGGAGCTACCATGCAGTTTCCTAGATTTGCTGGATCCTTTAATCTCTTTTTGCTTTTGTTGTTTTCTCTGCCTAAGAGGCCTGTCTTTTCCCATCCTAATCTATCAAATGTCAAAACCACTTTAAGGAATTAGTGTAAGCATCTCCACCTTCCTAAATCCTTGCCAGTTCATTCTCTCTTCCAGTAAAATCCTTGGTTTCCCACTATATACCTTATACACCTCTATCATAGCACTTGTGACATCTTACTGCTCTTAGGTCTGTGGCCTCTGTAAGCTCTATGAGGACAGGAACTAGAAATATTTATTTCTGTATTCTTAGCACCAAGCCAAGCATGTAGGATAGAAGAGGGGCTCAATAAATGTCAGTAGGATAAATATTGAACAAATCAGCAAATTTTACCATTATCAAAATAAGCTATGGCTCACTTTTCTTAATTCAAAGGGCAACAGATTTTTTTTTAAAAAAGCACCTTGAAAAAGAATTTAATCTGCAGGAGAATAGCAAATGGAGAATATATTTTATTTTTAAACTATTAAAAATTAATTACCAATGTATCTTTCTTATTTAAAATAACAAAATATCTAGATAGCTTTAATGTTTATGGAAGTAATTAAATTGCTGTTAAGAGTATAACAGCACTTTATCACTTGCTTTGCTAACCATCCCAACAAACTTCTAGTCTAGTGGTTCTCTACCCTGACTAGATATTCAAATAACTGGGGATGCATTTAAAAAACTCTGATACCCTCATCTCACCTCAAATCAATGAGAGGAGATTCTATGATGGTGGGGTCCGGGCACTGGTATTTTTTTAATGCTAAGTGAATGTATTTTTTTTCTCTTGTGAAATAATAACAAAAATCCACAACTGGCTGTTTCTTCCTGGTCTCTGTCGGTAGAGGAACCTTCCACTTAAGCCTTAAATGTTGGTGTTCCCAATGATTCCCTCCACTTCTATTCTATTTACAAGCAATCTTAGGCTTTACCCTGGCTTTAAAATGAGATTCTATGTTCTTTTGAGCCCTGGATTTAACATTTAAAGAGGAAAAAAAAAAAAAAGAGAAAAAAGAGAAAAAAAGAAAGATAAGATTTCCATAGTTCAGTCTTTTTCCTTCCTTTCAGAGATTAGGCTCAAGTCTGCTGTTACTTACAAGTTCTTATAAAATATCTCTATTTTGATAGCAGTACTTAGCATTCAAAGCTATTATTTTGTTCATATGATCCTTTAGCTTGTGTGTCCTAACTTGAGGGTTATATTCTCTCCCTTAGTGTGCTTCTTTCTCACTTACCTCAGAGGCTATGCTGATGTCCATGATGAGGGTTACTTTTGGCAGCTGGACATATAAGGCATATGACCCCTGGCACTTAGGATTTACTATCTGTGATTCTAAGTACTTCTGAGAAACTCCAAAGATGAATGATATGAAGCAATTAAAATGTTTTTTAAATGTTTATTTCTTCTTTTTAAGAGAGAGAGTTCAGTGAGCAGGAGAGTAGCAGAAAGGGGTGGGGGCAGAGGATCTGAATGAAGCAGGCTCCGGGCTGACAGCAGTCAGCTCAATTTGGGGCTCAAATTCAAGAACCATGAAATCAACTGACTGAGCCACCCAGGTGCCCCTAATATTGAAGCAATTTTAATCTTCATAAGGCAATACATTTGAAGTCCATGGCTATGAGTTAAGTTCTGAGAGAGTCTAAAAAGAATCCTAATGGCACTGCAGTAAACCTTTGTTTTATTTTCCACTTATCACTTATTGTCAGATATGCTGTAATTCTTAGGATACCCTACACTGCCATTTGTGACATGGCAGAGAAAATCTTAGGCCATAAACATGAAAATAAAATATGTGATATATCAAGACTTCAGGAATGCAGAATTTTATGCGAATGGTCAGAATGGCTGTGCAAAAAGACCTAAAGATCAAAGAAAGTGAAAGTCATGAAACATGAATATAAAGAGGATTCCATTAAAGATGGGGCAACATGATCATCAAAACGAAAAATAAATATAAGTTACAGAAGCACACTGAATATGAGCATTTCTGCTGTAACGCAAAAACAAAATAAAGTGTTCTCAATATCACACTGGAAATAACTAGTCTTATGGGGAGAACAGAGGTAGAAGCTAACAATTCAAAACCTATTCAACTTTCTAACTATAACACACTAAAAAAAAAAAAAAGTGACAATCCTAACAAAATTCCAAACCAAATTTAAAATATTGGTTTTAACAACAACAACAAAGTAAAAGACATTTGATAGAAAAGGGTAGAAAGAAGGCTTGAGGCTGCTGAGGTTAAGGCTTGCCAAGAAGGCAACAACAAAATGACAAAATCCACAAACCGGGTTAAGTACAAAAAGAGCATCTTCAAGATTAAGTTCAATGGAACCAAAGGAATGCCCGATGAGAGTACTACAGTGAGAGACTGCCATCTATTGGTGTGTTGCAGCATGGGCCAATACTGGTATATTTTGCATTCCCTTTGTGTTTCTTGTTGAGAAACATTAACCTCCAGGAAAGATCAACAATGACTCAACGTGATTTCTTTGCTATACTGACATCACCTCCTTGTTTGTGAATCATGTATGAGTTAGTTCACATTACAGAAGTGATTATGTAGAGCAAGTTCATAATATTCTCAAAAATAAGAGCGAAAGCAAAACAAAGAACAAAATCTTCATTTCATTGATAACTAAATAGGGCATCAACATCTTCTTCTCAAAGCCAACAATCGCCCATAAAAATTAATACATCCTATAAGAACTAATAATGTACACTTTCTGAGGCAGCCTACTCCTGAGGTTCGCAATGGGCATTTTTACAAAGAGTTATTTGTACAAGAGATCATCTATCTGAAGATCTAAACCTGTGGATGAGGACAAAGTTTTCTCCCATGTAGGATACTCGTCAATTAACATTGTAACCAATGATGTCAATCTGTCCACTTGATTAGCTTATGAAGTCCTTGTACAGAGAAACTGTCTTATTGTCTGCATTCTATTACTCTCAAGTAGAGAAGTACACACTTGAATTAAAAGTGCTCACTGAATAAAACTAAATTAAAAAATGAAATGTTTTCCACCAATCAGCATAAATGACAATAAGTTTTTATAAGGCCAAAAACAATACATTTCATAATCTTATGAGAAACTTTCATATAGTGATTCAAAATATAAGTGATACATTAAGACTGCATTTATTTAATGAAGTTTAATATGTAAGTAAAATGGAGTTAAAAGTAATTTAAATAAAATGCGTACCACAGATTCCAATTAAACTATGAAAATAAAAAGCTAGAATGATGCTTTATTCTCAATGAAATGAAAAGATTATTTCTAACCATTATTTGGAGATTTAAAATTATTTAATACTTTAAAATTCCACCACCATAATTTTAATCACTCAAATATACCTTTGTCAAAGCCTAATCACCCAAAATAATTTGAATTATTATATCAGAGATCAATGAAGAAGAGATTTACAGTTAAAATTGTTACCAGTAAAGTCGTCAGTGGCCATGCATGTCTTCCTCACAATGTACAAAAATCTATATTATGATTATAAATTTTAACCCAAATGCCATTTAGAAACCAGATCTGAAAAGCAATTTTTCTCAGACTTGGGGATAACACAATCTAAGTCCAAACTCACTGTTTGATGTGTACTATCTGGGCATGATAAAGTAAAATATTTAAAATTTATCATTTATCCAGGTGTATTTATTAAGGAGATTTTCAAGTTTCTAGAGACCAAAACAGAGGAATAATCTCTGAATGTTTTCTTTGTTCTAACTATATTATACACGACAGCATTTAATACTCATAGTAATCCACAATCCACATTATCTCCAGTTTATAGATAAGGAGACAGATGATACATGACATTAATTAAGACAGCGCGTAACAGGCAAATATAAAGCCAAATATATATTTGAACACAGTCCATATACATAGGAAAGCTTCAGAATGCTTCTCTACATCACTCTAACTTACATTCGATTGCCAAAACTGTAGACTGTTCACATTTTTTGAGACAAATCAAAGCATATTTTAAGTTATTCAAAGTATATCTAAGCACTGAGAATATATAAAAAGAATAAGGTAACTGACAAAGGATTTAAATCAATCATGAAAAGATAATTAACATATTATGAAACAAATATTACATGCTTCATAATCCATTTAAGCCCATCTCCTGACCTTTTCCTTTACACATCATAAATTTTAATCTTCTCAGGGCCACTATTTTCTTCTCAGGATTAACAAAGAGAATTTTAGTGCCCAGCTTTCACTGCAAGCCTTCCTAACAGTTGGTAAAAATCTCAGGAAGAAAAGAAGGAAAAAAAGTCCACTCTCCCTACAACCACAAAAATAACCAGAGTCTTCCGTACCTTAAAGATGATTCAGTTAATGTAGTGAATTGTGAAGAATCTCAAAGGAATGTATCTTACTCTTCTATTCAGTATCCTTGTAAATGGTTTTTGCACAAAGGAATCTTGTAAGACAGCAATTTACACCTGGCTAAGATTGTAGTCATGTTATGTGCAAGTAAATCTTTAACCCTAAACTGAGAAAAACAGCCTAATTCTAGTTGGTGGCTTTCATTATTTATTTGTTGCTCTGGTAATATTTAGTTAAAATATCCTTAAAGGAGTTAAAAACAAGTACCAATCTTTTATCATAGAAGTATAATAAAACTGTAATTCAGATTCTTTTTTAACACCAAAAAGGTGAGTCTTTTCCTTTTTTGGTTGTTGTTGTTTACAGTTTTTGTTTTGTTTTTTAAATATACTTTATTGTCACATTACCTAACGTACAGTATATACAATGTGCTCTTGGCTTTGGGAGTAGATTTCCATGATTCATTGCTTACATAAATACTCAGTACTCATCCCAACAAGTGCCTTTTTGGATGGATGCCCATCACCCATTTACCCTTCTCCCCCACTCCTCATCTACTCTTAGTTTGTTCTCTGTACTTGAGAGTCTCTTATGGTTTTCATTCATATGTGGAACTTAAGAAACTTAACAGAAGACCATGCGAGAAGGGAAGGGGAAAAAAAAGTTTCAAATAGAGAGGGAGGTAAATCATAAGAATCCTTTCCTTTAAATTATCCAAAGTACAATACATGATACATTTTAAATCTTCAAATGAAAATACTTCTTTGATAAAATAAAAATTGATTTCACAATGATTTTTGAAGTTAAAGCCATTGAACCAGACTACCAGAATCACCTGCAAATGAAAAATTAAATTATCTTCTTACTCTTTTAATGGAATAGAAATAACTAGAAATCCATATTGTTTGGCTCTTTCTCCCCACTTATAGAAATGAGGAGTTATGGAAGGTATTAATCTGCCCCTCAATGAATAATACTCCATAGGACAAATTCTCTTTAAAATATTAGAAAAATAAAAGAAACAATATGAACAAAATTATTTTCATCAAGATACAAATTCCTAGAAAACATTAAGGTTTTGTGTTTATTAATAAAAGCTTGACTTAAAAATAATCTTTTACTTTTACTAGCTCTCAAAGGATCTCCTTGCAAAATACGTAACATCCTTTCATTACAAAAGGAACCACAATAACTATACAGAGAGGAAAACACCTTAGCCAAATGATTAAAATTAATATCACTAATAAAAGGCCAGTAGACTCCATGGACCTCTGGATATGAGGGCCACAGCACTGACAAACACACCATGTATGTAATGCTCCAGCCACAAATTGATGAACTCATTCTGATCATAAGGAAAAGCCAACAAACTCAAATTGTGGGACATTCTATAAAATTACTAGCTTGTATTCTTCAGAAATAACAATCTCATGTAAGACAAAGACTGAGAAACTGTTCTAGGTTAAAAGTGACTAAAGAAACCAACAACCACATGAAAAATATGATTCTGGACTGGATCCTGTACCAGAAAAAGGAAAGTTGCAACAAGAGCCATTATTTGGATAACTAATCAAACTGAAATAAATTATGGATAAGATGGAAGTACTGTATTGATTTAAGTTGATAAACTATGGTTATATATGAGAATATTTCTGTTCCTAGGAAATACACAACTGAAGTATTATGGGGTAAAGAGTTATGAGGTATGCATGAGGGACAGAATTATGAGCAAATGGGGCAAAGTGTTGAAAATTGGTAAATTTAAGAAATGCTCTATGGGAATTCTTTGTGCTCTCCTTGCAACTTCCCTGAAATATTGAAATTATTTCAAAATAAAAACTTTTAAATCATCTTTTAAGATTAAATATTAATGTGAGAATATTTTCACCATAAACAATTAATTGATAGAATCAAGTTTGACAAAATGGTATGATCAGTACAAGCACTTTGAATAGTGAACATCTAAGGAGGTGGTACCAGAATATAGATCAATACACGGCTTTCTTCATCAAAGAGAAAAAGGGCATCCTAAACGTGCTTCGTGATATTCTGGCACAGTCTGGTAACAAACACTGCACGGTCATTGTACTTTGAGTGGTACTGGTCTTCTATACCATCTGTTTTAACCAATCATCAATCAGTAACTAGCTAAATAAACACTTTAAAAATTATGTTTATGCATTTGAAAAAATATACACCAAGTTACAGCAGTTGACTCTGGGCAGCACAACTGAAGGTAATTTTTATTTTCTTCCTATATTTTGTAATCTATCTATAATGAGCATAGATTACTTTTAAAATAAGAAAAAGTAAAACTTTTAAAAAGAGTAAGTGGAAAAGAGCTTAATAGCAGGCAATCAGACTTTGTGGAATTTGAATCCTATGTCAAATATATATACTTTTATACTGCCAATATTTTCCCAAAAGGATCTCACTTACAGCTGATCTTGAAGCTCCACAATTATAAATTCTAATTGTTCCTTTTCCAGTTTATGGGCCAGATCAGAATCTTCAATCCTTTGAAGTAGTATTTTATTCTGGGAGACAGATTCGGACAGCTGGTTCTCTCTAAGTCGTAAGAGTTCTTCAAGATAACCCTGAAAATATAGTATCAATGAGATAAAGCCACTGCAAAATTCTAATATATATATTAAAAGTAAATACTGAGTAGCTTAAATGCTAGTCTTTCCATATTGTAATGAAACAATCTCAAAGTATTATTGATGAAATAGTAAAAAAAAAAAATCTTTTTAATTAAAACGAAAATTGAACATAAGCTCTCCATCATTTGAAACCCTTCTCTGAAGTGCAATAAGATATGTTTGCTGGAAGTGAGTCAAATGGAAGTTTGTACCTTTTGATTCCCTTCACTCATTTTACCCATCTCCACCATGTTATACATTTCTGGTAAACTGTTTCTTCCAAAGGCAATCTATTTCTTTAGTCTTAATAGTGCTTTTGCCTTAGGGTCTATGTTGAATAATATTCATACAGAATTTTGCTTAGTATTTGTCTGTTTTATCATTATTCTCCTACTAAGTGTTAAAATCACAAACATATAAATGTAACTGCATACAAAAGAATAAATGATTTTTTTAAAGTAGGCTTCATGTCGTGCATGGAACCCAGTGTGGAACCTGATGTGGAGTCCAATGTGGGGTTTGAACTTATGACCCTCAGATCAAGACCTGACCTGAGAACTAAAGTTGGATGCTCAACCAAATGAGCCACCCAGGAGCCCCTAAATGGCTTATTTTTATATTAAAACATAGAATTAGAAGAAGTTGAACAAACAAAAGTCTCTCTTAAAACTCTGCCTGATTTTTAATTAAGAGGACAATTTAAGAACAGAAAGGAAATAGCAGTGGGACAACACTTACATTCAGCTAAAATCTTTTAGCAGTGACAGTAATAAAAGGCAATAATAAAAACCAAATTAAATGACTTTTGGCACTGATAAATACCTTCTGTTCTAAGGTTAGCTGATACTTTTGTTTAACTCTCTTACACTTGTTGAACCAACTATTGTCATCCATGATGAAAGGAGGCCCGACATTCTCAGGAGTGCTGCTTTCACTCCCACTGCTTCCCAAAGTCCTCAGCTCTTCCTCGTCACTGCTGATACTATCAGAACTGGGAAGATTAAAATTTTTAAATAAAGTTAATATATTCCATTCTCTTAAGAAATATTTCCATATATTTTAAACTACTGGTGAGCAAATTACAAAATATTTAGCACTCCATATACAATCATAATAATATTATAAAGATTTTAGTTCTTGAAAAAAATGACAAGCTAGTGCTGACTCCCTCTCAAAGAGTTAAGCCTTGAGATGCTACTGAAATTCAACTGAGGTTTATAGACCTAAGGAATTAGCATAAAAACTGTGAGAACATTCTGAGAGAGGAAAGATTTCCAGGAAAGAGAATGAGAAACCCCAGATATGACAGAAAGAACTTTCTAGCTGTTTTCCCCAGTGTCTCAGATAGTTCACTGCCTGTCCAATATGTCACTGCAGGGCAGAAAAACAGCATTACCAGCCAAACACCAGGGTGGGGGCGGGAGGCATTGGATTATAACAGGGTAGTATTCAAGGTGAGCTAAGTGCTGGCAAAAATAATAAAAGGTTCAGGAAAACTAGGTATTCCTAGGCATCTTCCATTAAATGAAGTAGGAGAAACAGAGGTAGAGCAGAGGAAACATCATTTACAACCCATACCTAAAATTTCTAATGACATCCTTATGGTAGAGGAGGAAAGAATAAGGTAGGGGAAAAAAAATAAGAAACTAGATGAAGAAGTGTGCTAAAATGGATGTCTGGTTTAGAAAGAAGAAAAGGGTGTTATATTGAAACATGGACAGGGAAAAGTATATTTTAAAATATAAGCAATGATATTAACATAAGAGAAATAGCATACAAATATGCTGCACAATCTTCAAAGTATTAAAACAATATGTGATCTATCAAATGGAGGGGCAAACTAAGAAGATACAGTAAATTCAAAACAAAAAATAAGATGGCAGAATAATCCCTAATACAAAATAAGTTACAGAAATTTTAAATGGATTAAATTCAACAACAAAAAAAAGCCAAATGTTTAATTAAGACAAATAAGAACCAAAAATAAGTTGTCTACAAGATACATATGAATACAGAACTAACCTTATAGAGATGGAAAGCACACCAAGAAACTATGACTCAAAACAAACTCAGGTCAGAAATCATAATTTCATAGGGTAACATAGATATAATGGTGGAAAATAGCTTAAGTATCAAACAATTCTCCGTGATCCTTGTTTGCATCTGTTGGTCTTCTAAGTCTGGGGTCCAAATATATTGCCAATATGAATCAGAGTCTTCCATATAATGGAAGGTCCTACCTACCAAGTAGATGCTCTCCATCAGTGATTCAGGAAACAAAGTAATAAACACACACCAGAGGAAATCTGCATGTCACAGACAAGGCTTTTGGTGGACTAGAGAAAATAAAGCAGCAGCTAATGATAAAGCTCCAGCTTTGAAAAACAAATAGAACTTCTAAAAAACATATTTGACATCGAAAATTAAATGGATGAGCTAACAAAGTTATAATTGAAGAGGGAATTAGTAAAAGATATGAAGAAATTATAGTTATTTACTAAAGATTTTCAAAATGGTAAGAAAAAACAACTGCTTCTACTAGGATAGCATATGAAGAAAGAGGGCAGTATAAGCACATATTCACAAAACTAAAACCTGAGACTTGGTACCAATAAATTTTCCTAAAAACACTTCTAATGATCCTACTCCAAGAAAAAGGCAATGATCTAAGAAGAAACAGTGAGCAATGAAATTTTAGGCTTATGGGTAAACCTGAACAAATACTGAAAGCATGAAACACCAACAATGATGCCTTCTTTGTGGAATTTTGAAAACATCATTGAAAGACCTAAAATCCTGTACGGTAATAGCATATGTTAAGAACGAAATGAGTGGAGTTAAAACAATACAAAGCCCTCATTTATATGGAGAAACAGTAAAGTATTAACTTTAGACTTTAACTTTTAAATATGTGTATTAAAATTAATGAAGTAGCAATAAAAGCAGTATGTAACTTGTAAATTAGTAGAAAAATGAAATGGGGGGAGAGAAAAAAATCAATACAGAAAGAAAAGAGAGGAAGAAGAAGAAAGGGTAGAAAAAAATTCAAAAGTGTAGAATCAAAAGAGTAAAATAGGAGTTATCATTCTAAATATATTAGTAAATGTCCTAATCACTTCAGTTGAAAGATAAAGCCTTTAGACTAGATTTTTAAAATTCCAGTTAAGTATATATTGATGAGCACTGAGTAATATATGGGGCTGCTGAGTCACTGTATTGTACATTTGAAACTAATATAACACTGCAGGTTAACAACACTGGAAATTTTTTAAAATTCTAGTTAAATAGTAGTTTAAGAAGATACACTTAAGTAAGGATATAGAAAGGCTAGAAGTGCTCTATTTCATACATTCCTGCTGTGCATTTTTAAAATATATTAACATACTGAAATTATGATACAGCTGATAACTGGTGACATTTTACTTGCTGCCAAGCCATTTTTTCACATAGTAATGTCTCTGAATGGGAACACATTTACAATGGAAGGCATGTCAGTTAAGATGAAATACGTTTTTAAAAAAAGGTAAAAATATACTAAAAAATACTTACCTAAAAGATTGGTGGGACTCTATTTATACCAGACAAAATGGATTTTAAAGAATTAAAAATTGCTACATATTTAGTGCTACTACATATTGATAAAAAATTTCATTATTTCAGGAAAATCTAAGAATTCAAAACTTAGATGATTTTTTTTTAGTTTTAGGTAATTAAAATTTTTTTGACTTTATTTAAAACCAAGTTAGTTAACATATAGTGTAATAATGATTTCAGGAGTAGAATTTAGAAATTTATCACTTACATTTAACATCCAGTGCTCATCCTAACAAGTGCCCTCCTTAAAGCCCATCACCCATTTAGCCTACCCCCCCACCCAATACCCTCCAGCAACCCTCAGTTTGTTCTCTGTATTTAAGAGTCTCTTATGGTTTGCCTCCCTTAGATGCATCTTTTAACTTAGCTTCAAAACTAAAAAGCAAAAATTTTAAGTACCACAAGAAAAAACTTACAAATCAAATACAACAGTGAAAGAATTCAATTCATTATCTCCATTAAGGAGATGAAGCAGGGGCACCTGGGTGGCTCAGTCGGTTGAGCATCCAACTTCAGCTCAGGTCATGATCTCATGGTTCATGGGTTCGAGCCCTGTGTCAGGCTCTGTGCTTATAGCTAGCTCAGAGCCTGGAGCCTGCTTCAGATTCTATGTCTCTCTCTCTCTCTCTCTGACCCTCCCCTGCTTGCACTGTCTGTCTGTCTGTCTCTCTCTCTCTCTCTCTCAAAAAAAATAAACATAAAAAATGCTAAAAAAAAAAAAGAATGAAGCAGAGAAAAATAAGGATACAGACTACCAGAATAACCATTAACAAGCATAAACTAATGAATATAGGCCCCAATCATAGGAATACTGACCAATTCTAGCCCATTTTTCAGCAAAACTATTAGGTGGACCATACTCACTAGTCCCAACTAAAAGAAAAGTCTTGAAAATGTTTGAAAATTAAAAATTACTCTCCAAATACTCTTTGGTCAAAAAAATTATATTGGAAATTTTACTTTAAGCTAAAAAATAATTTATCAAACTTATAAAGTACAATTAAAGTAGTACTTCAAGGGCCTTATGTACTTAAAAGAAGTAAATTTAAGTACTGAAAGAGAAAGATCATAAAATCTCTCAACAAATCGGGTATAGAGGAAACATATCTCAACATAATAAAGGCCATATATGACCAGCCTGTAGCTAATATCATACTCAATGGTAAAAAGATGAAAGCCTTCCCTCTAAAATCAAGAAGACAAGGATACCCACTGTCACTACTACTAGTCAACAAAGTATTGGAAATCCTAGGCAGAGAATTTAGGTAAGAAAAAGAAAGAAAAGATATTTGAAAGGAAAGGAAAGTAAAATCGTCACTATTTGCAATGACATATTATATATATAAACCTTCAAGACACCACTAATAAACTGTTAGAACTAATAAATGAATTCCATCAATATGCAAACTACAAAACCAATAAACATATAAGCTGTTTCTACACAATGATGACAAAATATCAGAAAGAGAAATTCAGAAGACAATCCCATTTACATTTACATCCAAAAGAATAAAATACCTTGCAAAAAATATATAACAGAGGTGGAAGATGTTTACATTGAAGATGCTGATGAAAGAAACTGAAAAAGGCACAAATAAATTTCAAGATAGTCTTTCTGTGCTCATGTAATGGAAAAATTAATATTGTTAAAATGACCATACTACCAAAAGCAACCTAAGATTCAATGCAATCCCTATCAAAATTCAATAGCATTTTTCATAGAAGTAGAACAATCATAAAACCTGTATGGGATCACACACAATGAGTAGTCAAAGCAATCTGGAGCAAGAAGAATAGAGCCAGAGGCATCACTTAATGATTTCAAAATACATTACAAATCAACAGTATCAAAAAAGGATACTGGAATAAATGCAGACACATAGATCGATGGAACTGAATAGAGTCCAGAAATAAACCCACACATATTTGCTCAGTTAATTTATGCCAAAGGAGCCAAAAATATACAACAGTTAAGAACAGTCTTGTCAATAAGTGGAGCTGAGAAAACTGATCAGCCACATGTGAAAAAACAAAACTGGACTCCTATTTACATGTACCAGACATAAAAATCAACTCAACAAAATAGATTAAAGACTTGAATATAAAATCTGGAACTGTAAAACTCTAGAAGAAAACACAGAAAGTAAGCTCCCTGACATTAATCTTGACAATGATTTTCAGATTTGAGGCCAAAAACAAAGGTAAAAGCAAAAGCAAAAATAGACAAATGGGCCTACATCAAATTAAAAGGCTTCTGCACAGTAGAAAAAAAACCCCAACAAAATAAAAAGACAACCTACTAAATAGGAGATATTTGCAAATCATCAATCTGATATGGAGTTAATACTCAAAATACATAAAGAACTCCTAGAACTTAATAGCAAAGACAAATAATCCAATTACAAATGGACTAAGGACCTGAATAGACATTTTTCCAAAGAAGATATATGAAAAGCTCACAAAAGATGGTCAACATCATTAGTCATTAAGGAAATGCATATCAAAACCACAATGAGATACCTTCTCCCACCTGTTAGAATGGCTATCCTCAAAAAGATAAGAGATAATAAATGCTAGTGTGGACGTGGAGAAAAGGGAGCCCTTGTTCACTGCTGGTGAGACTGTAAATTTGATACAGTCACAATGGGAAACAGTATGGATGCTCCTCAAAAATTAAAAATAGAAGTACCATATGACCCAGAAGCTCCACTTCTGGGAATATATCCAAAGAAAACAAAACACTAACTTGAAAAGATATCTGCACCCTGCATTCACAGCAGCACTGTGTACAATAGCTGAGATATAGAAACAATTTATCCATCAGTGGATGAATGGATAGAAAAGACATGGTATATGTGTACAACACAGTATGAAATCGTGCCATTTGCAACAACATGGATGGATCTTGAAGGAACTATGCTAAAATGGGAAATAAACCTGAGAAAGACAAATGCTATATGATTTCATTCATATGTAGAAAAAACATACACACACAAACCCGGAGAAAAATGGATCCGGCTCATGGTTACCAGAGGCAGAGGGTAGAGGGAAGAACTGGAGAAAGGGAAAGGGAATTGGAGGAAGGCAGTCAAAAGGTACAAACTTACAGTTATAAAATAACTAAGTACTAAGGATGTAATATACAACACGATGACTAGAAATAACATTGCTGTATGAATATAGAAAGCTCAGAGAATAAATGCTGAGTGGTCATTATAAGGAGAATTTTTTCTCTTTTTTTCTTTTCTTTTTATTGTATCTATATAAGATGGATGTTAGCTGAACCTATTGTGGTAGTCAGTCATTTTAAAAGGTATGTAAATCAAACCTTCATTCTGTACTCCTTAAACTTATACAAGTGACGTATACCAATTATTTCTTAATAAAAATAAAAAAACAATCTATAAACTGACAAAGCTTTGGCAAGAATTATTTTAAAACTAAGTAAAAAAAAGGCTATGAACACAAAAGGCAAAAGGTAACATAATCATAAATGATATTTTAAAAGATATTAAAAGAAATCTCTGAACATCATTACATGTTTTTGTTTCATTTTAATAAAATATAATCTATCAAAACTGAATCAATAATAGACAATTGGGATGATTAATAGGACTCCCAATGAAATTAAGTTAGTAATTGTTTAAATTTAAAAAGTAGGAAGCAAAGAACAATAAGGAAGTTTCTTGAAAGGACAAGGAAGAAAATGCTTAGGTACAGTGATTCCCAGGTACACATTACCTCATTAATCCTCATAGCTCCATGAGGTATTGCTCTACTATTTAACAGAGTCACTCAACAAAGGAAGACAGTAAAAATAAGAGAAAAGCCGTTTGCTCAAGATCACCCTAGTAATGAAAACTGGCATTCTATTACAATTATTTAAAACAATTTTATATTGCTTCTCAACATTTCGATGACCAATAATACTATAGCTGTCTAAAAAAGCTGAATGGCTAAGAAGGTAAATTGATGCCAGGTCACAAATGGTCTATATGTTTTGCTAAGACTTAGTTAATTTTGGCTGTGGACAAGGCAAATTGATACTCACAAAGATATCTCTTATTCTAAAGGACACAGAAGTTCTATAATACTTTTGGTGAAAAAATTATACTTAAGAATTTCAGGGACATTCCAATATTTTAAAGAGCAAAATACTTTTAACATCTTTACTGTGGCAATAATATAAAAGGAAAAATAGTTTTCCTTTACCAAAAATCTAGATAATGCTTTATTATTTATAATTGTTTAAAAGGAAGAATTCTCATCACTCACCTTCTTAATTCCTTTTACCTCTAATAATTAAGCACTTATTTTTAATAAGGATACACAAAGAAGGAAATAAATATTCAGACTACTAACCCTGTTGAAATGTTAAAGTACCATCTCCTTCGGAGGAGTATTTTTAATCCTGTAAATGAGCATGACAAAAACTAAAATATATTCATTTAATTTTCAAAATGTCTACTTACTGCATGGCTATTCTTGTGCTAAGTACTGCTAAAAACCACTGAGATTTAAGTGTGAGTCAACATAAAAGTCCTTGCCTTCTTGGGGTTTACATGCTAGTAGGAAGAGATAAATAATACACCACGTGTTAGAACAGCAAGAGTCTGAAAATATGTAGAAAATAAAGGATGGAAGAGGCATAGCATGAATAGGAATAGTATTTTAGGTAGGAAGTTCAACGAAGGCTTTATCAGTAAAGGGGTATTAAGCTGAGATTTAGAGAAGGGGGAAATAGACATGTAAATATCTGAGTGAGCATGCATTTGGTAGAAAGGACAAAGGCCTTAATGCACAAGTGTGCCTGGTATGCTCAAGGAATTACAAAATGGCCAGTGTTACTGAAGCATGGTAAGTGGGAAGGCAGGTAGTAGGAGTTAAGGTCAGAGAAGTACTGAAGGCCAGATCAACTAACGACTTGTCTTTTATTTTGAGTTAGATGAAAGGAGCTGCTGGAAAAGTTAGGAACAGAGGAATGAAATGATCTTTCATTTCAAAACAATTTGGCTGTCTATGATGAATTCACTATCAGAGTCAGAGGTGAAGTCATGAAGACGATTGCAAATTTCCAGGTTTAAATTAAGGAGTTAATAGTGGTGGTACCAAAGGAGTTGCCAGTGGATTATGTGGATTATGGCAGAGAAAGTTCAATGATGATACCAAAGTTTTGAGCAAAGAAGCCAGAATGACAGAACTACCATTCTTGGAATGGGAACGGCTAAAGGAAGAAAAGTTTGGGAGAGAAATTAGGAGCTCTTATTACACATGTATATTTGAGGTGCTTATTACACATCCAAGTGAAGATGGCAAGTTGGCAGCTGAATATATGAGTCTAGAGTCTAGGGCTGTGGTCCAGAAGTATGATCAGGGAATGAGTAGCATAAAGATAATATTTAGAGCCATGAAACTGGAGAGTACAGACAGAAAAGATGACTTGGGACTGATCTCTAAAACAGTCCAACACTTACAGGTTGGGGGAAAGAGAAGAAACAGGGAAGGGGAGTGAGGACGGAGGAAAACTGGAAGAGCACCATATCAAACAGTGCTCGAAGGTCAGGACAGACGAGGAAATGATTAACTACTGGATTTGACAATGAGACACCATTGCTGACTCTGACAAGAGCACTTTCAGGGTAAATATTAAAGCTCAATTTGAATAGTTCAAGAGAGAACGGAGGCAAAACAAAACAAACCTGGGAACACAGTTTTATAATGAAGAAGAGGTAATTGAGAAGTAGCTAGAAGTGACTATGGGGAAAGTTTCTCTGTATCATTTCTTAACAAAGGGAAAATAACAATGAGCATGTATGCTGTGAGGTGTGGGAAGATATTGAAGAGAGTGAAAATTAGGGCATTTGGGTGGCTCAGTTGGTTAAGCATCCGACTCTTGACTCTAGCTGAGGTCATGATCTCACACTTAGTGAGTTCAACCCCCACATCAGGCTCTGTGCTGACAGCATGGAGCCTGCTTGGGATTCTGTCTTCCTCTCTCTGTGCTCCTCCTCTGCTTGCTTCCTATCTCTCTCTCAAAATAAATAAAAAACAAACTAAAAAACTTTTTTTAAAAAAGAAAGAAAAGGGGGAAAATTAATGGAAGAGGCAAGAACAACTGCCAGGACAAAAACCTTAACCTAAGAGACAGGATAGGATGTAGTGCATAAGTAAAAGAACTGGTTTCCCAGGGCGAAATGGTTACTTTATCCCTAGAAGGAGCACAGGGAAGCAGAACATATGGGATAGAAGGGCGATTTAACAGTATACATGAGTTAACTGTCTCTTTAAGTCAGCAATTTTGTTTGTAGAAATTTGCCTCTTTAAGGATATAATCATGTTTAAGTACAAAGACTTAGCTTTAAGGTTGCTGACGGCAACATTATATTGAAAAGTAAAAAGCTGAAAGCATCATAAGAATCTAAAGAAACTAAAAATCATTAGCTACTGGACTTTTCAGACCTAAAATCTATTTATTAAGAAAAACTGTTTAAAGATGCTTAAAGTTTTATCAAGCAGTGATTCAGAAAAACTGAGTTTTCTCACTGGTACACAATCTAAAAGTAAAAACCAGTTTTAAATATGAAATATATTTTAGGATGTTTTCTATTAACATATTTCACATATTTAGCTTCAGAAGGATAACAACACTCCATTTACAAAGACTAAAGGCTAATAAACATTTTTAAAAGTTCAGCTTCACCAACAATCAAAGAAATGCAAATTAATAGAACAGTAGGGGAAAAAACCCAATAGGATATTATTTTTCACTTATAAAATTGGCCACACTTTTAATACTTAGTTGGTAATAGTGAGAAGCAGGCAATATCACATACTGCCTATAGATACTTAACTAGTATGGCCTCTATGGAGGGCAATTTGATATCATATTTCAAAAGCTTTAATAATGTGTGTGTTATTTATC
>NC_043701.1:74300231-74516640 GCF_006229205.1 Suricata suricatta | reverse complement strand
AGGATGTATACTTACCAAATAAATTAAAAGCAGTAATTTTGTTAGGGATAGACTTATAGTTTCTTAAAATTAGAAACCTAATAGAGGTTTTTAAAAAATGTGTCTAATATAGGTATATTTTATGGAAGAAACTGAATGTTTAAAATATTAGTACTTTGTAACAATCAAGATTGTTTAAATATTTCTAAAAAGAAGACCTGTCAAATAGGGACTTCTCTCACTATATGCTGATTATCCTGGTGACAAGGACTATATTATTTTTCAGAATTTCATGAAGCACCTTTACTATTGACATCTATGTATGCCTGGAAGTTAGGAAAGTTTCTTTCCTACATCAGGTCCTCAATAAATACATCTTCAGTGTGTGTGTGTGTATACATTACATATATACATATATTACTCTCTTGATGTTTCCCTTACAGCTCTAGCTTGATCATAACACTTTTAAAGTATATAATCATTCTATTCAGGAAATCAATTATGTAAACAGACCTTCAAAAAAATCTGTAGGTATCTGATTAATTTTCACTGCTGATGAGATTGCAGGACATTCTTAACTTTCACACAATAGTAGTGTTAGATACATTGGTACAACTTTTAAAAAGACACACTTTAAGAACCATAAAATTTTTCATTGTATTTTCCTGAATAACTCTGTAAATTCACAGAAGAAACAAAAAGAAAACTGATTTGCAAAGGCATTCATTATCCTTTCTTTTATAATGGAAAACAATCTGAATGATGAATTATAATTTTTAACACTCAATGGACTATTATAGAGCTATCAAAGTTAGTATTATAATGATAGCAAAAGAAATACATGCTACTTTCTAAAAACTATTTATGCTGAACTTACAACTATGTAAAAAGTGTATGTAAATAAATACAAGAGAGTTTGCAAATGGAGTTGCATTTTTGAATAATTTCTGATGCTAAAATAAAGCAAATTTTAATCAGATGAATATATTACAAAAGATATTCAACTATAAATTAAGATTTCTTCTTTTTTTATTTTAGAGAGAAAAAACACGTGCAAGTAGGGGAGAGGAGCAGAGAGAAAGAGAGACAATCTTAAGCAGGCTCCATGCTCAGCACAGAGCCCAATGTGGGGCTCAATCCCACAACCCTGGGATCCTGACCCAAGCCAAAATCGAGTTGGGTGTTCAACTAAGTCACCCAGGTGGCCCTGAATTAAAATTTCAATAATATATTTCAAAACATCAAATACCTCTGCGTAAACTTCAAATATGGTGTGTAGTCTATTACAGCAGGAAAGTTTCCATCCAATCCCTCTCCCTTGAGGCAGAAGCTAAGAGACAATAAATACATCACATAATACATAAACCTTTAAATCAATATTCAGTGTTATAAACAATCTCTTGTTACAGACATTTGTTTCATCAAATTGTAGGTAAATTTTTTATTCATAGTTTAAATGTTACTTGTTACTAATAAACACCTTAATAAAGATACTCTATATTCAATACCAATGACAAAGGACTGCACAAGCTAATATATTCTAATATGAGTATATCATGCAAAAGAAAAACTTTCTGAGAGATCTGTTCAAATATTATTACTTTGACACTACTTTGGTCTTCACTGGATTTTTAAGATGTCACTAGAGGATTTTCAAATTAATACTGGTTCACATTTTCATACAAATTCTCAGCTGCTATTGACTATCTTATCCAAAGATCTGACTAATAAAAGATGAAAGCTTTTAAAACTATCTGAATAAGTGAAAGGGCATGGGTCTTAGACCTAAAAAGAAAACTAAAAAAAAAAAACAAACAAACCCCTCAATCCTTTTTGAGGCCATGGCAACAGGAAAAGGTTGCTACTTGCCCAAAGTCATACTGGGAGTCACATAAAGCCAGTAAAGAAACTATAGACCTCTGGTCTCCCAATCCAATAATCCTTGCTTTATATGATGGTGTATCCAATAGGATAATAAAAAAGTTTTTAGCTTTATGCTTACTATTATTAAAAAATTACAACTACTAGGAACATAAACAAAAACATTTACAAGATGTAGGTGGAGCTTTCAAAAAACACATTCATGAACTCTTACGTTCTGCTTTCTTTGGAAGTTTGTCTGTTGAAATGCCATTTTTATATGTTAATATCAAAGTTATGTACAAAATTTTTTATTCTTGAATAAGGAGTGAGCCAAAGTGGCAATATTTTATAAGGGCTTTCCTTCGTTTACAGAAATATTACTAATGTATCTTTAAGACATTTGCTTTCAGCTGATTATACAGTATCAATGGGTTACAATAAACCAACAGTTCACATTCTTATCTCAGGTTTTCTTTTTGTATCAAAAAAAAAAAAAAAGGAATTGTAAAGGATTAAGAGCCAGCAGAAAGACAGGTAAAAAAATTAACACACTGAGAAGAATAAAAAAGACAACCTCCATATTGCAGCTATCATTTTCATATTCTAAACATTAAGCTAATAACCTAATACTACCTTATTAAATCTTAAACAGAGAAAAGTTATACTGACAAAATGAAAATATTCTGAAAAGTGATTTACTAAAAAAAAAGGTAACTCCAAGGGAAATGAGCAGTATTGTATTTCAAGTAAAGATCTAACAGTAGATTTTTATTTGTTTTATACTTATTTTGTTTTATACTTATTTTGTTTTATACTTTTTTCAATAAAATTATGATATTTCCATCAATCTTATGTTTGGATTGTTATAAACAAACCTTTTATTTTTAGCATAATGTAAATTCTTAGATCAATTAAAGAAATGTAAAAAGATACTTCCATGAATATACAAAAAATTTACATTTACATTTTTTGAACTTATACTCTTAGTCTGAAATCAATTCATCTTGTTGATGATAAAAGCCAATATTAGCAACATTTTTGATGGTCCACATACATAATACAAACGTAAGATACTCAAGATATCATACCAGGATCTTTTTATTTCAACACATGAGATAATGAAAATCTTTCTGGCTTTCAATCTATTTCTAGTGCATCTCTTTTCATTTTAAAGCAGTAGCTGAAAAATACTAAGAGATAAGATCCAAACACTTCCTTAAGTGCTACAAGGGTACATAATCTTTCTGCTGGAGATATAGTCTAAGACTTTTTTGCACAAAATATAGAACAAACATGTCAGTTAATACCTTAACTTTGAAACAATCTCTTTGCTGAGTGCAAACCCAGTCAGAAAGCTAGTGTTATTGGCAAGAAACAACATGAATCAAATATTAATAACCAGCTGTATGCTTTACTTATTATTAGCAAACCAAAAATAAAAGCTAAGTAGAAACTATTATGAGGTAGAATAATGTAAAAACTAAACAGATTTAGATTAAGTACCTGAAATCAATAGCATTGAGTCCAAGCAGCATGCCAGCAAGCATATTTGCTTCCTCACCCAAGACAATTGCTCCATCTTCATAAAATCGCCTATAAAATGAAATGGGTAAATATATAAATATTAAAAGCAGACAGAAATTTCATCTATAGAAATTATTTAGAGACCAAACTAAAGTAGAAAGAACTAAATTTTATTTATCAAAATTAAAACTATTTGGATCACCCAATCCTTGAAGACATTTAGGGAAAAAAAAACACACCATAAGAAGAAACCAAAAAAAAAATCATTCTATGTGTTTCCACCACTTTTAAAAAGAATTTCCAAAGTAACTCAGCTAGCCAAGATTGTCTACTCATTCTCCCTAAGAGTGAAGCAATATGATTGTAATTTGAAAAGTGGCAAATTCATAGTCTTTTATACTGGTCTAATTTTGAAATGATGTAGACATTACTGTATACATAGAACAAACACAAATACCCATTGTTTTTCTGTAAGTCCAAGCGTTATTAACTAAATGGAGAGCTAAAGAGATGTGATCATTAGTAATTCATGTTAACCTTTAACACTATAATACTAATGGGCTAGCATGGAATCTGCATATGAAAAAGAAAAGTATTCATGATCTCTGACAAAATAGGATTACAAATCTATCTCTATTAATTCTTGTAAAGCTTTCTGTTTTGGTTAGTGCCATTTTTCAAAATACTAAAATTTTATTTTAAAATATCTATTTTTTTAATAGTTTGTCAAATTGTTTTCCATATAACACCCAGTGCTCTTCCCCACAAGTGCCCTCCTCCATCACCACCACCTCTTTTTCCCCCTCCCCCTTTCCCTTCAACCCTCAGTTCATTTTCAGCATTCAACAGTCTCAAGTTTTGCATCCCTCTCTCTCCCCAACTCTCTTTCCCTCTTCCCCTCCCTCTGGTCCTCCATTAGGTTTCTCCAGTTTTCCTGTTAGACCTATGAGTGCAAACATATGGTATCTGTCCTTCTCCGCCTGACTTATTTCGCTTAGCATGACACCCTCAAGGTCCATCCACTTTCCTACAAATGGCCATATGTCATTCCCTCTCATTGCCATGTAGTACTCCATTGTGTATATATACCACATCTTCTTGATCCACTCATCAGGTGATGGGCATTTAGGCTTTTTCCATGATTTGGCTATTGTAGAAACTGCTGGTATGAACATTGGGGTACATGTGCTCCTATGCATCAGCACTCCTGTATCCCTTGGGGAAATCCCTAGCAGTGCTATTGCTGGGTCATAGGGGAGTTCTATTGGTAGCGTTTTGAGGAACCTCCACACTGTTTTCCAGAGCGGCTGCACCAGTTTACATTGCCACCAACAGTGTAGGAGGGTGCCCGTCTCTCCACACCCTCGCCAGCATCTATAGTCTCTTGATTTGTTCATTTAGCCACTCTGACTGACGTGAGGTGGTATCTCAGTGTGGTTTTGATTATTTTAAAATATTTAAAATAAATATTTTGAGAAAATATATGAGCTTATGTCATTTTTCCATCAAAAAGTATGATTATTGTATTTACTTTCTTTTAAACATAATACTGTACAAAATCTAGTTCATGTTAAATAACCAGGAATCATTTAATTGTTTTATATATTTATATTATATATAGACAGTGGACACCATTCTGTAAGACCCCACTAGCTAAAAGGAAAACATTTTAGTAAGTGGAATTTGTCTTACTCTTTTTAGTCATGAGTTTATAAAGTCTGCAAAAAAATTTAAGATGCTCATAATTCCACCACCAATTTTGCATAGTTCATAGTTTAAAAAATACTTTTACAGACATATCCTTTGATACTTCTTTAAAAAGTCCATGAAGCAAAGGTGGAAAGAACGATCATTAGTTTCAAATTTACCGTCAAGAAAAGTTAAGACTTAGATTAAAACAATTTGCCCAAGCTCATGCAGATAAACTGCTCATGGAAGAAACATAATTCTTACACTATGTATTTTCTTTAAACCTTATCACTTCCTATAAAACAAAAATATTTGAAGAGAATTTAACCTACATTATAGTTCATAAAGAATATTAAAAGAGTGAAAAGTACAAAGGAAAATAAGAGACACTCTGTCAGATACAAACAAATATGAAGAGAAGACTCTCTTGGAGTAGATGTGTTCTGTTTCCTTGGAAATATGGGGATTGCTTTTACTGATTTATGTAAAAAGAGAAAAACTAAAACTTCCAGCCTAACGAAGATTAATAAATGGAGGGAATTTCTACATATTTAATTAAGGTTTTCCATAAAAAGGGAAAGATATTTAAATAAATTTATATATCTGAGATTTTGCCACTGCTCCATGCTCCATGGCTAAAATGGCTATGGACAAAATATTCTGACTCCCAGAAGAGTTATGATTACAATGGCTCTAGACCCTAAATTCTATTGAACACATGCCTTAGAAAGAATTCTGATTTTTGGTAACTGGGAATCACCCATTATTCCTAGTATTTCCCTATATAAGAAAAGGTCTACTTTTTTTGATCCATCTTGAGTCCACCATATTTAAAAGTACATTCTAAGAGTTTCATCAAAACTACTTCTGCTGGTTCCTAATGTCAACATTGTGTTAGGGAGAGCTGAATATACCAAAACACTCACACAAATCTAGCCCATTTCAGAGATTTCTTAAAGTCTAAAGAGCTTATATAATATTGTTTTGATGAGTTCTTCAGCTTAAGTTTTACTAATAATTTTTCAAGTTAACCAATATAAGTAAAACACTTGCTATATGTGAAATAATTCCACTTAAATAAAGCCATATCTCAAGTGGAATGTTGCATAGACCTCATTTATTATGACAGTTTTTACTGCAACAGAGGGGATGTGAGAACAAATGGTAGAGCAGGCGCTAGTTAATGAGCTGTCCACTGTGTGTTCAACATCCACTATTAGTGCAAGCTAAGAAAAAAAGTATTTTTCATAAAATACACTAATGAGAGAACATTTAAAAAATAATTCAGTATTCAAATACTGAGTTAAAGTGATCTGAACTGAAAAAGGTATTTTTATCATTTAATCAGAGACATTACTCACATGTATTAAAGAAGAAGGTGTTAGGAAAAATTAATTTTCATTCCCTTAATCAACATATCAATAATTTTGACTAAAAATCTGATTCTTGCTATCAACCCTTTCAAAGACTTCAAAAAAAACTGTAAGCCTTTTCATTTTCTCTCATAGAAAAACTGGAGCATTAATAAAGTTTGCTTACATAACCAAAGTTATGGAACAAATGAGCCAAAGGTAAATCCTAAGATAACTAAATTCAATAATAGAAGGTATACACTAAAAAAATTCCCTTTGTTCTATTGAAAGTATTTTTTAATGTTTTATTTTAGAAAGAGTGAGAGACAGTATAAGCAGGGGAGGGCCAGAGAGAGAAGGAGACACAGAATCCAAAGACAGGCTCCAGGCTCTGGGCTGTCAGCAAAGAGCCTGATGCCAGGCTCGAACCCATGAACCATGAGATCACGACCTGAACCGAAGTCAGACACTTAACTGACTGAGCCACCCAGGTGCCCCTCGTTGAAAATATTTTTTGTTCTGAAGAAAGTAATTGTATGAGGAGGATCTAGCCAAAACAGTAAAATAAATTGCTAAAACATGTTATAAATACTGAAAGTACCAAGGTGGAAAAGATGTACTAAAACTTCAGTTTAAAGCTTTATACATTAGATTGTATCCCTAAATAACTGTTGCATGTTAGAAGCAAAGGAAGATTATGAGCAATTATTGATATTACTGTAATCTTGAAAAAAAGCTTCTACTTTAAAATTATTTTTCATGGTTTTTTTGGGAGAGAGAGGGAGAGGGAGAACAAGTGGGGGAGGAGCAGATAGAGAATTCTAAGCAGGCCCGTCACTGACAGTGCAGAGCCTGATGCAATGCTTGAGCTGACAAACTGTGAGATCATGACCTGAGTCTAAATCAAGAGTCAGACGCTTAACCCACTGAGCCACCCAGGAGCCCTGGGTACCTTTTTATTAGGTATATTCTTTCCAATTATTTGTTGACTACAAAAATATTAGAAACCAGAAAAGCATTTAAAATAACACTCTAATAATAACAGTAATTTTTCTCTTGTCATATATAATTTAACTCTCATTGAAATAGATCTCTGTAATTCTATCTTTGGTGTTCATTCTGTAAAACTATTTGAAGGACCTTCAGGTATTTCAATAACAAATACCCTTCGGATGGCATCCAACGTGAACCACAAGGGTATCATATTGATACTATGTAATATCATGCTTCAAATTTTCTTTTGAGAGTCAGAAGTTATTCTACATACTGAAAATGCAATATAAAAATATGAAAAAGGTTCTCTTCTAAACCAAAGAAACTTCATTATCATATTCTTGTTCCCTTGCCCAGTTTAGTCTCTATATATGAAAATTTAAGGAAGTTAGGAAACTCTCCCTCATGACCTGCAAAATAGATTATATTATAAATAAATGTTATATTCCATTCAAAGTCAGAATGAATCAGAATGAAAACTTGACTAGATCGTAAATCTCCAAATATCTTGCTAAGAATGTGAGATTATTTTATCAACAAATACAGAATAAATTCCTACTATGTGGCAAGAACTGTGCTAGTTACAAAAGTTAAATAGTGGACAACCTAAGCATGGTCCTTCTCCATGAGGCTTAACTAGGGGAGGGAACAGGCAACAAAGAAGAGAAAAAGGTAATCAGACTTGATGTTAAGTAGTTATAAAACAAATAAATAGGTTGTTGAAGTAGACATAAACTGAAGGAGAACTCAACTCTGAAGAAATTAGGAAAGGCATTCCCAAGGGTTTAGCCTTTAGGCCCAGGGAGACTGATCAAAAAGGGCTCTATAGGCCATATAACATTAATAATAAATATGAACATTTACTGAGTGCCAAGCACAATTACAAATGCTTTATATGAATAATTTTAACTTTCCTAGCACATATTATGCCAGGAGGGATTAAGCACTTGTCTAAGATTCTACAGCTAGAAAGTGGTGAAACCAGGATTTGACTCCAAGAAATGTGTTTGAAGAAAAATCATTCTAATGCTTTAAGTGGGAAATAACACAATCTTTTTAACATTTAAGAAAACTGGGTGGAAGATAAATGGCTAGTAGAAGGGGACAAACGAAGCTCAACTGGGACACTGGCAGGAAGTGGAGACAAGACATAACAAGGTATTTATTAGTGTAACAGTCATGGAGATTAAGATAACTAGATCAGGATATATTTTGGAGAGAGGATTAAGAAGGCTTGCTAATGGGGCGCCTGGGTGGCTCAGTCGGTTAAGCGTTCGACTTTGGCTCAGGTCAGATCTCACGTTCGTGGGTTCGAGCCCCACATCGGGCTCTGTGCTGACGGCTCAGAGCCTGGAGCCTGCTTCCGGTTCTGTGTCTCCTTCTCTCTCTGCCCCTCCCCTTCTCATGCTCTGTATCAAAAATAAATAAAATATTAAAAAAAAAAGAAGGCTTGCTAATTAGGAATGATTAATGATAATGAGGGAGAAAAAGAAATCAAATAAGAATTTTAGATTCTTACTTGATCAACCATGTAGGTAGACTGTGAGACCACTTGTTTAAAAAGGGGGTAAAGAGTCTTAGAGGGAAAAAAATTCTTATACTAAACTCTCCAGGTAGAGATTTAAATGTGGTGTCATGAGGGGCACCTGGGTGGCTCAGTTGGTTCAGTGTCTGATTTAGGCTCAGGTCATGATCTCAGTCTTCAAGTTCGAGCCCTGCATCAGGCTCTGTGTTGACAGCTCGGAACCAGGAGCCAGCTTCAGATTCTTTGTCTCCCTCTCTCTGTGCTCCTCCCCTACTCATGCTCTGTCTCTCAAAAATAAAAGCATTTAAAAATTTTAATAAATGTGGTGTCATGATTATACAAGTGGTATTTAGAGCCATTCTAAAAATTCTATGAAGACAGAAAGGAAAATGAAAAGAAAATAAAGATCACACAATACAGTGCTAAGTCAGGAAATACAGATCTTTCAAAGTGTAAAGAGCAAAAGAAGTCAAAAAGAGAAACAGAGACAGAGTCAGAAGAGCAATTACATGGGGGAAGGACAAGCCATGGAACGTTATAGAAGTTAAAAACAGATTTTTTTTTTAAAAAGAATTATTTAACTGTTTTTAGCTGGGCAATGGCATAAAGTATGGCCAAGAGAAATATCCATTTGGGAGCTTGTATCTTATTGGTATCCTTTTAAAAATTATCATGGGTGGAATGGTGAGGGACAAAAGCTGGACAAGAGTGGATACAAGAGTGACTCTGAGGAAAGGAAGTGATGACAGTATGTATAAAATTTTTTAGAAGTGAGGTGATAAAGCAGGGCATGGAAAGGAGAAGGAAATACAGGTTCAATGGAAAAGTTTTTCTTTTCAAGTAGGAGATACCAGTATATGTTTCTATGCAGGTGGGAATGATCCGACAGTGGGGAGGAGACTGAGAATGAGGAAAGAGAACGGTGATAATTAAAGGAAGGTGAATGGGGATAGGATCCAGAAGATGGTATCAGGAGGAAGACATTCCAACACAACAATAAAGAACAAAGAGAATATGCTTATGGTATGTTTCGTGATAGGAATAAGAGCATTCATTTATGACGATTCAATATTCTAAAGAAAGGAGGTCTTACATTATAATGCTAGTGAAAATATCTAGTTTCCTCTAAAGAGCAATTTTTATTTTTTGTTATTTCTTTAAGTATAATTATTTTATTTTTTAAGTTTTTATTTAAATTCTAGTCAGTTAACATGTAGTGTAATATTGGCTTCAGGAGTGGAATTTAGCGAGTCATCACTTCTACCACCCCCATCACAGCAAGTGTCTTCCTTAAAACTAACAATTTTCAAAGGGCGCTCAGAATGCTTATTATTCTCAGCTCATATGATCTATACGGATGACCAGGAAGATTATTCTTATCTTTACAACAGAATAAACGTCTGATACATCCGTAAGGTTTTTCTTACTTGTTTCCCGGAATTATTGCTTGCATGGCTCTTGTACAGTAAAATGTTTTCAGAAGTTATTCATGTTGTAGCATGTATCAGTACTTCATTTTTTTAAACAAAAAGTTTACTTAGACAAGATGTCTGGCTTGAAGGGAAAACAATCGAAGATTCATCTCTTCTTATAGATAATTTATCCATACCTAAAAACTGATTACCTTACATTTAAGAGCTACATACAAAAAAGTTATAAAATTCTTGATTTTATAATAAATGAAAAACAGTAAAGGTCTCCTATTGAATAAGGTATGCCAGAAGTTTTATGTTCTTTTTGTTGTTATTGTTAAGCAGTGAAAGCAAAATAATTTTCTGAAATATAAAGAGGTGAAGGAGCATAAGCATGGAGAATGAGCATATTTTCAGAGTCATTATTTTTCCCCATTCCATCTTGATTTGATGTCAATCAAAATATGCCATTGGATACTCAATACAAAAAAAGAAAGCAATATGCTAGTGCAAACATACCAGTTACTGTATGCACAGTAAGGGAATGAGGAAGGGGAAAATGAAAGAATAGAGAAAACTATCAAGTAATACTCAGGATATGGTGGAACCAAACTGAGTTTTTTTTGTTCTTTGTTTTTTGTTTTTTTTTTTAACAACAGAGAATGTATTCTTGGTCTGTAGGAACAGAGTTCTGGAATAAAGTAGCAGGTTTCTTCTTTAGTAGACACCTTCTTTCTGCTGCTGGAATACATCAGTTTTATCTTCATCCTCTATTTCCAGCTTGCTGTCTTTTAAATGGGAATCTGATCTGCCTCATAGACAAACCTTATAGTTCACAGCAAGCCTTCATTAGTTTGCTAAGTGTTGTATGTGTGCCTCTTAATCTCACAGTGCACCAAAGAAGCATCCTGCCCCACCACCTCCAAATGGATAAGATTATTTTTCTCAGTCTTGACCCCTTCCTTGGGTTTTCATTGACCATGGCAAATTTTGGAGTCTCCTCAACTGCCACTTCACAAAGGGGGTACCTGGTCCACACCAAATGATTACACAAGCAAGTACCAGTAGTGGCAGGAGAAGCACTTCATTTCTTTTTCATGACTGAATATCAGTCCACAGTATGAAATATTATTTTTTATACATTCGATAGGACATTTGGATTGTTATCATTTTTTGGTTATCATGATTAATGCTGCAATGAATGTCTGTATATATAATTTTTTGTGAACGTGTTTTCAATTCTTTTGGAAATATATATACATACATAGATACACACACACATATATGTATCCATATATACAGGAATTACATGCTGGGTCATGTGATAAATTTGTATTTAACCTTTTGAGAAACTTCCAGACTGGTTTTCAAAGGGGCTGCATCATTTGTTTCCTTCTATCAATGTATGACGGTTTCAATTTTTCCGGATCCTTACAATACTTGTTACTATGTTTTTTGATTTTAGTATCCTAGTGGATAAGCAGTAGTATCTCACTGTGGTTTTGATTTGCAATTCCCTGATAGTTAATGATGTTGAGTCTCGTTTATTGTTCACTTTGCATCCTGTCTAGAAAAACACCTATTCAGATTCTTTGCCTATTTTTAAATGTTTTGTTTTTATTACTAAGTTCTAAGAGTTCTTTATACATATTCTAGATAGAAGTCCCTTATTAGGCATTCACTTTGCAAACATTTTTTCCCATCCTTTGGATTATCTTTTCACTTCCTTGATGATATTCTTCAAAGCAAAAAGGTTTTAAGTTTGATTATGCCAATTTATCTATTTTTTTTCTTTTGTGGCTTGTGTATTTGGTATTATAGTCAGGAAATTATCCCTAATCCAATGTCAGAAGAAGTAAATTCATGTTTTCTTCTAAGAGTTTTCATGTATGTATGTCTGATCTATTTCCAGTAATTTTTGTATATGCTATAAGGTAGGAGTCCACAAATTTTATTAATGCTTTTCATCTTAGTAATATAAAATATTTAAACAGATTCAGATTCTAAGTCTTTCTTAGCTCTTGAAAGATATGGTAATTTTTCACTATTTACTTTTCTGTAAGTGGGAAAAGTATTATCAACTCCTTTTTCACTTTGTGATTGTTAATTTTTGAAGTTTTGTTTTATACTTTACTCCTTCTCTTACTCTTACTATAATATTAAAAAAGTTATTATTTCTCCAAGCACAACTTTTGTCATAAATTATATACTGTGGTACAACTGTAAAGTAATAAACATCTCTATAAAACTAATTTTATCGCTACTTCATATTTTCCATATTTGTTACTTCAAATTCTTATCAGAATGGTTTCAATCTTGTTTCAAGTATCATATTTGTGGTTTTTAGTTTAACTTTGCTAATTATTTTTCAGTCCCAGTAAAACTGGGAATAAATAAATAAATTCAGTTTCTACCTTACTTTTCTATTTCTCAGTCTTCCCAGTAACCTACTAAAACAACTTTCCACCATTTTTTTTAAGCTTGGATTCTAATCTCAACTCTCCAACTTCCCAACTCTGCCTATTTCCCAGTAACAACGAAATCTCTAAATCAGAAACCCTGCAAGGGTGGTTTTCAACTGCTCATTAAGACAGCCTCCACTTTAGAAAAAAAAAAATTCACTTTAATATCTCTACTACTACAGAGCCATGTGATGTACTCCTATAAGTTAATTTACTATATTTCTTTCCCTCTACTTCTTCACCCAATCTTATCCTTGGATTTTCACAGATTAGTATTCTCAAGCTTGCCTATCTTAGCTCATGTAGCTCCTCCTTCTGTACTGGGGTAAACACTTGCATCACCAATTTAAAGGACGTCATTACTCTTTATCTGTGAAGAGCAGAACAAGAAAAGAACACTTGATTCAGATACTCTCAAGATTCCTAAAGGATCAGAGATCATTTCTCATTGTTCTACAAGTACTTATGTCAGGGAGCATCCAGACAAAAGGTAAGGTGTAACTATTCTTTCCAATAGTTTACTTGTATTTCACAAACCTAAGCTTTCAAATAGATATGTTCTGGCCCAAGGTTCACAATTTTATTTATAATTAAGAAGTTTCTTTGGTTTGATTTCAGCAAAAAGAAAATAGCATAGTTGTGTTTTGTTTTGCTTTTAAAAAGGAAGACTTTTTGCAACTGCATTTTTTAACTTCTAAGGTTAGAATTCTGAAATAACACCCTCCGTCCTTTCCTGGAAATGAGAGCTATTATATATGCATTTAAATACTATGGGTTTTGTATCATATAAATATTACATATTTGCATGTATGTGTGTATAAACATTTGCTAAGCCATGTTTCTGTTTCAGTAATGTATGCTTATATATTTTTACATGAGTATTTTTACTTCATGGACTTTTTTAGAGCTGAATTATTTCTTTTTATTAAAAAAGACAGGTAACACCTAAAAACAAGGTAAAAAGCATTTCCCTTTAAATACTTGAACTACTTATTCTAAAATTAATCTATTCAAGAACTATTTTTACTCCACTCACTTGTCTAAGAAACAAGACTAACAACTTAGATTATTAATGCTTTAATTTCTAATCAGAAGACTATCATAACTTTAATGCAACCTTGTAATTGCATAGGAGATAATTATTTGTAAACTTGGTTTTGATTTCATTAATTTAAGATTTATCGGTTTGATCTCTGAGATTCTTATACTACTTTTATCTTCACAACCTTAGTATCCTCAGTATTTAGTATCTTCCATGAGTAAACTAATTTACTAACAATAATAGAAGTAACAAAATTTTCATTTCACAAAGTTCATCTCAAACGTCTAAGAATTCATCATCATTTCACTGCCCATCTTTAGAAATATCCTCAAAGAATCACACTGCAATAAAAGAATCCAATAAGTATGTATCAAATAACCAGATGACATAATGGAAGTGTTAGTGATAGTAATCATTTGATAGTATATAAATTTATCAAATCGACATGTTGTACACCTTAACCTGACACAATATGTCAATTATACCTAAGTAAAGTGGGAAAAAAAATACAAAGCAAGAAGGTATCATAATAAATGCCCAGAGTTTCTCAAAATCTAAAATGCCAAATATTGCATCAAGACATGGAAATTAAGATTCCAGAGATATTATTTCTTTATATATGGGCCTAATTCCTTTATCAAAACTAGTTTATAGTTGTCACTCTTTTCTTCTCTTTCAGAAATATGACTTAAGAGGTAGTAATATGTATGGTAATTTAGAAGTGCTGAAGGCAGTGTGGTCCAATAGAATGTTCTGCATCTGTGATGTCCAATGTGGTAGCCATTAGCTGCACATGCCTACTCAACACCTGAAATATGACATGGCAACTGATGAGGCAATTTGGTAAATTTGCTTACTCTTAAATAATAGTAATTTACATGGTGGCATGTGGTTAGTAGCAATTGTATTGAATAGCCCATGTTTAGAGTATTGAAATTACTGAGTATTTTCATTTACAAATACTTTTGAAATGGAGAAAATTGGTTTCTTTAACAAAAGCTATAAGCATAGAGATTAGCAGATCAGAGTTTTATAGGAATTTCTGTTGTCCTAATATGAACCTTTTTTAACTTTTTACCATTGTAAAAAAATAAAGTCCCATGGCACAGTGTGTCATCTCTTAAGTGTATACAACCTAAGAAAAACAATACTGGTCTAGTCTGGCTCAAAAAGACAACTGAGCAATCACTACTTATATATATGAACTAAAGGAAAGAAATGAAATAAATGTAATATATAAAGAGAAAGAATGCTATAGGAATCTGATGGTTAGATTTTTCTTCAAATTGGTCAGGGAAAAGCCTGTGGAGAGAATGAACTTGAAGTATTAAAAATGTGAGAAATAGAAATGATTCAGAATGACATTTTAAGGTATAATTTTGAAGCCTGAAAAGATAAACGAAAGAAGATACATGTTTAGTTGACAAATGGAATTTTCCTGAGAAGACAGTGGATTTACCTGAGCAGTACAAAAAAGAGGAAATAAAATAGCTGAGGACTTAAGAAAGGAAAGAATCTTCATTCTATTCTTACTTCTAATCTTTAGGTGATTCTTTGAAATACTTATTTGAAAATCAAAAAGACTTTTAAACCTGGTTGTTTTGAAGTCTCTCAGAGCTGTAGAGATGTATTCGGATAAATGCTTTTCCATGAGTGCTACTCTAATCCAGGCTCTACCCTAAAAGGAAGAAGAAAGAATCAAATGTGAAAAAAAATTACAAGTTAAAAAATATTTTGTCCACTGTGTCATAAAAAATATAAGCATCTTAATATGTAAAGAACAATTCAGTCAAAATATATATATGATAAAGATAAAAAATATTTAAGTAGATAAGAACAAGTAAGCTTGTTTTTGTCATTTGTTTCTCTAAACATACAGGATACAGTGTATCATATTAACTTTCTATACGCTGAAGAGACCTAACTATTGAATTACTCAGGTCAGAGACTTTTCATAACTCTTTACTTCAATGCTCAAATCAATATGCTAATTAAAATGAGTCCCCTTCCAAAACTTGAAGAACAGAGTCCATTCTTTTTTGTAAAAAAATGACCACTGTCACACCACTTAAGAAAAATTCTCACCTATCCTTCCACAAGGAGGTTTTAGATAACTAATATTGAACCAAATTTCATGAGTCACCATATATCCAAATCATGAGTTACTGAGTTTGCACCAAGAACATTTTTAAACTATTACCAAATACTGGGGCGCCTGGGTGACTCAGTCGGTTGAGCATCCAACTTCGGCTCAGGTCATGATGTCTTGGCTCGTGAGTTTGAGCCCTGCATCGAGCTCTATGCTGACAGCTCAGAGCCTGGAGCCTGCTTCTGATTCTGTGTCTCCCTTTCTCTCTCTCTCTCTCTACCCCTCCCCTACTTATGGTCTGTCTCACTCTGTTTTAAAACTAAATAAACATTAAAAAATTTTTAAAAATAAAAAATAAAACTATTACCGAATACTTAAACTGGAAAAAAACAAACTTACAATAAAGTTACCCAAAACCGTATATTCTAGTAGGAAATCACACAAACTATTCTGACTAAATGTGAATAATTTAATTTGACTTTTGAGACGGGTAATATCATTCAATAGTTCAGACTAGCCAGTTTTTTTTTTAATATAAACCAAAGCATTTCTCTTGGACTCTTTGTTTAAAATGAAAAAATAGAAGAGGTCACATTTTCACTCAGCCCTCCCACAAATCTCCAGAAAAATCTATGAAGATTAATGAGATAGAAAATCAAAACAATGCAATGGCAATTGAGACTAAAGGTGACACTAATCATTTTATATGATGGCCAACCACCCGGTATGGAGGAAACAAGCATTTTTTTAAGTTTACTTATTTATTTTTGAGAGAGAGAGTGAGAGAGAGAGAGAGAGAAAGCTGGGGAAGGACAGAGAGAATCCAAATAGGCTCCACACTGTCAGCATGAGGCCTGATACAGTGCCAAGCTCATAAACCATCTGAACTCATGAATCCTGAGATCATGAATAGACCCAAAATCTTGAGATCATGACCTGACCGGAAACCAAGAGTCTGACGCTTAACCAACTGAGCCACCCAGGCATCCAGGAAAAAAAAAATTCTTGAGTAATGTCTACACCTCTAGTGAATTCACCAAACCTCTGGATAGGAAGGATCAAAAAGGAGTCAATCTAGACAGTGGTAAAACCTGACCACTAGAAGCAGCAGTATTGTGAAGAACAGGAGTGATATGGATGTGATTAACATGGCAGTCAATTTGGTCATCAAACTAAAACCCCTTTTAGTTTGCCCAGTGGTTAGTTCATTATTCCTGCTGAGTAAGCCTTGGGGAACCCACAATTAGCTGTGGCTGATCAGAACAGAGGAAGGAAGAAGCAAGCCAATGGTCAGGCGTCTCAAGTTTCTCTCTTAAAATTTTCTTGGAAAGACACAGAGACTGGCAGTGGTGGTATGAATCAAAAGGCTATGATTTCACCAGAGTACAAGGTGGGAGAGTTGCTCTCCAGAGAAAGTTAGACACAGGAGACTGTGCTATTGCTAGATAAGAAATGTGGGGAAAGCCATGCTTCCTGATTTATTAATTTCAATTCATGCAAAACTGGGCTGTACCTAATTTCCTGTCCTTGTGTGTTTGTGGAGTTCTCTTTTATATTGTGATAATACACTGTGCCAATTTTAAGTTTCTTTTCTTTCAACCAAAGAACTTTTACTAGAACAGAAGATAAACAGACTTGTAAAAATTGTTGGGGCCATAAAGTGGGAAAGCCAAAAACTAGGTTTAAGAGTTTAGACTTTGTCAGTTAGATAATGGTGAACCGCTGGAGGTTTTTCTTTCTCCACAGACACAAATATTCATATCATTGTTACTGAAGTTTTTTGAAAAGTAGTAAAATGTAGTCAACATTTCCTTTTAAAAATAATTTTTTTAATGTTTTCATTTATTTATTTATTTATTTATTGTTTTCATTTATTTTTGAGAGAAAGAGAAACAGGGAGCAGGAAGGGGCAGAGAGAGACACACACACACAGAATCCGAAGCAGGCTCCAGGCTCTGAGCCATCAGCATAGAGACCGATGAGAGGCTTGAACCCACGAACTATGAGATCATAACCAGAGCCGAAATCGGACATGCAACCGACTGAGTCACCCAGGTGCCTCAAAAGTAGTCAACACTTCTTAAGGCTTGGCTTAATTAATATATGCTTGGCTCAGTTTTAAGATACATTAAGATATGTATATACATTAAAATACTTAATCTTCCCAAGAATTATGTAAATTACATTACTAGCCCTACTTTATGAGGAAACAAAAAGCAGACACATTGAGAAGATAGGAAGCATCTCACCACCAAACCAACCAACCTAACTGAATTAAAGTTTATACAATCTGTACACTTTACCTTCCCTCCTGTTACAGGGGATAACCTATAATAATTTAAAGGAATAAAAAGACAAATTACAGAATAAGCAAAGATATCTGCATTACATATATTTGACAAGACTCTCATTTATAAAATACAAATAATCCTAACAAATCTATAAGAATAACTCAAAAGGCTGACCTTAAACTCTAACCCCTTTATCTCCAGAGCAAAACTATGAAATCCTGAATCAGCTTTTTTAGCCTCCAACCTACAGCTTTCAGCCTGATTTATGATGTCTTTTGCTCTGTGCTTAAAGTAGCTGAAAGTTGGCAAACACCTCACAGGAAAACTGAATGTATAACTTCAGACACATCTGTCTGCAGCTATCTCAATAAAGTCCTGGTTTCACCCGCAGTTCCAAGCTCCAACTTCTGTTTCTCTAGCATAGGGAAACTAAAAGAACACCTAGTACTCTGATTAGCCTCTGTATCAATGATGTGAAAATGCCCTTCGGTTAAAAGCCAAGATAAAAGTAGGGTTCACACCTCATGTAGATCCTTCTCTCTAGTATTATGGACACTTAAATCCTCATGCCTTGTTTGTTCTCTTATGTCTTAAATTTGTTGCTTTGTGTATTTTATCTACAGTTGTTGGCAGAAGAGCTGCTCTGACACAAGCTATTCTGTCATCACCAGAAGCAGAAACTCATTCATTTCTCACCTCCAGGAACAACTGGGTTTTTTTTTTTTTTTTTACTTCAGTTATACCCTTTCACTATGACTCTTTTCCTCCAAGTGCATTCTCCATACCGCATTCAGTTGATATTTTTGAAATGCAAATCAGAGTACAATACTCTATTATTTAAAAAAATTAAAAGAAAGAAACCCTCAAGTAGCTCCCCATTGCACTGAGAGTAATATCTAAACTCTTAATATACCCTGCTTCCTCTGCTTACTATTTGAACAGCCCATTTCTTCCCTTACTTTGCATCCTGGCTCAAGTGTTGTTGCCTCACACAAACCTTCCCTACCCAACCTATCTAAAAGAGTGTGCTTTCTTCCACCACTCTGATCACTTTCTAACCTCTTAACCTATTTCATCTTTTTCAAGGACCCTAAGATTATATTATATATCTACTCATTTGTTTGTTATGATTACTAAAATGTAACATACACAACATTTGTTTTCTGCCATCTTTTCACCAATGCCACTGTATCCTCAATATTTATTAACAGTTTCTAGCACATAGTAGGCATTCAATGTAGACTCGTTGAATAAGTGGATAAAACTAAAGTAATAAGTAACTTGCTCATTGCTATTAGGCATTAGAGGTACTAGTGACAAGTAGGGAAATGGAATGATGTGAGGAATAAAGATTCCTATGAACTTAGTATTTAAAATAGAAAGAATGTAAAACAAATGGACAGAATCAGAGTATCTCTGGTTTCTGCCTGGGAAACTGTTTCTCTATTTTTAAAGCTCCTAAAGTATGTCTGCCATTCTTCCAGGTTTGAAGCCATCACAATAAAGAATTAGGAACAGGAAATGTCAAGTGATGGTTTAGGAGACAAGAAGAGACAGATTTGTGAGTTAGTAATAGAAAATGATCATAAAAATCATGTCTTCACAAATCTATATCTTACTATAAAGTTCTAGTATTTGATAACTCTGGTGTATCTGTGATTAATAGCCCCTCTGTCCCTACCTCTTTCCGTAGAAAAGTTGACGAACTGCCTCTAAGAAAGAGCAGTGACAATGTCAGCTCCTGAATAAAGGAAAAAGTAAACAAGAGGACGAGACCAAAAAGGACCAGGAAGTATTAGAGATTTGTGTCCTAAAAATGTGTTAAGGACTGCATTCACAGTTCTGACATGGCATAAGTACTCAAATTTATCAGATGAAAGAATGCTTGAATATACGAATGGCTGGTATGACCAGCATACTCAGAAATTGGTCCAATATGCCAAACTCAAGAATAGAAGAAACGTACAGAGTAAGCAAACACAAACTAGGAAAGCCTAACTTCGCCACAAACAAGAACTGTTCTTAAAAACAAAGAAAAAGTGGGGTGCGTGGGTGACTCAGTCGGTTGGGCATCCGGCTCCGGCTCAGGTCATGATCTCACGGTTTGTGGGTTTGAGCCCTTGCGTTGGGTTCTGTGCTGATGGCTAGCTCAGAGCCTGGAGTCTGCTTCAGATTCTGTGTCTCCCTCGCTCTCTGACCCTCCGCTGCTCACGCTGTCTCTGTCTCTCAAAAATAAATAAAAAACATTGAAAATATATTTTAAAAAACAAAGAAAAAGAGGGGGGCCTGGGTGACTCAGTCAGGTGAGTGAGTGACTCTTCATTTTGGCTCAGGTCATGATTTCATGGTTCGTGAGTTTGAGCCCCGCTTTAGGGTCTGTGCTGACAGTGCAAAACCTTCTTGGGATTCTCTCTCCAGCTCTCTCTGCTCCTCTCCCACTCATGCTCTCTTCCTCTCTCAAAATAAACTTTAAAAGAGAGAGAGAGAGAGAGAGAGAGAGAGAGAGAGAACACCATTAAAAACAAAGAAAACGGAAAAGGAAACTACATAAGATAGGCAGGAAGACCAGAAGAACTCAAGAACATTATAAATCTCATATTCTTGAGCTGCTGTTGCCTCACACAAAAACAAAATAAAAGGAGGAAAAGAAGGCCTTCTGGAGCTTGAAATCAGGTGGAATACTTAGAAATTCCAATGGAAATATCTGTACTATCAATAACAGTAGCAAATAAGGATCCATTTAGGGAATTTCTATCAGAAATGCTGATAAGTAATCAGGCCAACAGCAGTTGGAAAAGATAGGTGTGTTCAGGAGAGAGGAAAATAGTGCCCTGTGAAATGAAGTTAGTTTTCTTTTTCTTAAAGATTCATTTTTTGAGAGAGACAGGGACAGAGACACAGTGTGAGTAGGGGAGAGGCAGAGAGAGAGGGAGACACAGAATTTGAAGCAAGCTCCAGGCTCTGAGCTGTCAGCACAGAGCCTGATGTGGGGCTCAAACCCATGAACCAAGAGATCATGACCTGAGCTGAAATCGGACTTTTAATCGACTAAGCCAACCAGGTGGCACAAGATGAAGTTAGTTTTCTAAGAGTGCTAATTCCAGTCTAGAGCTTAAATAAGAAATCTCATATACAGAAATCACATCCTCAGATCCTCCTTATATTGTAGAAAGAATAGCTGCTGATATAGCTGAGATGGAAAGATTACAAAAATGATCTCCAATTCAAATATTCTATTCCATTATTAGTCTTTAAGCCCTGGCCAATAGGTTCATCTAGACATGGACTGAGCAAAGAAAAAGACTGTCAGCATTTCACAGATCTCAGCTCAGAGTAACCAAGTATCAGTCTCTCATGGTGGAAAGTTTCTATGATGTGAATCTAAGTTACACAGTAGTTCTAGGACACAGACAATCCAGATTAAAATCAATACAACCAAAGTTAAAGAATGTTTCTATATTGAATTAGCCAGTGTTCTATATGGTATCTTGTTTTCCAGTGCTTAATATGTCATCCACATAACCCTAAAGGTGTAGTCAAAGTTATTCTGCTTTTTATATAGAGTTCAAAATGAAGATCTGCTGGGACGTAAGTGTACTGAGTTGTACATTGTTTAGCAGGTAAATTTGGTGCTGTGGTTTTGATAAGTTTTCACAAGTGTCTAGACTGGATGAGAATGCATACAGTAGTAGTCACCAGCAGCTCAAATGCTCAATAAAAGAGCCATCTGAGATATTTGCTTAATCCTTCAATGCTGACAGTTGGCACATGTGATTTACTGAGTAGATTAAGTACTTTGTTCCTCCCATTGCAATACAGAATATTTGCTTGCAGACTTTCCCCAGCAGAACCAGGCAAATCACTGATCTCTCTTTCCCCACTAAATTAGAATCTGTTTGAGGCCTAAGCAAAACAAAGATATAAATGCCAGATTTGGAACATGATTGTTATGCAGTGATACTCAACAATGGTTTTTTACAGAATAAATATTAACTCTCTCTGATGGGCAGCACCTTGCTGTGCAGGGCCTAGACCCTAGAGTCTCATTAAGAGAGGTGGTCAGCTGGAGTTTGCATTTATGTGTTCCACCCAAGTTCAAATGCTACATTTCTAATGTTCCCAATTACCTTTTGTATTTTGGTATATACTAGTTCTATGAATATATTCTCTCCTATACTGAAGGGGTTTAGAATACATTTTTTAAATTAATTGCTATTTTTAATTTGAAAATAAGAATATAAAGTTTATGCAAGACCTGGGATACCTTCTATTTCTAAAGACTTGATTTGTTCAAATTACAGCTTGCCTTTAAATCTTAACCTTCAAATTTTTAAAAAAAATTTTTTGAGAGACAGCAAGCAAGTGCAAGTGGGGAGAGGGGCAGAGGATGATAGAGAAAGAGGATCTTAGTATTATTTTAAAATACTTAACTATGTTTCTGATTATATCACTTAGTTTAAATATTATAAATCTCATTTTAAAAAATGTATTTAGTTTATGTATTACAAAATGTTTAATTTTAATTTATCTCTATCAGTTTTGCTAACTAATAATTTTCCAGAAGAAAAAAATATGCTAAATAAAAACAAATGCAGGAACAATAAACTTGGAAACTATATGCTGATAGATGATTGCTATGCTAATTTCATTTATTATAGAGATGTAATTTACAAGTTTATAACTATGAAATAATGAATTGAACCAAATTATGTCTTGATCTTACAACTGTGTGTATCTGTTTTCAATTTTTATTTTCTACCCGGGTTCATGCTGTAATTCTTAAGTGTCAAAAATAGTAAGGAAAGCTAGTATGGTGATCCAGTAAAAAAATAAAGCTTCTAAACTAAAGCTGATATAGGTTATATCAGCAACTCAGACCTTTTATAATCTTGAAAATATTGACAACTCCAAAGTGCTTTTATATAGATTATATTGATTGATATTTACTGTATTACAAGTCAAAACTGAAAACCTATAAAAATTAGGTAATTAGAAAATATATATAAACCCATTTAATGTTAACATAAATAATATCTTTTTGAGAAATTACTCTTTTCCTAAAAAAAAATTAGTGAAGAAAGTAGTTGTGTATTATATTTTTTCAATTTTATTAATGTTTATTTATTTTTGAGGAAAAGAGAGACAGCACAAGTGGGATGGGGGCAGACAGAGAGGGAGACCGAGAATCTAAAGCAGGCTCCAGGCTCTGAGCCATCAGCACAGAACCTGATGCAGGCAAACTCATGGACCTCAAGATCATGCACAGAGCCTGATGTGGGCCTCGAACTCACAGACTGTGAGATCATGACCTGAGCCAGCCAGTCGCCCAACCCACTGAGCCACCCAGACGCTCCTCAAATCTTTTTAATGTATGGCTTAATAAAAGAGAACTAGGTATCTGCTGCTGCATTCAATCTGCTATAATGTGTTGTTTTGGTTGAAGCATACGAAGGCAACCTAATCTATCGCCTCACTAGATATACAGTTGCAAAAGGAAATCTTTTATAGCCTTTTCAGATAATTGTGGGCATTCTCCTTTGATTCTATGTTAAAATTCAATAACTGATAATTCCTTAAAGATTAATGGCAACATGGAGTCTATAACCCTATCAATGAACTCTTCATACTGTATTACATTAAACCCACTGGTCAAAATGGATCTTTTGCCCATGCAGGATTTTTTAATTCCATGCGCTGATCATTTGGAAAGTATGACTTTTACAGGTTTACCAAATACTAACACATTTCATTAAACAATTTAAAAAATACATTTCTGATATCAACATCACTGTTACCAGAAAATACTGTAAGTTCAAGGAAATCGTTAGGCTTAAGATGGTGAATACAAGTTTTCCCAGATTCTAATCTTTACTTCAAAGTTTTGATTTTACCACTGGCAACAAATGCTGTCAACTATTTCCCTTGAATTAAAAGGCTTACTTTGTTCATTTTTATTCAAGAAAATCCTACCAAATGCCTCAATCTATAAAACTGTAGTTTCCATGCTTTTAAGTAAAAATCGTATTACATGACACAAGTGTGTAATTCAACTCACAATTTGAATGACTACATGAATACTTTTCCATGAAATAACCATCATATTTCAATATGCTGTAGATGCTTTATGTGTACTTTCCATTTTATTAATCAGGATATTAAAAAGACAGGCACTCAATGGCTGAAGACTTAATAAAATTACTGCACAGCACCATCATAGTTATTCTTATGTGAAACTGGCTTTTTTAAAGACTGAGTACAGTAGGAAGAACATAATGATTACTAGTACACTTTTATGCCACTGCTTTAATTCATACTAAGGAACCAATAAATCTGCCACCATTGTTTCTATATCAGCAGTGGAAGTGTTAACATAGCGCAAAAGGCAAATAATATCCTGGTACTATGTGAAAAGAGTTTTGACATTATGGACCTCCAGAGTTCTTCAGGACCAGAACACTGACAGCCATTAGGTTACGTAATTTAAGAAATGTAGAAACTTCACAGAATAGGAAATATTTTATTGTGCTTCTCAAAAAAAAAAAAAAAGAATTCATAGTAACTAGCTACAAACCTTCTTGCTATTCATGAGGCCATAGTGAAGATTCAAGAGCATGCTAAAATAACCATATGCAATTAAAAGAAATTGAAACAAGCCTATAAAAGATGTTAAACTTGGTCAAGCGCGTAATCCCATCAAAGAAAAAATATTACACAGCAAAGAGCTCAGATTTTTCTATTTGGGTCAAAAGTGTTTTGGATTAGATTATATACATTGTATATTATTATTTATGTCTTACCTTGGCTCTAGAGGAACTGACATTTTCCATATTTTCAATGCTGCAGATACAATTCTGTGAAACTTTCCGGCAAGCCACTCTGATATAATCCCAGAAGCTACGAGGACTTTCATAACCAAACCAGGTTACTTGACCTTCAGGAGACAAATTGTAAAATGAAATAAAACAAAACTAGACTAGAAAATTCAAAATAGAATAAAATTCTAAAAAATAAAAGACAGCATAATGTACCATAGTGAAAAGGGTAATGATCTCATTGGCAAAAAAAAAAAAAAAAACCCTTAAATTTAGTCTTGCTCTGCCTTTTAATTAGTTGTGCTACTATAGGCAATTTATTTAATGGATCTGGATCATAGTTTTCTCAACAATAAAATCAAACCAATGAAAGAAAAAGGAACTAGACACTAATCTAGATCTATCTAGATCTATCTATCTGTTAGACAGCCCCCAGAAAACCCTCCTTGTGGTTCTAGTTAACCATTAATTTATGTGTCACCGATTGCATTCTAAACCTTTCTCTACTTAGAGAAACAAAAAATAATAACACAACCCTTTTCCTCCTCTTCACAAGGAAACTTCAAAGAAATAAAACAATGTGTGGTCTATTCTCTAAGTAAGCATGATGAATTAGAATCCTGCATTCACTGATCTTTCATTATCTACCCAATCATTCTCATCTAGAAAGCCATAATGACATTCATCTGTTCTCTTCTAGTTGGTAACCCAAGAAAATTCCTTCATACATTTACCATTATAATTTTTTCAGATTTGGGTAATTATGTATTTGTTCATGAAAAAATGTTCTTTTGTGTCTCTCTCCTATTAGTATTACTATTTCTATGTGAGACTCTTGAGTGGTGGGTCTGTGGGAACCATTTTGTACTCTGAGCATTTTTAAGCAGAATATACGAGACATCTTAATACTTTCTTTAGTTCTTCTGGAATGATTAGTCTTACCTAAGGAAGTTGTTTAATCTTAAGGTAGAAGAATCTTCTTTTACATTTTAAGTCTGTGCTTCCTTAATTATTTATTTATCTCAAATCTTCCTTTCCCCAGTAACAGTTTCTCTCTAGCAACATCAAAAGTATTCTTGTCAACAAGCACCGTCTTAGGAGTAACATCTCAAATGATACTTCAGTGGTTTCCAACCATAGAGTCTTGAAATAGTAACTGGGATGCTTTTTAAAAAAATATACATGAGGGGCGCCTGGGTGGCTCAGTTGGTTGAGCATCCAGCTTTGGCTCAGATCATGATCTCACAGTTCATGGGTTCGAGCCCTGAATCGGGCTCTGTGCTGACAGCTAACTCAGAGCCTGGAGCCTGCTTCAGATTCTGTGACTCCCTCTCTCTCTGACCCTCCCCTGCTTGCACTGTCTCTCTGTCTCTCAAAAATAAATAAAAAGCATAAAAAAAATACACATGCATGGGCTCTACCCCAAGCTAAATAATCAAAATCTTTAAGGGCATGACCAGGCATAGACAGTTTTTTTAAAGATCACCTTGCTATTTCAAATAATACACTTATGGTTATTTAACCAATAGAAATTATGTACCCATGTATGATCTCTACAGTGGATCAATACCTTCCTATGTGCTGAAACAGCACACTGTGCTAATTTATCCCTATAAATGTTTACTTGATTATCTTACATATTAGGGGGTAAAATCAGTAAGGCAAGGACTGTGTCTTATCCACCTTTAAATCCATCTCTAACATTTGACACATGCTTGGCTCACAGTAGGCATTCAGAAAATATTTGTTAAACAAATCAACTGGTGAATCAACACAAAAGAGATCATATTAATTGCATATAAAAATATTATTTTTAAAAATCTGAGTATCTTTTTTATAGTGACAGTTCAGTGACAATTTAAGAACATATCTGCATGCTAGATTACAAATGTCGAACATTCTGGACAAACATACTTTCATCTATATAAATAAAAATACAAAAGCATCTATAAATCTTTACACAACTATTTCTATAATTCAATGTGTCTTTAAAAATCAAACCTTACTAGCTACAAACAGAAATTTATAGTAATACTTAAAATATTCCTTCTTCCTCCCAATCTCTCCCTACCACTTTCTTCTGCCCACCCTGTTCTTTGGGTTAAAAAAGTTCCTAGCACAGTGTATCAGTATACTTTGTCTTTGAGACAACATCAATGTGTTAGCCATTTAGAGAGGGAGATGCCTACTGGTTAAGAATATGAGCTTTTGAGTCAGGGGGATCTGAATTAGATCACTTCTAGCTAACAGTTAACTTCACTCTATAAATCTTTGTTTCTTCTGTAAGTTAACAATAATGGTAGTACCCGCATGGTAACAGTGTTATCATGGATTCAATGAGATACTCTGTATGCAGCAATCAGGAGACAGACTGGTACAGATGATAACAATTACTACTACAGTTATCACTATTATCATACAAATAAAGGAGCCAAGCTCCCCTGTACTGTAAACAAAGTGAAAATGAGATGCAAAATTCTTCCCATTACTTGCTCAGAATCTAGAAAAATCCTTAAAATTTGCTCCCCAATCCAGTCTTTTCACATATCAACCATTTTAAATTCACCTCCCAAGGTGTCTCTAGTCTCAATTAATTCTCTCTGGCTTCTACTAAGTAGGATCATTTCATAATTTAAAATGAGAGGTATGGCTGCCAGACTTCCAAAAAGAAGGGAACTTACAAGAAAGGGAACATTACAAGGTTTCTCTGCCAACTTTATTTTAAACCTTCTCCTAAGTTTGACATGGCTAAAGTAAATAATTTGAGAAGGTTTAAAATAAAGCTGTCAAAAAATCCCAAAAGAATATAACAAAGCCCCATTTGAGAGGAGACGAAACAAAGATATCAAAAAACAAAATCTAGGCTAAGGTTACACAGAAGGAATGGGCACCAAATCTGTGGGCCTTGAATTATGGGTAATAAATACTATCTGTAAGACTTTCACCCAAGAGACCATGGCAAGATTTCCCAGGTTACAAACTGAGAAACTGAACAATTAAAAAAAATGACATATCATATGATTTGTAATAACAACAACCGGTAGTATCTTCACAACACTTTTATCTACTCAGCAAACTAGAGGTAAGGATAACTTGGTTTGATTCTGCCTTCCTTCCTCTTCCATGCGCATCATGTCCAAAGTGAAGTTCTGAATTCAAGACACTGAATTTTTTACATTCAAAAGAATCTGTTTTGATTAAGAGAAGGTGCATTCCCTTGTTAGAACCTCCAAACTCTCATGTAAACTATGTAGCCTATAACTTTATTTTAATAATTAAATATTTTCTGCATCTAAAAATGGTTAATTTTAATTAAAATAATGGAAGTGTTCAACCAGTTACTTGAAATATTATTATTTGAAGATTACTTTTACTTAAACACAGATTAATTGTAAAAGATGTTCTTAGGGTATTAGTCTGTAAACAGTACTCAACAGAAAAATCAAAAACAAAGCTACAAGTGGATCACGCCTTCAAAAATAACTATTGAATAAACAATCACTCCTCAAATACTTTCATTTCCTTTAAAAATAACCATAAAAGCAAATCACACAACAAGAAAACAATTAGTTTATATCTTGAAGAAATTTTATTCTGGAGAATACACTGTTACTAATGGAATTATTTTTAAAGCTCTTGGTAAGTGTATAATATGTTTTCAGTTATATGTTTTCCTAGACGTTAACTTTTAGCAATGACAAAGTTAACAAACTTTTCCAAACCTATTTATTGACCTTCCATCAATCCAACTCTAATTCATTTTAAGGCAAAGAAAGAAAGGGTAAAAAGTTTTCTAGACTAGAAGGTAATGTGCAACTAACCAACCATGAGATCTTTCCCACCAAATTGCATTATTTTCAGCCCCTAACAATGACCTGAGATCTCTAGGGTCCAATGTTACTCTAAAATTACTCTTTAAAAATTTTTAAAAATAAAATTACTCTTCTGTATTAGATGTCTGTTCACATCATGCAATATATTTGTGTTTTGCTTATATCTTAGTTCACATTCAGATTGAGACTTTCTCTTTCTGAGAACAAGGACTAAATTTTCTAAAGTGGTTCTCTACTAGGTAGTGGCTAATGACACATCATCTGTTGAAAATATAAAATATAAATGAATCTGTTAAGTGACTTCCTTTCTCTATCCTTTGTATTAGTGCTTACCTATGTAAAGAGCAAATGAAAAACTGGTCCCACAAGCTTAAGTCCTGTTAGTTTTACAATAGATCACATAGATGACAGTATCAAAGACTATTACCTTGGAACTGCTATTCAACTAGACAAGCAATAAAAAACAGTCCCATAAAATTTTAATTAACCACCCTGAAAGCTTTCAGTTACTTAAAAAAAAATGGTTACCTGCAGATTCATTGTTGCCAATATATTAGTATTTAGATATACAACTTTTAACTTTTCACTTTAAATCTTATAACAGCAATCCGAAGTTTCTTACTGCTAATTTGTAAATATCATAATATTTTCTATTATAGTTTTGCTAAACAGAGTAAATTTCCATTTCTGCAAAAGTACAGATTCTTTTCCTTTAAAAAAAAGAGTACTGGGGTGTCTGCCTGGGTGGCTCAGTCAGTTAAGCGTCAGGCGTAAATCATGATCTCAGTTTGTGAGCTCAAGTCCTCTATTGAACTCTGTGCTGACAGCTCAGAGCCTAGAGCTTGCTTCGGATTCTGTGTCTCTCCCTCTCTCTGCCCCTCCTAGGCTCATGCTCTGTCTCACCCTGTCAATAATAAATATACATTAAAAAAAGTACGATTATTAGCTGAGATTCCTATTTATTAGATCACTCAGCTCTGAAAGTAAAAATAATGACATTGATAATTAACTTTCTAAATAAAAGATCATATATTCAAAACAATAGGAATCAAATTTAAATACTTTTTAAAAATAACTTTAGTTACATATTAAGCTGCATCTTAAGAAGTATAAGTCTAGATTGGACACTCAGTTGTACTCATATTGCTAGCTCTGGATGTTAACAGGACATCTCAAGTAAATCATTTAGCAACTATGAATCATCATGGTTTACAAAATAAAATTATTATTATTACTGACAATGTCTTATTCACTGGTATGGAGTTTACCACAAATACCAATAATATGTATCTATACCATAACAATGAGTCAATTCTTAACTGTCCACAAAATTTAAGATGACCAGGTTCACCAAAAATCCAAAAAATTAAATCTGACTTAATAAGCTTTTTATCCCAGTAATTTTACCATCTTTCTGAGTAGAGTACAAAGGTTTTGTTTTTTTTCTTCTACTGGTGTTTTAACATAAGGCTTAGAATACTGGCAGATTGAATTAGAGTACTGAAGACTGAAATCCATAAAGAGAGCAACACATCAATGTGCAGCCCCAAAGAAATCAAGCATAATTTGTTTCAGTAGTGATTAAGGCTATATATATGTAGAGAATATGAAACAAATGAAATGGTTTAAAATGATTACTTGTGGGAATGAGGATTGAGAAAATAAGACATTTGTTTACTTTCTATCTTGTCTTAATTAAATCCTTAAAAATAACGACTATACATTTCTCTTCTAATTAAAAAATAAAACAAAAGTCTAGGTCATAAGTATAGAGCCTAGCTGTGCTTTGCAGACAGCAGGAACTCAATTTAAAACTCCTGAATAAGTGAATAAATGCATGCATTCTACCTGGGAGAAAAGAAAATAAATATATTTCCACTAATGATTCAAGAATGGCAAAGGAGTTATTGATACTGCCCACGTATGTTTCATTGAGTGACTGGAAAAATCACACAGCTTCCCTAAGCATGTAATAAAAATATTATTACAGAGTAGTTATAAAAATGGGGAAATAACTAATAATTATCATATCATTAAGAGTTATAGTAAAATGTAAATTACAGATATATGCATGATTAATAAAAGTGATTAAAATTATGGAACTTAGAGAAATGTGGAGGGGGTCACATGAGAAAGGAAGGAAAGTAAATTATATTGTGTGGGTTTACAATAAAATTTTAATTTAAAATTACCATAAGCATATTTGTGCTCTCTGGATTAAAAAAAACAAAAAATAAAAAAAGAAAGCTTTGCAAAACCCATGCAATGTACTAAAAAAGAACACTTAACTGATACAGCCCTCCCCCGTAAGTCAATTCCATGCTCCCGTGCAGCTCAGTGGCGGGAGACATCACCAGCATAGAGTACCTTGAAGAGGTATTTGGAGATGCGCCAGCCATCGGCAACTTTGGGATATCTCTTTTAAAATAACAACAACAACAACAACAACAACAACAACACACAGATATTTCAGAAACCTGCCATCAAGTTTACAACTGCAAAGTGAATAGCCCAAATAAGATGGCAACACATAATCTGGATGCAGTAAACACTACTTTTAGTTAATAAATAAAATGAACTCCGTTAAGATGAATACGAGATACACTTAGCACCTAAATCAAGTTGGTCCCTTGTATCCTGTTCTACTGGAGAAGGGAGGGGATTTACAAGTCACAGAAATCGTCACCCTGTGTGTTTCAGGGCCATCATTCTTCCCAAGCATGATACGCCAATGATAACACACAAAAAAAGAGCAAACGCTTCATTGTATTTGCTAGCTTTGCACCTCAGAATTTATAAGATTGGTTAGGAAAATTACTATTAAGCTATATAGCTTATAAAGTTTTCAACTTTAAAAATAAATATAATTTTTGTCTGGTAACTTTTCTAAAAATTATAAATAAATTTACTTTAAAGAGCAACTCTTTTGCTTTTCTGGGCTAAGAAGAGTTAAAGGTATTAGTGTACATTTTTTTCTTCTTTTGTGAATTACAAGAATAGCACGTAGGTATCAAGTAGAGAGTTGTTCAGTTTAAGCAATGTTAACTAAATGCCTCATTCATGCAAAATACTGTTTTATTTCCTATAGCTTCCAATTATTGTTTACCAACCACCATCTGGAAAAGTACTGTAAATTCTTGCTATGTTGTTTGGAAATTCCTAGTATAATTATACAGGAAAACATCCAAAGCCAAATTTCTAAACTCGCAGTCCCCCCAAATTATCTTTTCTTCTCTCATGACCAAACACTGAAATCGCCAACAGGACATGGCCCTATATGCCTTGCCAAATATTTATACCCTTTATGAAACCAAGCAAAACCAACTGCACAGAGTCAGTAATGTGTGAAAATAAAAGGAAAAAGACATATATAGTTTGTGGTATTGGCTACATCTATGTGTGAATCATTCACTCTCTATCCTACCTCAACACATAACATTTTAAACAAATATTAAATTTGGAAACACATATCCAAAAGGAATTATAATTTGGTACTCTAGCTGAACCCACATTAGAACATCATGTTATTACTACAACTACTACAAAAATGAAAACGTGCCAGCATTGAGATGTAAGTCAGAAAAGAATGCTTTTCATTGCAAATATTTAGAATACCAATTCTTAATGTTTAAACCACAATTATCTTTTCCCCGAAAACAAATTTATGTATATTATTTGTGGCCATTAACATAATAAAAAAGTTATCAGAGTAAAAACAATTTCTATGAAAATCTTAAAGGAATTTTACTTCAAAAAATGCATCAAATAAGATATATCATGTCCAGATTTATGTCATGACTTAATTCCTGGTATGAAGTAAGAAATAGTTACTAACTCTATTGTAAATCACAATTTATAGATTAGTTTTCTTAAGCTGTTAGTATGTTAGCCTTTATGTCTTCATTATGTAAACAGTATTAATTTTGGCTGTAAAATACCATGTGAAATTTTTAAAAGTTAAAACGCTTTCACTTATTTGTAGGACTTAATTGCTTTAATCACAATTTAACATCTCACTTTAGGTCAGTTATAAACAACCAGACACATCCACACCAAATAACCATCCACTAGATTCCAAATTATCTGTAATCAAATTTCAACACCTCTTTCCTTTTATAGATGAGAAAGAAGAGGCCCAGGGAGAACCTGCCTAGACCCATTTCTGTTCGCTGTAACCTCATGCTGATCTATTCATGAGACAAATTTGACAGATAGAGGATGATCAGTCAACTGGTTTTCCTGGTTGGTTATGAGTTCTCAACGACAGCCTCATAAATAAGAAAGAAAAATAAAAACAGGCAATAAATATCTAGCATGACTGGGGTGAATATTTTTCATACAAAATTTAAATTCTTAGCACTCTGGTTGCCAAAAGAGTAAATAAATAAGCGAACCACAAACCACATTATTTCAGAATGGCCCAAGGAGGTCTGTTTGGAGAAAAGGTTCTCATTTGAAATTGGAATAAAACCCTTTGTTATAAAATATACTAATGTTAAGAGAAAGTGAAACAGTATTTTACCATTAAGTAGCTTAGGAAAAGTTTCAACAAGACCAAATAAACCAAATAAAGAGTGTTTTTGTTCAAAAACAAAATTCATTCAAATGCACCATTATAACCATATCATACATAGTTATAGTAGGTGTTAACTTAATTTCTGAAATTGCAGCCAAAAAAAGAGTCTACTCAGAGAGGGAACCAATAAGAAATACTAAAGATAATATTATCTGACTAAAACAGTACTGAACTTTCAAAAACAAATACCTAAAAATAAGTGCAACTACAGTCTTTTTATCAATGTGGAAACTGGTCCTCAAACAGAAAAAACTACTGACCACAAATAAATTTGCCTTGGTGATAATACTGAATTCTAATTTATGAATATGACATTTATTCTTCCATTTTTTCACGTTAGCCCTTGTTCCAACTTTAGCTTTCTATTCATTAGATTTTTTTGATGACTAAGCTGCATTAATTATCATGACTGATAAAATTTGGTAAGTATTAACAACTATACAGAAGGTGAACTTTGTCTTTGCTATATTCTAATTTTCTCTTTCTCTGTGTATATATTTTTTCTAATACAGTTATTTATAGATGACTTTATTTTTAAATGATCCAAGATGGATAGATTTTTAAATTTATTGCCATTTGTAAGACAAGTAACAAAAAATGATTACAAATTATCAGATAGTAATTCAGAATTTTTACAAGTTTTCTTTTTAAGTTGGCAGTACCAGATAGAATATATTTTATTCTGTCACTGATAATATTCCAAGTTCTTGTTCTTTGAAATCTGAATCAACCATGTATTTATATGTAAGAGAAAAATCATTCAGGGAAGCAATATTTACAATTGCAGTATGCACTGTAATCCAGTTAACAAAGAAACAATATTCTTTTCTATGTGATAATTTTTCATTTCTAGATTCTGAATTAAATTATAATATTATATAAAACTTATCTTAAGCAAGCAAAAGACTGCTTTAAAGTGACATTTAGGGGTGCCAGGGTGGCTCAGTCAGTTAAGCATCCAACTTCAGCTCAGGTCATGAATACTGCCATTTGTGAGTTAGAAACCCACATCAGGCTCTGTGCTGAAGCTCAGAGCCTGGAGCCTGCTTCAGATTCTGTGTCTCCCTCTCTCTCTGCCTCTCCCCCACACATGCTCTATCTCTTTCTGTATCAAAAATAAATAAAAGATTTTAAAAAATAAAAAAAATAAAGAAAAGCGAAGTTCACGTAAAATAAACCTGAAAAATTCTCCAGAAATAACAAAATTTAAAACCACTAGTAAATCTTCCATTCCGTAAATAAATAAATATTTAAATTTGGGGTTAAAATGACTCCTTGAAAATTCCGGTTTGGTTATAAAATATAAAGATCATTTTGTCTGCATCTCCAAATAAGTACAAATACTCAAGACATTTTTCTTGTTCTTCACCCAGAAATGCTAATAACAAATACAGTAATTAAGAGCACTACTACAATCACATGGCTCCAAACAGAACCAAGTATGCAAGTATGTGGAAATTATGCGTTTTAGAAGTATAAACATTCACAAATTATATAAAACATCATAAAACCAAAAGAAGAAAAATATTTCAGATGTTTCAAAACAGAAATAATAAACTCTCAAGTGAAAAATGAGAATAAAATAAAATAATACCAATAATCATCATGTAAAAAGACCACTAACGGAGGGGGGGGAAACCACAATTGATCAAAATGAGCTACATAAAAGCTAGTTCCACGTGATGTAAAAAGTTTTTTTCCCCTTTTCTAGGGTTATTAAGAAAACTCATTCCACAAAATAGGCAATGGTCATCATCAGTAAATTATAAAAAAAGATTTTTAATAAACATGAAAATATACTCAACCTCATTTATAAATAAATGCAAGTTAAAATAACAGACTATTTTATATATTTCATACTAATAGAAGGCCAAAAAGATATTTTTCCCTATCAGATCAAAAAGTCTAAATATTAACAATAATAAAATGAGGATATGAGAAAAATAACAATTACATACATTATTATTGATACTTTTCCTGGTAGACAAAGACATATATTAAAATAATTGTATATAAATCAGAATGTGTACCCTATGATTTCAGTAATCTAATTCTAAGAATTCATTAGCTACTACCATTAACAGGAAATAATTTTAAAGAAATTAGAAAACCAGCTAAACATAAATGTTCAGGGATAAAACAGCATGTTTTATGAAAGGGAAAATTAGGAAAAAATAGATAAGAAATTATGGTTAATTCATGCAGTAGAATTTTATGCACTTGTTAAATATGAAATGCAGATATACTCAAGAAAATAGAAAAGATTTGTTCAAACAAAGCCTTGTACATGAGTATTCACAACAGCATTATTTATGAGAGTAAAAGGTAGAAACAAACTAATGTCCCTTAAATAGATACATTAAATGTGTTATATCCATATAATGGATAGCCATAAATGGATGAATGAACTACTGGTGCACACTACAACATGGATGAACCTTGGAAACTTCATGCTAAGTGAAAGAAAACAAACACAGAAGGTCATATATTTCATGATTTCATTTACATGAAATGTCCATGATAAGTAAATTAAAAAAAAACAAAACCCTGAAAGTAAATTAGTGGTTGCCAGGGGAGGAGGGTGAAAAGAAAAGAAGTAACCAATTAATGGGTACAGAGTTTTTCTTTAGCACTAGTGATGAAAATGTTCTGGAACTAGGCAGCAGTGGTAATTGCACAATACTTTGAATATACTAAAAATCATTGAATTATACATTTTAAGATGGGTTAAAATGGTGAGTTTATGATACATTAATTTAACCTCACTTAAAACTACTAAAATTAAGTAAATGGAAAATACCATATGGCCATGAAAAGATGCCTACAATATACAAAGGGCAAAATACAGATCACAGCAAAGGAAATACACACACATATATATATATTCAAATGCAAATACATATATAATATATGTGATAGGTAGGCCAGCTCCAATTTATATGTGGAATTTCTGGAAGATTTTATTAATACTTCCTATGGCTGTAAATTTGAATTTCTTGTCACCTTTAGGAGGAGCAGAAGGAAGAGGAAAGTCAAAAAATGATTGGTAGTCTAAGAAGATAAAAGTATATATGGAAAATGTTAAATTAAAAAGTCATATAAATAGTCTATATGGCAGTTATGGAATAAAATTTTAAAGTGGAGAAAGTAGCTTTTCAAAAGGCATCAGAAAAACAAGAAATAATCATGGCTATAAACTTAATAGTAAATAAACTATAGAAATAGAATTGTAACTGAATAAAATACATGAAGAATACAGAAATGTGAGTCACAAATTTCGCCAGTTAGTAATTTCTTCATCATACTTGCTTTAAAAACTAAGGCTTTTTGTCTCTAGATTCTATGTGTTTACTTATATACTACTGAAACCTAAATGTACTATATTATAAAGAGGTTAATTTTATTTCCAATGTAATTTAATGAACCAAATATACTGTGCTACATACCGTGTTTCAAGAATTACTTGAATATTATGATTTTCTGAGATACAAAATCTGCTGAAGCTTTCCTAAATTTCTAGTGCATGACTTAAAAGGGTGTTTCTCAGAATGGCCTTGTCCATTGTCTAAAAGCCAAATTCTGCTAACCTTTAGGGCCACTTTCTTATCTCTCATATCATGTGTTGGCCTAAGTATATGAGTTTTTATGGGTGAGTTGCGTTCCGATGTTACTACAGAAACAATTCCAGCCTCATTTTGTGTGCAAGCCAAGAATCAAAAGTTGGAAGACCTTCAAAATGAACAAAGAAAATTCAAAAGCCAAATGAACAGGTTTATATTTATCCATTGTTTCTAATAGTGTTTATATGATACTTCAAAAGGTGGCCTCATGGGGAGGTAACTGTTTATCTTCTAAGTCAGGAAGAGCTTTGAGGTTCAAGCCAGTGTTCCTGAGCAATGCTAAGTATCATAACAGTTCAACTGTATTGGAGAAATTCTAAAGCATCAAGTCACGGGCATTCTAACTTATTTTAAGAATATGAAACCAGACGCTATTAGAAGAAAAACCAGAGATGATTATTCTTACATCAAGGATTCTATTTTCCAACAAATATTCACTGACTGACTACCATATCCCAGGCACTAGAGATTTGGGATACATCAAAGAACAAAACAAAGGTCTTAACTCTGATGAGGCTTACATTTTACTGGAGGTAAACACAGACAATACACAATAAATATAATAACTAAGTGACATAACACATTAGAAATTAAGACTTAAAGATAGTGCAGGAAAAACATCAGGAGTGCTTGGGGGTGAAAGGAAGGGAAGTGAATTAGAATTTCAAATATGGTGGAAGGGTTTAGGCCTCAAAGAGAAATTCTGAAATGGATAGGGAAGTTAACCATTCAGATGTGTAGAAGTGTTTTCTGCACACAGGGAGCAAACACTGTAATAATGCACCATGGCAGGAATGTGCCTGTTGGAGTCAAGAGAAAGCAAAAGACCACTAAGGCTAGAACACAGTAACCTAACAAGCAGAGAGGGGTCCACTGTACACAAGTACAACCAGAAAATAATATTCAGAATCAAGGCAAAATCTAAATTTAATGTGAGTCAGCAAGTCCAGTGCTAATAAGCACAATTAGCAGATTAATTCATAGGAATTTTGATAGTGTCTCATTATATTTGATCATTATTTTCTTTAATAAGTAGTACCTTACTAATTGATAGTCCGTAGTCCTCTATGATACTCAGAAGCTTTTTCATTTTAGTCAGTTATATTCCATATAACCTTTACAAAGTTCACTACTATCTCCCATCCCTACATCCTCTAGCTGAAGTTTATAAGACTGCTTCTGACCACTTTACTACTAAATATCATATTTTTCTTAAACTGTCTAAACAGTTCAGTCTAGGCTACAGGCTACAATCAAAGTCACAGATGACATCTTAAAAAATTAAATTTTAAATTGAGCTACTTTTATACTTCTTTATAAAACCTTCCCTGACCTGTCCAAGCAGAACTAATTCATTATTCTTTTGTGCTACATCATGCTCATTAATACTTCTATTATGAATCAATGTCACTACTATACACCATTATTTGCTAACATGTCCTCCTCCTACCTTCCAAGACAGAGTTTCATATGAAAGCATATCGTAACTAATCTCCCAAAACCCCAGCTCAGGGCCTAGACTGAGTACTAAACAAGAGAGTGGGACAAAGAGAATAGGGTACAGATATGTGGAAACAATCAGGGGAAAAAGGCAAAGTGGGGGGAAAAAAGAGGAAAGTATAGGTGAAGCACCAAATTTAAGATATATACTTCAGAAGAACAGGAAACTCATTCTACGATTCATTTCCAAAGGAGCGGAAGAGAGTTACATTTAGTCAAGAAAAATATGGAAAGGTGATGGTAAAAGAATTCACTTTGGGGTTTCCTTTTTACTGTGTTATATTACAAATTACCCAACTTCCTAAAGTAACTGGGGATCAAAGAGTAGGAATTTTAAGTATTACCAATGAAAAAGTGGAATCTTTCCCCTTTTCAAAATATTTTAATAGGCAACAATAAAATTTGGATGAGTTCTATTTTTTAATTTACAGTAAATGTAATGTTAGTGTAAAGTTCTATGATTTTTGAAAAAATGCAAGGAATATGTAACCAAGACCCTAAGATATGTAACAGTTCTATCATCAAAAAACAAAACAAAATAAACAAATAAAAAGCCATAAAACAACTCCTTCATGCTGGTGCTATATAATCAACACCACACCCCCTCCAACTCTAACCCCTGATCCTATTCTCTAAAACTATAATTCAGCCTTTTCTAGAATGTCATATAAATGGAATCATACAGTATCTAACTTAGAGTCTTGCTTCTTTCATTTAACATAATGCATATGAGATTCATCCATGTTGCCACGTATAGAAGAAGGTTTTTTTCCTTTTTATTGCTGAGTTTGTCCATTGTATTGATACATATAATAGTTGGCTTATCCATTCATTTCATGAAGGAAATTTGGGTTGTTTCCAATTTTAATGATCATGGGGAAAAAACTGCTGTAAACAGCTCTTTGTATAAATATAAGTTTTCATTTCTCCTAATTAAAAATATGGGATTGCTGGGAAACTATTTTGCATTTCCACAAGTAACACGTGAAAATTCTAATTTCCCCATATCCTCATCAGAACTTCATACAGGTATGTTGTAGTACCTGACTGTGGTTTTAATTACATTTCCCAAATGACTAATGATGTTGAGCATCTTTTCATGTCATCACATGGCAGGTGAGTATTATCTCTGGTGAAGTATATGATTCAAATCTTCGGCCCATTTTTAAATTGGGTTGGTTGCTTTCACACTATTACATATGTATAGTTCTCTGTATATTCTGGATTCAAGCCCTTTGTCAAATATGTGATTTGCAGCTATTTTATCCCAGCCCATGATTTATCTTATTCACTTAACAATGTCTGCTAGAGGACAAACATTTTTAATTTTAAAATGGTTCACTTTATATTATTTTGGCCTTTATGGGTTGAGCTTCCACTGTCATATCTAATATCTATTAGCCTAATTGAACATAACAAAGATGTTCTGTAGTTTTAAAATTTTTCTACTTTTACATTTTAAATTTAGTCTATGACCTATTTTGAAATAATTTTTGTATACAGTGTGAGGCATGGGGTCAATGTTAATTTTTTCATGTAAGTATCCTATTGTTCCAGAACTACCTGTTGAAAAAGATTACCATATTACCAATGAATTGCCTTTTTATCTTTGCTAAAAACCATTCCAGCATGGTTGTGTGGGTCTACTTCTGGACTCTATTCCACTCTACCTCTCTAACTACCCACCTACATACTTAACCTTTCACTAATAATAAACTGTTTTTCTCATAGTATATTGACAGTAAGTCTTAGATAGTTTGATGTACAACTTTGTTCTTTCTTTATGAACCTATTTGGCCTAGTCTAGTTATTTTGTCTGGCCATACAGAGAATTAATTTGGTATCTACAAAAAAGCTTGCTAAGATTGAGACTGCATTGAATCTAATCAATCTCAAAAGAACTAATATTAAAAGAACTGACATCTTAAGAAGAATTATCTTGTCCAAATGTCAACAGTACTGAAGCAGAGAAACCCTGTTGCAAACTTCTGTAGACACCTACTGCAGACCAAACATTTGTGACTTCCCATTGTCGAAACCTAATCCCCAAGGTGATGGTATTTGGTAGAGGAGCCTTTGGGAAGTAATTAGAGCATACACCCTCATGAATGGGATTAAGGCCTTCATAAAACGCACCACAGAAAGCTCCCTTGTTTCTTCTGCCATTTGAAGACAGAGCAAGAAGATGGCAGCTACAAACCAAGAAGTAGGCCCTCACCAGACATATCTGTCCGTGGCTTGATCTTTGATTAACCAGTCGCCAGAAATGTGAGAAATAAATTTCTGTTGTTTATAAGCCACCCCGTCTATGATGTTTTGTTTGGTAGCCCAAACGGATTAATACATGCCTTTTCAGAAAATTCTCTTCTAATACCTGGTTGGTGGAGAGTTTTTATTATAAATTAATGTTGAATCATTGTCAAATTATCTACTGAGATGATTCTATGATTTTTATTCTTTACTGTTAACAAAAATGAAATACATTAATTGATTTTCAAATACTGAAATGGCCTTTAATTTCCAGGTTTGATTTGTTAATATTTTATCAAGGATTCTAGAATCTATGTCCACAAAGAGCATCAGTATATAGTTTCCTTTTCTTGTAGTATTTTTGTCTAGTGTTGTATCAGGCTAATGCTGACCTTATAAAATAAGTTGAGAAGTACTGTCTTTTCTTTTGGGGAAAAGAAAGAGAAGGATTGCTATTATTTCTCTCTTAAACAGTTAGTCACAACAGTAAAACTATGTAGACCTTGAGTTTTCTTTGTTATAAGGCTTCTAGCTACTAATTTAATAAGTAATTTAATAAGATTAGACAGATTATCTATTTCTTTGTTAAGTTTTTTTAGGTCTGTCAAGAAATTAGTCCATTTTACAGGAGTTGTCAAATTTATAGTCAGAGTTGTTGACAGTACTCACTTATCTTTTGAATATAAAGTCTGCAGTAAGATGCCCTCTTTCATTCCTGCTATTGGTAATTTGTGTCTTCTCTTTTTCTTGGTCTAACTAGAGGTTTATAAAAGCTATGAATGTTTCCAAACAACCAGCCTTTAATGTCATTGGTTTATCTATTGTTTTTATAGATTTTTTATTTTATTGATTTCTGTCTCATATTTTGTTTTGTTTTTTGTTTTTGTTTTTTGGGGATTTTTTTAAATTTTAATTTTCTCTTTGTTTACTTTCCTAAAAGAGAAGTTTAGATTATTGACTTTAGATCTTCCCTTTTTTTAATACAATCTTTTAATGCTTTAAAAATCTTTCTAAGCACTGTTTTTACCATATATCACAAATTCTGATATGATGTATATTAATTTTTCATTTAGTTCAAAATACTTTGCTTACTTTTTAAGAATTTATTTTTTTTTAAGTTCACACATTTCTCCTACCTATCCCTCACCTCTGGCAGCACCAATCTGTTCTCTGTATCTGTGAGTTTTGTATTTTAAATTTCTTTATTTTTTTAGACTCCACATGTTAACAGAAAGCATTTGGTATGTGTCTTTCCTGGACTTATTTCACTTAGATCAAGGATGCCCTGGTGATCCATTACATGTTGTCAGAAATGATAAGATTTTATTCTTTTTTAATGACTGAATACTATTCCATGATATATGTATACCAAATATTCTTTATCTGTTCATCCCTTGATGGACACTTAGGTTGTTTCCATATCTAGGCTACTATAAATAAAATTGCAATGAACATGGGGGCTGCAGGTATCTTTCAAGTTTGTGTTTTTGTTTTCTTCAGATAACTACTAAGAAGCAGAATAGCTGGATCATATTGTAGTTCTATTTTTAATTTTTTGAGGTACCTCCACATTGTTTTCCATAGTGACTGCACCAATTTACATGTCCAGTGACAGTGCACAACGGTTCCCTTTTCTTTACATCCTCAGCAATACTTGTTATTGCTTGTTTTTGGGTTTGTTTTTTTTTTTGGTAATAGGCATTCTCACAGGTATGAGGTGATAACTATTTGTGGTTTTGATTTGCATTTCCCTGATGATGAGTAATGTTGAATATCTTTTCATGTGCCTGTTGGACATCTTTATGTCTTCTTTGAAAAATGTCTATCTAGATGTTCTGCCCAATTTTAAATCAGATTTGTTTTTGCTATTGAGTTGTAGGAGTTCATTACATATTTTAAGTATTAACCCCTTATTAGATATATGGTTTGCAAATATTTTCTCCTATTCAGTTGAATGCCTTTTCATTTAGTTGCTGGTTTCCTTTGCTTTGCAGACACATTTAGTCTGATGTAGTCCCACTTGTTTAATTTTGTTTGTGCTGCTTTTGCAGTTGGCACCCATGAATCTATTTTTAACCCAGACTCTTTTAATTGGTGCATCATCTATATTTTATGTAATTTATATTTTATATAATGTATATTTAATATTTACTAATATAACTGGATTTAGGTTTACCATTTTTTTGTTTTTTTGTTTACTCCTTCATTTTTTCCTGCCTTCTTTTAGCTCATTTGAGTGTTTTTAAGCTCAATTTTAAACTATTTTAATCTATTTATTGGCTTTGGGGGTAAGTCTCTTAGTATTTTCATAGTCGTTGCTTTAGTGCTTACAATATAAAACCTAATCTTTAACAGTCTAGAGTTTTTATTTTACTATTTGAAATAAAATAGTTGACCACCACATTGGTCCCTTTACTTTCCATTACTTGTTTTAAATGTCCTTTATACATAAAAAGATCAATGTTGGCAATTATCACTTTCAATAGTAATATTTTAAAAATCTTCAAAAGAGAAAAAAAATCAGGCTATGTAACTTAGATATTCACCATTTGTGTTGTTCTTTCTTCATTCCTGAAGTTCCAAGTTTCCCTCTGGTTTCATCTCCCTTTATGAAGGGAAGACTTTTCATTAGCATTTCTTCTAGATCAGGTGTGCTAGTAACAATTCTAGTTTTCCTTCATTGGAGTATTTGCTTTCCCTTCATCCCTGAACTATGCTTCTACCAGAGATAGAATTCTTAGTTTGCAGTTCTTTTCTTTTAAAACTTTAAAAGATACTATTCCAGTGGTCTCTGCTCTATCTTTTGCTATTGCCCAACAGGTTTTGAAAGCTCTGTTCTTCAGGATGGGTAATTTCTACTGATCTAATTTCAAATTCATAAACATCTCATTGTCTCCATTCTGCTATAGAGCCACACATAGTGATGTTTTTTCAGATATTGTAAATTTTTTCCTAAAATCTCCATTTGTTCTTTTTTGAGTTTTGTATTTCTCAATTCAGAACTTCTATTTTTCTACTCATTTCAATAATGTTCACAAGGGGAAGCAAAACGGGAGAGGAGAAAGTGACCCTAAGCTTGCCTCCTATCCCACACAGCTAGATAAATATCAAATCATTCTGAACACCCAAGAAATCGTTTAGAAATCTTAGGAAACAAAGCTGCACATCTACAAACAGAAAGGAAAAAAAAAAAAAGACCTGTGGAATGTAGGAACTGCAGAGAGTTGATTTGTGAGAGAAAAGAGCCATGGTAGCTATAGGGGGGAGGTATCCCTGATCATGGAGAGGTAGGCTAAGACTGAATAAAAAAGAGTGAAAACAGTGCAGGAGACTGCACAAGAAAACTGTTCCCCAAAACCGTTCATAGGAGAAAAGGAGAAGGTTTCAGTACCACCAGTTTTTTAGAAGTAGCAGAGTACATAGTCTGAAGTTTAAGAAGTCAGCCCCTATCAGTGCTTTGGCAAGGAAGTAGGACAGAGCCCCAAGAGTCAGGAAGGTATGAGGACCCTCTGGGTCACGGGGGGAGAAGCAGTTGCCCTGCTTGGAGTGCATTTGGTAGAGGTGACAAGGCCTCTCCATGGGCAAAATACCAGGCAGGAGACATAGATCTGCCCTGTTCAACAATACAAGAACAAAGACATCAAGTGAGGGCAGTAAACCCTGGCAACAGCGGTGTTGAGATTTACCATAAACTCAAAACTGCTGTGGCCGTGCAGTTGCCCAACTGCTTCCTAGGACAAGCAGGTACTGGCCAGAGTGCAGCAAGATGCTCCCCCAAAGGATCAGCACAGGTCCCAACCACGAGGGTCTCTAAAGTATGGGGTTTTGAAACAGCCTAGGCTGAGATAAAACCTACAAGGGTGGCACAGCCTGGCAAGTCAGGGATCCGAGGAAATCTGGGACACAGGAAGGATGACTGATTGCATGGCTGTGAGGGTATGAACTTCCTGCTCCAGAGACTAGAGAGCAGATTGAAGCCATTTTCACCTCTAGCCCACCAGCACACATCAACCTCAGTAAGTTAAACAGTGCCACCAAGTGGAGAACAGAGCCATTACACCAAGCTCCACCCCTGTACCCTCCCAAGTGCATTTCCACTAGGGCAAATAGGCCTGAGAATAAAAACAGCTCCTCACCGCACCCCCAGAAAACCAGCATAAACCCAGTCCATGCACTAAGTCTAATGATCATAGAGTGCTGCAAAGCTTCAGCTCTAGGGAAAACAGGATCTAGCTTTCTTAGGTTTTTCTGATTTGTGTGGGTTTTTGTTTTTGTTTTTTCTTGAATACAGAAAGAACAAATTATTTTATTTAATTTTTAATTCTTGTCTCTTTTTGTCCCTTTTTCTGTTTTTTTATCAAGCTTCTCTTAACAATCAGACCAAAACACACTGAGGATCTAGCTTCCTTTATTACTTTTTTTAAAATTTTACAATTTAATTTAATTGTATTATTACTTTTTCTCTCCAAAATGACAACACAGTTGAAATTCACCCCAAAAGAAAGAGCAGGAAGTAGAACTCACAGTCATGGGATTTAATCAATGTAGTATAAGGTGTCTGAACTAGAACTTAGAAAAACACTTATAGAGAGTCTAGCTGGGCTTTAAAAAACCATAGGAGACTCTAGAGAATCCCTTACTGTAGAAATAGAGCTAAAATCTAGTCAGGCCTAAATTAAAATGCTATCACTAAGATATAACCTGAATAGATGCCATAACAGCAAGGACAGATGAAGTAGAGGTATTAATAAAATTGTGGACAATAATAAAGCTGAAAAGAAGAGGGAAACAAAGGTGACGGATCATGAAGGTAGATGTAGGGAAATCAGTGACTTATTAAAATGTAGTAATATTCCTATCACTGGAGTCCCAGGAGATAAAGAGAGAGAAAAGTGGGCAGAAGGCTTATATGAGCAAATTATGGCTGAAAACTTCCCTAATCTGGAGAAGAACATCAAAATCCAAGAAGCATAAAAAATTGTCATTAATTAAAAAAAATCCATCTGCTGCCAAGATATATCATAGTCAAATTCACAAAATACACAGATAAGGAAAGAATCTTGAAAGTAGCAAGAGAAAAAAAAGTCCTTAAACTAGGGAAGAGAGATAAGATTCACAGCAGATCTGTCCATAGAAAGTTGGCCTGCCAGAAGGGAATCAGAGGACATATTCGAAGTGCTGAACTGGAAAAATATGCAGCCAATAATTCTATATCCAGCTAGCCTGTCATTCAGAATAGAAGGAGAGAGGAGTTTCCCAAATAAAAACTAAAGGAGTTTATGACCACTAAACCAGCCCTGCAAGAAATATTAAGGGGATTCTTTGAGGAGCAACAAAAACTATAAAGGAACAGAGAACATCACCATAAACACCAACTTAACAGATAACACAACAGTACCAAAGTCATATCTTTCAATAATTAGCCTGAATGTAACTTAATGTTCTAATCAAAAGACACAGGCTATGAGAATGGATTAAAAAAAAAAGTGGGGGGGAGGCCATCTGTATATTGCTTATAAGAGACTCATTTTAGACCTAAAGACATCAGCAGATTGAAAGTGAAGGGAAAGAGAACCATCTATAATGTTAATGGATGCCAAAAAAAAAAAAAAAAGCCAGGTAGTCATATTTATATCAGACAAACTAGATTTTAAACCAAGGACTGTAACAAGAGATGAAAAAGGGCATTATATTATAATTAAGGAGTCTATCCATCAAGAAGGTCTAACAATTATAAATGTTTAGGCCGCCAGCTTGGACTCATCAAATATATAAATCAATTACTAAGAAACTCATTAATAGTATGATAATAGTATTATTACACTTACACTAATGGACAGATTAAGCAGAAAATCAACAAGGAAACAATGGCGTTGAATGACACACTGGACCAGATGCACTTAACAAATACGTTCAGAATATTTCACACTAAAGCAGCAGAATACACATTGTTTTCAAGTATACATGGAATATTCTCCAAAATAGATCACATAATGGGTCACGTATCAACACTCAAGTACAAAAGTATTGAGATCATACTATGCATATTTTCAGACCACAATGCTATAAAACTTGAAGTCAACCACAAGAAAACATTTGGAAAGACCATAAATACATGCAAGTTAAAGAACATCTCATTAAAGAATGAACAAGCTAACCAAGAAATTAAAGAAAAAATTTAAAAAGTACATAGAAGCGATGTAAAAGTGAAAACATGATAGTCCAAAACCTGCAGGATATCCAAACCTTGAGAGACCAAAGGCAGTCTTAAGAGGGAAGTACAGATCTACCTCAAGAGGCAAGAAAGGTCTCAAATATACACATAACTCTACACAAATAAAAGCAAGAAAAGGAACAGCAAATAACAGAAAGAAAAAAAAGGCCAGTGGGAGAAGGGAAATAATAAAGACTAGAGCATATATAAACAATATAGAAAGAAACAAACTAGTAGAACAGATCAACAAAACTAAGAGCTGGTCCTTCTAAACCATTAATCAAATTGATAAACCCCTAGCTAGACTCATCAAAAAGAAGAGAGAAAGGACCCAAATAAACTCACAAATGAAAGGGGAGAGGTCGCAACCAACACCCCAGAAATACAATTGTAAGAAAACATTATGAAAAAGTATATACCAACAAACTGAACAATCTAGAAGAAATGGATAAATTCTTAGAAACATGCAAATTACCTAAGTTGACATAAGAACAGAAAATTTAAAGAGACCCATAATCATCAAAGAAATTGAAATAGTATTAAAAATCTCTCAGGGGCACTTGGTTGGCTCAGTTGGTTAAACGTCCAACTTTGGCTCAGGACTTGATCTCACAGTTTGCAGGTTCTAGCTCCGCATCAGGCTCTTGCTGAAAACTCAGAGCCTGGAGCCTACTTCAGATTCTGTCTCCCTCTCTGTCCGTTTCCACTCATGCTCTCTCTTTCTCTCAAAAATAAATAAACATTAAAAAAATTTTTTTTAATCACCCAACAAATAAATGTCCAGGGCTGGATGGCTTCCCAGTCAGAATTCTACCAGATATATAAAAGAAGAGTTAATACTATTCCTTCTGAAACTGTTCCAAACAATAGAAATGGAAGAAAAACTTCCAAACTAACTTTACAAGGGCAGCATCACCCTGATTCCAAAGCCAGATAAAGACCCCATTCAAAAGGAAAATTTCAGGCCAATATCCCTGATGAACATGGATGCAAAAAAATCTCAACAAGATAATAGCAAATTGAATCCAATAATACATTAAAAGAATTATTCACCACAATCAAGTGGGTTTTATTCCTTGGCTGCAAGGCTGGTTCAATATTTACAAATCAGTCAATGTGATACACCACATTAATAAAAGCCATATAAGAAAGAACCACAACAGTATCATCCTTAATGGGAAAAAACTGAGAGCTTTTCCCCTACAGTCAGGAACAAGACAAGGATGCCACTCTCACCATTACTATTTAACATAGTACTGGAAGTATTAGTCTCAGCAATCAGACAAAAAAAAAAAAGAAATAAAAGTCATCCAAACTGGCAAGGAAGAAGTCAAACTTTCACTGTTTGCAGACAATATGATACTCCATGTACAAAACCCAAAAGACTCCTTCAAAAAACTGCTAAAACTAATACATGAATTCAACAAAGTTGTAGGATATAAAATCAATGTACAGAAATCTGTTGCATTTCTATACACCAATAACAAGCAACAGAAAAGGAAATGAAGAAATTAATTCCATTTGCAACTGTACCAAAAACAACACATATCTAGGAATAAACCTAAACAAAGAGGTAAAAGATCTGTACTCTGACAACTATAGGAACCCTTATGAAAGAAACTAAAGAGGACACAAAGAAAAGGAAAAGCTCATTGATTGGAAGAACAAACATTGTTAAAATGTCTATACTACCCAAAGCAATCCTGATCAAAACACCACCAGCATTTTTAACAGAGCGAGAACAAACAATCCTAAAATTTGTATGGAACCACAAGAGACCCCAAATAGCCAAAGCAAACCTTAAAAAGAAAAACAAAACTGGAGGCATAACAATTATAAATTTTAAGTTATATTATAAAGTTGTAGTCATCAAGACAATATGGTACTGGCACAGAAATGGACACATAGATCAATGGAACAGAACTTAACTAAACTCAATACCCAAAAAAACAAATAATCCAGTTAAAAAATTTATATACATACATACATTTACATACAATGGAATGTCACTGTGCCATGAAAAGGAATGAAATCTTTCCATTTTCAACAATGTGGATGGAACCTGAGTATATTATGCTAATCGAAATAAGTCAGTCAGAGAAAGATGAATATCATATGATTTCGCTCATATGTGGAATGTAAGAAACAAAACAGAGGAGCATATGGCGGGGGAGATGGAAACAAACCATCAGAACCTCTTACAGATAGGTAACAAACTGAGGGCTGATGGAGGGAAGTGGGTGGGGGATGGACTAGATGGGTGATGATATTAAGGAAGGCACTTGGGGGTACCTGGGTGGCTCAGTTGGTTAAATGGCTGATTCTTGATTTTGGCTCAGTTCATGATCTCACAGTTCATGAAATGGAGCCCTACATTAGGCTCTACACTCACAGTGTAGAGCTTACTTGGGATTCTCTCTCTTCTCTCTCTGCCCCTCCCAGGCTCTCTCTCTCTTCCTCAAAATATACTTTTTTTTTTTTTAAAGGAAGGCACTTGTTATGATGAGCACTGGGTATTTTAAGTGGTGAATCACTGATTTCTACTCCTGAAACCAATATTGCACAACATGTTAATAGAATTTAAGTAAAAATTTGAAAAAGAAAAAAAAGATGTTTATATCACAGAGCATGGTTATATTAGCTATTATAGTATCTTTGATAATTAGTCTCGGTATTGGCATCTCTGTCTTTCCTTTTTAGAACTGGTCATATTTTCCTGATTCTTCATATGTGAAGCAGTTTTGGGTTTACAGTGGGTGTTTTAATTCTGTATTCTGTTAAAATCTGGAGTATGTTGATTTTTGTTTTGCTTTGTCTTGGTAGGCAATCAACCTGGTTAAATTCAGATAGCCAAGTTCTTTCTTGCCTTATGTGTGCAGAAGTTCCAACATAAGTTCAGTTTGCAAAGCCTTTGCTATGGTTCTTTGTATCTTACCCATATATATAGCCAGTCTAGGACTTAGTGTCCTACTCATTCCTCAGAATCTTGGATATGAATCCAGGACTTATGCTCATTATTAGCATGCAGAATCAGGACATTATTCTTTCCAGCTTTCTCTTCCCTGATACAGTCTTCAGCTCCCAGGCACCCCCCCCTTTTTTTTTTTTTTTATTAATTCTTCTTCCAGTTTATCAGAAATGTTTTAACCTCCCACACTGTCAAAAAGATATGGGCAACTTTAAGCTACATCTGGGGGAAAAGTAGCAAGGAAAAAGAGGGAAAAAAAAAAAAAAAGGAAGACTCTAACACTTCCTGACTCACAGAGGCTATCTTCCCTTATCTTCTTACCATAAAGAGAGTACTGTTCAGAGTTTTCACTGCCTGCATCCACAAGTGCAATTAAGAACTAAGGCCCCCACAAGTTAAAGCTGAGGATATAGTAAGGAGAAAAAATAAACAGGACACTCACTCCTGTAATAGTTCCTCTTCAAATTTTGATATCTCTCCCCAGTCTGGCTGCTACTGTTTATTTTTCAAAGTATACAAGTAGTTTTCTGTGACCCCCCCACCCAAAGTTCTGTTTTATGGCTCCCGAAGTCATATGTTGAAGTCCTAACCCCCAATGTGACTACACAGATAATTAAGGTTAAATGAAGTCATAAGGGTGGGGTCCTGATCTGACAGGATTAGGGCCTTGTAAGCAAGGACACCAGAAAGCTCTCTTTCTCTCCACCATGTGAGGACATGGCAAGTAGGTGACCAGCTTCAGGCCAGGGAAGCTTTTTTCTCACCATAATCACAATTACCCAATGCCTTGGTTTTGGTCTTCCTAGCTTCCAGAAATATGAGAGATAAATTTCTGTTGTTTAAGCTCCCCAATCTGTGGCATTATGTTGTAGCAGCCTGAGTAGACAGAGTAAAACAGGATAGTAGTGGATTTATCCATATTGGATAGCATTTTAAGTTCAGTTAGGTTTTTTAATTGTAATATCAGAAGGCTGTAATGTGGTAAAGTGTACAGTGTGGTAAAAGACATATGATAAATAGAACCCATGCTGCCTGAGAAAAGATACAGTAGAAAAATTTCTTAGGAAATTTGCCAGGGATAAGAAAAATGAAATGAAGAGTTGGGAATGCAATAACAACAGCAGAGGATGGAGAAAAACCATCTATAAGAAAAACTTATTAAGAACTGGCTAGAAAGAAAGGAATAAAAAGAAAACAGAGGAATGCAGAGGAACTGGAAAATGAATTACTACTCAAATAAAAGCTCCAGTGGGTAATAACTAGGAATACACTTCACGCTCAAGTAGAAAAGAACCTTGTATTCAAACGAACAAAAAAGTAATTAAAACCCCAGGCTAGAGGATAGAAATAGGTAAATTTATATAGAGAGGAACATGGGAAAAAGGGGTATCTTAACTTTAAAAATATATACAATTCATTATATACTGTACTGCAAAAACATTAACATTAACATATATGATGACTATATATTACAGTATATATGGAATATACTATGCCAACATATATACATATGTCTTAATGCTTTTTAATGGAAAATATTTTTAATCACATGACAGTAGTGACTACCTAAAATGAACTAATAAGTACTTAAAATTAGGGCCATAGTTGTTTTACCTCAATGATACATACTTTGCCCATTAAGTTTAACTATTCAATCAAACTATTCACAACAAAAGGCAAGGATAACTTTCAAAGAAGAAAATAAGAGAAAGTTTTGAGCTCTCTTTAGAGATAGCAGTAATATGTCTATGGAGTGGGAAACATGGAATTTTAGGAATATCTTCCTAATACCTAACACAAAACAGTAGGAAAATTGGAAATGCTGGATAATATGTAACCCACACTTTAAAATGTAGTTAATACATGAAAAATTCATAGAAATCCTTAAGAAATTGAAAATGTAAGTTAATAAAAAATGAAGACATCTATAAAAACCCTAAAACTGAATGTACCAAAATACTCAAAATATAAAAATGAAATTAGACATATCTGTAAGACTAACTTGATAAATCCATCAAAATAATAAGTTTGAAATTTTTAAGCTATTAATAAAGTTATAAAAAATGAAAGTAACACTTGAGAAAAACAATCAACAATTAGAGAATACACATTATTCTCAAGATGAGACACTTATTAAAACCAACCATAAGCTAGACCTTTAAGCAAATCTTACAAATTTCAAAAATTCTATCAAAAAGGCCAAATTCTTTGACCATAATTTAGTTAACATAGAAGCAAAAATAAAAAGGTAAAATTTCTTACTTACAGTAACCCTAAAAATTAACTTTTAAACAACACATAAGCCACAAAGAATAATGAAAACTAGAAGTTACCTAAAAATGATACTAATAGAAATACTATATCTTCCAACTTGTACACATAACCCAAGCAGGACTTGGAGAGAAGTTTGAAAATTAATCTGCTAGGAAACCAATGTAACAAAATAGACTCAGAGAAAATATAATAGAGAAAATAATGATGTCATTAGCATACTTAAATGAACAAAAAATCTCTAATTACTTGAAAGATTAAACAAATCTCTGGCAATACTGCTTATGAAAAAATAGAAAAAGAATAAATAATATTAGGGATGCAAAAGGGGACCAACTAGCTGACAACTGCATGGAAAATAACACCGAAGGAATTTTTGTTTCTTAATAGCAATCTGAACGAAACAGGTCATATCCTTCAGAAAAGAGGGTGGGCTGCTCACACATAACTATGGGGAGGGTCTAAGTTTTTTTTTTAAGTTTATTTATTTTTGAGAGAGAGACAGAGTGCAAGTGGGGAAGGGGCAGAGAGAGAGAGTGAGATGCAGAATTCGAAGCAGGCTCCAGGCTCTGAGCTTTCAGCACAGAGCTCCATGTGGGGCTTGAACTCACAAACTGTGAGATCATGACGGGAGCTGAAGTTGGATGCTTAACCGACTGAGCCACACAGGCGCCCCAGGGTTTAAGTTTCTAAAAAAATGCTATCAAGATGAATATGTGCTTTAAGCTTTAAGTGTTTAGATCTCTTCAGTGAGCTTTAACTTTTTAAAACCACTTAGATAAATTTATCATTTTAAATGTGGCACATTAACAGGGAAAAACCAGCAACTGAATAGGGATTGAACTAAGAGGGCACAGAAAAAAGAAACTGATAATTGTAAAAGAGAATACAGAAAAGAAGTCAACAACCTAAAGAGACCTGTAAGCATGACATTCCACAACTAACTCAGAGTTTTTAATGACAAATTCTTTCTAACAGACAATTCTAAGCTTATGGAAAATTCTTCCAAAGAATAAAAAAGATAAAACACTTTTGATTCATTTAGTGAGGCTAATATAATCTTCATAACAAAAACCACAAGTATAAAACAGAAGTTACATAGAACCAAAACTCCTAAAATATTAGCAAACTAAATTCTAAATCTGGCTTAGTATATGAAAACAATACATGAGGCTCAAGTTGGATTCATCCCAAGAATATATGGATTAAACATTAGGAACACTATTGATGTAATTCTTCATATTAAAAAATTAAATGAGAATTCTGGTACCAGACAGGACAAAGCAGATGCACTTTCCTCTTGCTAAATATAACAAAAAACACTAGACATTACATATAAAACAAAAAGACTGTGAAGATGGAGAATAAAAGGAACCCAGGCTAGAGATCTTAGAAGCCAAGAAATGACACAGTGGGTAAGTTTCCTTGCCCCATACATCTCAGACTCTGTGCTGGACAAATCAGCAACCTGAAATAGGCTGACCTTCTCCTCGTGTTTTCTCAATTAAGTTTAATGGTAGAAGAAAAGTTCTAACACTGTCTAAGGTGGTTCTAATCTATTGTAGGGGAAATATTTAAAGCATTTATGTATATTTCTTAAGTTTTTAATTTTAATTCCAGTATAGTTAACATACAGTGTTGTATTAGTTTCAGGTATACAATATAGTGATTTAATAATTCTATACATTACTCAGCATCATTATAAGTGTACTCTTAATCCCCATCACCTATCCCCCCCACCATCCTCCCCTCTGGTCATCATCTTTTGTTCTCCATAGATAGTTAAGAGTCTAGTTCTTGGTTTGTCTTTTTTTTCCTCATTGTTCAGTCGTTTTCTTTGTTAAATTCCATAAGTGAAATCATATAGTATTTGTCTTTCTCTACTTTATTTAATAGCATTATACTCTAGCTCCATCCATGTTGTTGCAAATGGGAAGTTTTAATTCCTTTTTTATGGCTAGATAATGTCCAGTGTGTGTGTGTGTGTGTGTGTATCTCACATCTTCTTCATCCATTCATCTACTGATGGACACTTAGGCTGCTTCCATAATTTGGCTATTGTAAATAATGCTGCAATAAATATAGGGGTACATATCTCCTTTTAAGTTAGTGTTTTTGTATTCTTCAGGTAAATACCCAGTAGCGTGATTACTGGACTGCAGGGTAGATCTATTTGAACTTTTTAAAGCAATTATATTATAAATGGGGACGGGGAGTGAATGGAAATGAAGAAAGGCATAGTTTTTAGATTTAGGACCAGAAAACAATAACGCTTGTAGATTGTGATAAATTCTGTATATACAACATAATACTTGGAGCAACTACTAAAAAATCTATACCAAAAGATGCACTCAAAAACAATACAGATAGATAAAAATGGAATTCTAAAAAACATTCAAGTAATCTACAGGAAGACAAGGGAAAAAAAAACAAATTAAAAAAAAGGAAAACTAAAAAAAAAATTTTTAAAGGAAATTATTGTATTTTCTTCCTTATCATCTCATTTCTGCTTCACGGCAGTTCTTTAGCCAGTCTACAAGTGACAAATTGCTTAGTTCTCCTTGTTTTGAGAATGTCTAGATTTCCCCTTCTTCGCTGAAAAAATTTCTGCTACAGGAATCTGTGCTGACATTTTTCTCCTGGCATAGAAAAGAGGTTTCTGATAAGAAATCTGTCTTCAGTCAAATAGTTTTTCCCTTACAAACAGGGTGTCCTTTTTCTCTGGCTACTTTCAACACTTTTTCTTTGTTTTTATTTCTCAAAAGTTTAATTATAATGTGTCTTGGCATGAATTTCTTTGGATTTACTCTGTAATTCACTCAGTTTCTCAAATCTGTGTTTATGTCTCTTGCTAAATTTGGGAAATTTTCAGCCATCATTTTTTTCAGCAGTCCTTTCCTTTCACCTCTCCTTCAGAGCTTCTGATGAAAAGAAAGATCTTTTGTTATAGACCCACAAGTCCCTATGGCTCTGTTCATTTTTTAAGTCCACTTTCTAATTTTAGATTGAGTCTTTGTTGTTTAGATTAAAATTTTTCTGATGTCTTCTAGTTCACTGATTTTTTTTTTCCTCTGTCCCCTGCATCTTCTTGTTGAGCTATACATTGAACTTTTTATTTGGGTTTTGTACTTTTTATACCAAAGTTTCTATTCGGTTCTTCTTTATATCTTCTATTTCTTTGTTGATGTTGTCTACTTTTTCATTTGTTTCAAGCATGTTTCTAACTTCTCACTGAAGTATTTTTATCATGATCAATTTATGATCTTTGTCACTAATACCTCTGTCATCTCAGTGTTGACATCTATTGGTTGTCTTTTGTCATTCATTTTGAGATCTTGGTTCTTGTTATGACAAGACAAATGAAACTTGGACATGTTCATATTATGTTAAGAGTCTTGGGATCTTATTTAAACTTTCTGTTTTCACTGGCTTTTTATGACAGTTCTGGGAGGCAAAGGTAAAGAGTGGTGGGACCACTTTATTACTGCCAAGAGGAGGGAGAAGTCCAATTTTTCCAGTTGACCTCCACTGACATTTGAGAGGGGAGTTCTCATTACTTCTGGGTGTAGGTGGGAGTCCAGGCTTCCTACAAGGTCTCCCCGGCCAATGCACTGGGGGTAGCCTTGTTACTGTCGGGTGATGGTGGAAGCCGTCAGTCTCCAATACGTCTCTTCTGATACAACCTCAGAATAGCTGGGTTGGGAATGGAAATCCAGGATCTCCATTAACATGGTGAAGGTGGGAGGTAAGAAGGGAAGAGAAAGCTCACAACCAGCCAGAAGGGAAGAAGTCCCAGTTCTCTAGACCTGGTTCTCTGCATGGTCTTCTTTGATACCACCCTGATGGTACAGTGGGACACACTGTTATACCCTCAGAAAAAGGGATTCAAAGTCCCCTTCTTAGCCTTTTCTAGCCTGGGTGGGGTGGTACCACACTGTTTCTATGGCATAGAGCTGGTACTAAAAGTCTTTCACCTTCCTTTCTGCATATACTGATGTCTATAGGCAACTGACTTATCCAGTCTTGGAATACAAGACAATCAGAAAATTCAAAGAACAAACCATTTCATTTTCAAAGTCTCAGAGTCCCTAAACAGTCTTCCTTCTTTTCTCTACCTTTTGGGGTCTTCATGTATTTGTTTTATATAATAATGTCTAGGCTTTTATATACAGTAAGAGAAATAGGAAAAAATAGTCCACTTCATCTTTAGAAGTTCTAAAGTTTTTTTTTTATTATCACCTCATCCATCTATAAAGTGGATGACAAAGAAAATAATACTGTATTTACCCCTATCAAACTTGTACACAGGCACCTAACTTAGAGAATTAACTAAGACCTAAAATAAGCCATAGTTCAGTTTCCAAAAAATGATGAGATTTGACGTGGTCTCGATTTCAGTGAAAACTAAAAGTATGATGTGGGAATCAAAATGGCAGCATCATCTTAAGCTCTGAACTAATACAAAATTGACCTATCTTTGGCACTTTACTCAGCTATGAGCATTACATTTTAAGAGCAATACTAATAAACCAGTGATAAACCAGAAGAACTAAGGCTACGGTGGTTCCAGAAGGTTGAATGAACTACAGATAAATTACCTAGAAAAAAGGAGAACTAAGGAGAAAGAGTTACATAATGGCAGTCTTTAACTATTAGGTTCAAAACTGAAAAAAAAGTGGCAGAAAATAGATCAAAGCAGAGTCAGATAGGTTGGCTTCATTTACACAAGAATTTTTAACAACCTAAACTGCCTCAAAATGTGATGAATTGCTTTACTAAGTTCCCAGACATCAGAAGTATTCAAATAGACTATGTGTACCAGTCATGAGTATTGTTTGAGTACACTGCTTCAGAAGGACAGAGATGAGAGAAATTTTTAATCTGTGAATCACAGTGCTACCTGAAGTAACACTACAGATTTGCAGGGTGGGGTACAACTGCTGGTGAGCAGGTCAAATGCCCAGTTTTCTTGATATGCTTCAACCAGACACTCCACATACACAGCCAGTGTCTACAGTGGCTTTTATTAGGGCAGGTACAGATGGGGTGGAGAAGACTTAACAATAAATAAAAGTTCAAAAATTAGTGAAGATCTGAACTGAGGTCTCTTTGATTACTATATTCTGTGATTAATTCCTAGTTCTCAGCTATATTCCAGTAAAGTAAGATCATTATTTTGTTGAGAGATAACCATACAGGAGATTAATGTATATGGTTTTAAAACCTTCCTTTTCAATATTGGGACTTTTAGAATTAGCTAAGTAAATAACTATTTCAGTTCTCCACTTTACATGTGTCAGTTCAGCCAATTTTGTGCCTGGGGTGGATTTTATCTTTCTCTGAAAAATTTAATATTTAAACTAAATGCCCTTTTATTTCAAAAATAAAAAGTACCTGGAGAAAAGTAAGTCTCACAAACCCACAAAGTTTTACATTTTAAATATGTACTTCTATAAAAACAAACATTGGAAAAATTCGTTGTTATATAGTACATTTTAGGTGAACACAATATACTACAAAAATAATGATATAACTTCTCCAAAAGTAAAAGCAATTTGTTATATATCAGAATTATAAAATAACATATGGAAGTCTGTAGACCCTTGAGTCTTCAAAGTAGTTCAATGCAAGGGCACCTGGGTGGTTCAGTCAGTTAAGTGATTTGATTTTGGCTCAGGTCATGATCTTGTGTCTCATGGATAAACCCTGACATCAGGCTTTGTGCTGACAGCTCAGAGCCTGGAACCTGTTTCAGATTAGGTGTTGCCCTCTCTCTCTGCCCCAACCCCACTTGCATTCTGTCTCTGTCTGTCTGCCTCTCTCTCAAAATAAACAAACATTAAAAAATTTCAAATAGCTCATCTCAAAAGTTAAATATCATTTCATGATTCATATCTATACTAATTACAGTGGCCGCATTAGTCAATCTACTGGAACTTTTAAAAAAACCATTATTTTAAATTATTAATTTTACTTAGCTTAAAAAATTAACACAAATTTCACTGTATCATCATTCTTATTGTCTTAGCCACACTAGTGGAATTCTCATCCATAAATCAACTCAAGATTCTATTTTCAACATGGTAGTTCAATGGTTTCCCCGAAAATAACATTCACTGGGGGCACCTGGGTGGCTCAGTTGGTTAAGTGTCCAACTCTTGATTTCAGCTCAGGTCAGGATTTCATAGTTCATGAGATGCTGACAGTGTGGAGCCTGCTTAGGATTCTCTCTCTCCCTCTTTCTCTACCTCTCTGTCCCTCCCCTGCTTGCATGTACCCTCTCTCTCTTTCAAAATAAATAAACATAAAAAAAAAGAAATAACATTCACTATTAAGTAATTCTAAAGATCTATGATCTATATTTTGCTGAGGTATGACTCAGAAGATGGCAGACTGTTGTGCCGAAGAGGGTCCACTATGTGGTCAGGAGTATGCCCAATCACTCAGCATAGATATCTCAACATGGCCTGTTTTCTGCTGGTAGTTGTTTATGTATTTTGTGAGTGAATCATATGCTAAATGGTATACTGAATCAGGGATCTGAAGTCTGATGATAAGACATTTGTGAACTTTAAGGTACATCAAGGTCTACTGTGTTGCATGTATTAACTCAAGTATTATTTATAAATTTATATGTATAATTCTAAAATATGATCATCACACAATATAGTAACCTGGACAATATCTCAAAATACTCTCATAGCCTTTGCTTTTATAAAAACTTATTTTCTTATAATAGGTAACATTAATGGCAGAAAATTTAGGAAATGCAGTACAGCAAAAATAAGAAAAAAATAACTTTTTAAATGCAAAATAACAAACTTTTAACAGAAAAGCATTAGTAATGTTATGGACCCCATTTTAAATTACAAAGGGCTGACTGAATCCAGATTTTGTTTTCCCATGTAATTAAATTCAGCCCTTTGTTATAGGTCCACAGGACTATTCAAGCGATTTAAACACCTGAGAGTAAAAACTTGATGCTTTCAGCATCAAAAAGCATAGAAAAGAATTAACCATTAGGTTAAATTTGAAATTCTCTTAAGTTATTTTATGAAAGCAGATTACTGATTTAAAACTATACCATTAAGATATTAAAGATCATAAAAACTTAAGTGACCATATCTGATGACCAAGTTTCCTTTAGGAAAATAAGATAATGGAATTGACGTGATAAAGTTATTATTTATTACTACTGATTTATACTACATAATATTTCTTGATATTATTAGCTACATTTTACAGGTGTTTTAATGTAAGTATTTTTTATAATTCAGAGAGACCACAGAATCATCTAACGTGAATATATTTACTGATTTATTTTAATAAAACCATAGTTCAGCATCTTTTTATATACCTCTTTTAGCTATTTATGATAAAAAAATTTTTCAAAGATTCCGAAGTTTAACGAAGTAAAGATTAAACAAACAAATTTAATACCTGGATGCATCTTTGTAAACTGGTTAAAATAGCATCTAGTAACCTTTGAAAATAGGCTAGTTTTTAATTTAAGCTTTCATTTTAATTATTTATAAAAAGTGGCTCTTCTCCTTGTATGTGACAATACACTCAACACTTTTAATGCATCCTGAAAACAAGCATAAATCTGAGGACAGAAATTCTTCTCGAGGGACAAAGGACAGGCAAAAGATTAGGCATTCTAAAATCAGTTTTATGTTTCTCAAAATGGAGTATGGCTATTATCTAAATCATACCAGACTGCATGGCTTGTAAAATTTCAAGTTTATTAAAAAGAAGGCTGTTGAAAGAATAAAAATACATTAATTCTGTTACCTTTCAGCCGGTGACTCAGAATCTGTTCCAAAATAGCTGCAAAATTGTTAAATTCAGGAGAAGAATCATCAATTGTCTCAAAGCAGGACCGATCAATCAGGGTCTTCACAGAAAACCTGTGGGGAAAAAAAGAGTTGATTCATTTACCCAACTAGGAAAAATGGAAAGAGCATTCGGGAGAACTATTATAAAAATCCTAAGTATTATATATATTGAAAACTCTACGTAATTAAATTAACTCTGTAAATAGAAAACTTTATATAAATATCAGGCTTTTGGTTATTTATTTACTATCTCCTGATCACACTAAGACTTAAGAATAGCTCACTGTCTTCACAGCCATTAAAATAAAAATTTTTTAAATGACCTAAATTAACTCAAAAAGACTCAAAAGCTACAATACTACTTGTAAGAAATGTGTCAGACCCAAATGCTTTTAAGAGTTTAAGAACACAAAATTGAATTAACAGGATGAGAGAATGCATGAAGTATAGATCCAAAGTTTTTATCACCTTTGTAAATTGGAAAACTTACAAATCTGTCAAGTGTGCTATATTTCTCCTTATCAGAATGTCTCTTGTCTCTATTTTTGACTGTCAGTAATCAATGTTTTCTAAGACTTAGCTCAAATGCCACCTCTTCAAGGAAGACTTATCCTTCTGCATATACCTATCACAAGCTAGCATTTTGTTCATATCTTCCTTAAGTAACGATTACTTTATCCTACTGTTGTTACTGTAACAATTAAAGTTTATCCTACTGTTATCTATGGTTATCAATCTTACTAGAATATAAACTCCTTTAGGGCAGAAACCCATCTTTTGCACATTTATATGTTCCTCAGTACAGAGGACAATGCCTCTAACACTGCTGTCAGTAAGTACTTGTTCATTTATTTGTAAGTTCTATTTTCAAAGAACAGCAAAGACAATGCCAATATCACGCACAGCAAGACAAGAGAGCATTTTATTATTAACATATAACAACATTCATGTAACCACCACCAAAGTCAGGATACAGGAGAATTCTGTCATCTAAAGCAACTCCCTCATGCCATCCCTTTAGAGTCATGACTTATAAAGGGTGACAAATGAATGCCTAAGTAAGGACAATCAGTAAGGAAGGAGGCAATGTAGATAACTCTGAGAGTTGTTAAATAATTAGAAATATAAACTATGAGGGAGATAAAGGAATACAAACTATTCCTTAGGCTTTAGGGCTACTGGTTATACTATTTATTCAAAACAGAAAACACAGTACATAATATAAAGGGAAATATAAAGAGATTTGTTTATATGGTTTACATCTAAAAATTCTATACTAAAAAAATTCTCTTTGCTGCCAGGTATAATGTATAAGGAAATAATTTTAAACACCAGTGAAACTGGTGAAACCAGTGAAACTGTCAGTGCAGAGCCCCATGCAGGGCTTGAACCAGATTACAACCTGAGCCAAAGTCAGACACCTAACTGACTGAGCCACCAAGGAGCCCCAATAGTACACTATAATTTAAAATTTAGAAATACTGAGAATTTTAAAATGTCTTCTCTGTAAAAAATTTACCAAGAGTGGTTTTAACACTGCTTGCATTCTTACTGTATAACTTAAAATATAGGCTGAGCATATTTTCTATGTCTTGGCAAATTATTCCTTTCTAAATCTGAATCAGTCGCCAGTATTGTTTTTTTTTTTTTTGAATGAGAGAGGGTGTGTGTGAGTTAAGTGGAGAGAGAGAGAATCCCACAAGGGGCAGAGGTAGAGGTCGGGGGAGAGAGAGAGAGAAGCTGAGCTCACCCAAAGCAGGTCTTGTGCTCACCGGATTCAGAACTCAAACTCATGAATTGTGAAATCATGACCTGAGCTAAAGTTACATGCTTAACCAACTGAGCCACCCAGGTACCCTCAGTTTCCAACATTTTATCCTTTGCACTTTCAACTATGAAAATCTCTTGAAACTGGTCTGAATGCCACTTATGCTGGGACCTCCTTTTTAGCACAACCACTATATTCACTTATATCAATACATTCCCCTTCACTAAGTTCCTAAGGCTGCATACCTGAATTCCCTTGAATAGCAGCAATGTCAATATTCCTGTGATCAACTATTTCTTCTATAATTCCACTCAAGTTCAATTCCAATTTCACTTCCAATATGAGATTTTTCTGTTTCTTTGCCGTTCTTTCAATTATTCATTTATGTAAAACATGTGTTTTCATCACCAGGACACAAAGAGGCAACACAATGATAGGTTTTGATTTCAGTGTATGAACTAATAACACATGAATAGTGACCAATGCTAGATACACTAAAGTGATATAGTTGGTCACTAATCATGATGTGCATTTAATAACAGTGATTTGTAGACTAAAGCACCGTAACAAAATTTTATTTTATGCAATTACAGTTAATACATGGTGGTAGTCAAACTAGAACTGTGTTATTATAGGACTGGTATCAACTAAATTTTCAGGTACCTGAAATTAGTACATATTGGAATTGTGCCTAGTGAGGACCACCCCATACATTATTTATAAACAAAACAATTAATTACATTCAAGTAATGTATTTTTAGAAAACATATATTTTCCAAAACAACAACAAAATTAGCAAGAATAGCATTGTTGTACATCTCTGCAAATATCTTTTTTTAAAGTTTATTTAATTATTTTGAGATAGAGAGAGCACAAGCAGGTAAGGGGCAGAGAGAAAAGAGACAGAATCCCAAGCAGGCTCTGTGCCATCAGCACAGAGCCCAGTGAGAGGTTTGAACCCACAAACCACGAGATCATGACCTGAGCTGAGATCAAGAGTTAGACGCTTAACTGACTAAGCCACCCAGGCACTCCTCTTTGCAAACATTTTTAATGTGGTGTTGAAGAGAAAACAGCTAAATCCCCATATCTGCTTCTACTTTCAATCTATTCTAATATTATACACCATGTAGCTCTGGAAAACTCCACTGTACACTTGTTAAAGAACAAAAAAGGCAAATAAGGTCTTAGAATTAAGAAAATCATTTTTAAATTTTTTAAATTGTATTTAAATCCAAGTTAATTAACATACAATGTAATAATGGTTGCATGAGTAGAATTTAATGATTCATCACATCAAGGGCCCTTCACCCATTGAGCCTATCTCCCCATAGAACAAGAAAGTAACTTTTACCTTTTGGACCTCTGTAGGGTGAGGGTTCAAGAGTACACTTTGAGAACCATTACCTAAGGCATTCTTTCTATGTAATGAAATAACTTTTCTCTTACATAACCAGGATGATAGTAATTATATATGTATTCTTGAGAGAATTGAGGAAACAATTATTCAAATAATTTTCAGTCTTCTTTGGTTAGGGTAAATAACCTTGAGAAAAGCTAAGGTGGATCAATGGTCATTACATAGCACTATCTGTAACTACAACAAGAGCTCAATGGTAGAAATCATTACCTAAAGAAAATATATGAACAGCTAAGAAGTAACACTGATGAATTTCTTTTATACCTAAAAGATAGTCAAGTTAGATAAACATCAGATGTAATGCATGAGTAGATAAAAAGAAACAAAAAGAAGATAAACAGATAAACCAGACTAAAGAGGAACTTGAAATTTTGTTTTTGTTTCCTATGTCCATCTCATTGACAATAATGGAGGAAAAAGCTGCCAATCTTTAGCAAAGTTTAAAAAAATTTTTTTATGTCTTTTATTTTTGAGAGACAGAGAGAGAGACAGTGCGAGCAGGGGAGGAGCAGAGAGAGAGGGAGACCCAGAATCTAAAGCAGGCTACAGGCTCTGAGCTAGCTATCAGCACAGAGCCCGACACGGGGCTCGAACGCACGAACCGTGAGATCATGACCTGAGCCGAAGCTGGCCGCCCAACTGACTGAGCCACCCAGGCGCCCCTAGCAAACTTTTAATAAGAATAAATAAGTGTAATATTCAGTAAGAAAACGAAAAAGAAATGTTCCTAAAATGAATAAATAAAACCCACAGTTTGGTTTTTGACCTAAATAAAAGGAAACTTTGGAACATCTAAATGTTTCCCTGTAATCTTTGTTAGGAAGACTGGAATAGGAAGTCTGATTCTAAAATCACATTCAAGACAAAAGTACCTACTGCTTTAAAAAATTATGTCATTTAAATAACTTGCAAGTAAATTAAATACAGTAATTTAAACAAGAATAAAAATATGTTAAAAATTTAAAAATATATACATGGCATTTTAGTAATGCACATGAATGAAAAACTTTACTTAAAGACAAAAATAACAAAGGTGTGCCTGGGGGGCTCAGTTGGTTGAGTGTCAGGCTTTGGCTCAGGTCATGATCTCACGGTTCTTGGGTTCAAGCTCCCCGTAGGGCTCTGTGCTGACAGCTGGTTCAGAGCCTGGAGCCTGTCTTCCAATTCTGTGTCTCCCTCTCTCTCTGACCCTTCCCTGCTCACACTGTCTATCTCTCTCTCAAAAATAAATAAAACATTAAATGGGGCGCCTGGGTGGCTCAGTTGGTTAAGCCTCCGACTTCGACTCAGGTCAGATCTCGTGTTCGTGAGTTCAAGCCCCGCGTCAGGCTCTGTGCTGACAGCTAGCTCAGAGCCTGGAGCCTGCTTCCGGTTCTGTGACTCCATCTCTCTCTTGCGCTCTCATGCTCTGTCTCTCTCTGTATCAAAACTAAATAAAACATTAAAAAATAAATAAAATATTAAAAAAAATAACAAAGTACTTATTTAATCTAAAAGAGCTATGTTTGAACCTTTAATTTCTACCTGTAACAATCTGGTAATGTTTTGGTCACTACTGTGCTCCAGAAACAATACAAAATTCCATAGCCAATGATCTACTTTGTAAAATCTAATGGGAAGAAAGACCATGGATATTAATACCTATATTTTTGCAGCACCAAGAGCCATATACCTATCAATCAGTAGTTAACAAAATACAGGAGGCTTTTTATCATGTTATCAGTAGTTGATATTCCTATAGACGACAATCTTTGCATGACAAAAACCTAAGATGGTGACTCTCAGAGCACTAAATTACTTTTAGCCTAACACATGAATAAAAACTAAAATAAAAGCAAAATTCAAGTATCTTAAAGCATACGATTAGACACATTTTCTGTCATTTCCAAGCATGAAGATATTTAAGAACAAGAAAGCATTTTAAATATTCTATTACATCAAGGTTAATGAAAAAGAAAAAAGAATGTTTTCTGACTTTGTTTCATCATTTATATCTTACTCTCCTCCTGCTAACACAAATCAAAATTTCAGAAGATAACTTAATTCTTAGAGTCCATGTTTCACTTCTAGCTAGTCAAGACTTCCCACTTAACACTACTCTGGAATCATGTAGCTAGCTCCATTATGCCAATGTGTTCCTCCATAACACATTAACTAGCTAAGATGTGCTATAAAAACCAAACCTGTAAAAAGAATTTCAAGTCATCTAAAAAAAAAAAAATCACACAGATGCTGAGCTATTTCCTGATAATGATGACATTAATATTAGTCATCTATTTCCTGAAGAGGACTGATTTTAAAATAAAGAAATGACAATTTGATGAATGTCTAAAAATACCAGTTCAAGTCTAAGTAACAGCTTTTACATAAGAATTAAAAATTCAAAAATGTTCATAAAAGAGTCTTATAATTAAGCACAGTTTTTTAAATGTCTCTGTCTAAAAAGATTGTCTTTTCCACTTTCAAAGCCCAAAGAAAATTTTTGTTAGATCATAAATAAAAAGAACGATTGTGAATAAATTCAAACCCAAGAAGGCATGAACTACCTTTTTTCCTTTGGCAACATACCATGAAAAATGAGATAGTTACCAAAACTATGTTTAAAAAAATCCTCACTACACCATATTAAGTTAATTCCTTCCACTAGTCAAAGATCTGTAACATAATTATAACCATAAATAGAAAATTATAAAAGTTAAAAAGTAAAAATGTGACAACAAAATAAAAAATAAAAATATTACTATGTTAAATTTCTACATTATTGGGCAAAAATAACTATTAAAAAGTGGAAATTCACCTTTAATATTTAAGATTCTGCATTAGTAATGTATACATATACATTCACATATACAGAGTGATCAAGTAGAAAAAAATTACAATCCCATCCCCTTATAAGAGGCAAATATACTTCAGAAAATGTGAATTTAATACAAACCCGGTTTTCTTAACTATCCCACTGTATCTCTTCTCCACAGAATTATATCTGAAGATAACCAAAGTACATAAAAATATCTAGCATCAACACATTTCAAAACTGAAAGGATTTCAGAAAAGTCTTTCATAAGTGCTATTTTTAAATAGAACATAATTATCCAAATCCTGAGATAGAATCCTTTCCACTGTTTCACAACAAATTTACAGAATTCCTTATGTTTATTACAGCTACCAGTCTTTACCAAAGGGGTAGGCAACTATCTTCTGCCATTAGTATAATATTCATCATCAATAATCAACAAGGAGATGGCTGCCAGGAAACAGGATACAATTTACCCCAAATATAACATAATAATAGCTTATTTCCTTTCTTACATTTTACACCTTTACATTTTACATTCTTTTAGAAATAGCAATTTGCCTTCTTTTTTCAAGTATTATGAAAGTAAGAACTCCCCAAAATCATGTGTATTTTACCCTTTAATTTTCCTATAATTTTAATTTTTTTATAATGAAAAAAATTATTTTCATACTTTCTTTTAGCAGGAGTCTATAGACCACTATTCATGGGCCAAATCCAACCAGTTGCCCATTTCTATAAATAAAGTGTTATTGGAACACAAGGGAGAAAAGTCCCAACCATTTTCTCTGGAATGTGTAATCTAAAAGTCTCTCTCTTATTAAAGTGATTACTATTTCTAAAAACTTTACCAAATGTAAAAATTAAAAGGAGAGAGAAAAGTATATTTTAAAATAATGTCCTCACCTTTACTGATAAAATTTCTTTTAAAGAGAATTGTTAATCTAGGTACTTTGATAATGATATTCTATACAAATGTATTGTACTTCTATACAAGCAGATAGATGACAACAGATTGCCCAATGTGAAAAATAATATTAGATGCACTATCTTTAAAAAAAAGGATAAGCAAAACTTTTCCAAAAAAATAAAAATACACGTCTAAAATTAGAAAGCTATCAAACCAAGAAAACTTCCTGTCTTAACATAAATTAACCCATTAAATCTCTCATATGAAAGAACTCCTAATTAAAATCATTTCAATAAAGACTATTTTATTTTTTAAAGCTTATTTTGAAAGATAGAGATAACATGAGTAGGGACGGGGCAGAGAGAGAGAAGGAGAGAGAACCCTAAGCAGGCTCCATGTTGACAGTGCAGAGTCCTCATGGGGCTTGGGGTTCTGGGGGGGGGAGGGGGGGGCGCGGCTTGATCCCATGAACTGTGAGATCATGACCTGAGCTGAAATCAAGGGTCCAATGCTTACTGACTAAGCCACCCAGGGGCCTCAAGAATATTTTACAAACTTAGATCACATATTGTTTTGGACTACAACTGTTCTTTATTAAATGACAAACAGAAATATTCAAGTAAGAGATTTTAACGAAGGTAAACTAGTAAACTAGATATTCAGAGTAGGACAGCAAGAGGAAGAACAAGAGCTTTAATACCAGAAGGCCCTGGATTCACACCTGGCTCTGCTATTATCCATTCCTTGTTAAGATACTTAACCTCTCTAAACTGTGGTTTTTTTTCAGTAATCAATTACCAGGTTATTGTGAAGATTAAAAGAGACTGCATATGGGGCACCTGGATGGCTCAGTCCATTAAGCTTCAGACTCTTAGCTTCAGTTCAGGTCATGATCTCGCCTTTTGTGAGTTCAAGCCCTATACTGGGCGCTGCACTGGCACCACAGAGCCTGCTTAGGATTCTGTCTCGCCTCTCTCTGACCCTGCCCCACATGCACTGTATCCGTCTCTCTCAAAATAAACAAATAAACTTAAAAAAAAAAAAAGAGAGATAGACTATATAAAGTATTTAACATAGTTTCAACATACACAAAGACTACTAAATGTTAGCACACAGCCGTTTTCTTTTTAGAGCATCAACATTTCACTTAATAACATCGAAGCATAGAAAAAAGAGGCAAGAATTTCAAGTGTTTGTATGTAGATTGAATTTTTAAAACACTTAGTATACAGCAATCATTGTTTATGAACACCAGAAATGCTAAGAAAATGAAAGTTCCCAGTTTCTGATTCTATGGTTCCAATATAAACACATATACCCATACATGATTTAGATTTAGTTCATATGCATCACAGACACTGAAGGAAGCACATGTAAGAGGAAAAGCATAGGTTTTGAAACCAGATATATTTTGGTTTTAATTCTAGCAATGTTAGGCTTAACCATAACATAAATTTGACTGAAACAGAAATTGCTTCAATAAAGAATTTCCATTACTAGTCATAAATGCTCAATCTAATACTTTTCCTCCAAAATGCATATCCTGCATGCACTAATGTATTTTCTTCAGATGTTAAGCACAGATGTTTTTTGTTTTTTATTTATTAAAATTTCAACTTAATTTTGAGGTTACATCTGGAATACAAAAGATGTGTTTTATAACTATAAACACTAAGAAAAAATTTAAACTTTAAAATCAAATGTTAAATTTGAATATATGGAAGATATTATCTTATCCTCTTCTAAGGACAAGTACCATCACTGGAGAAAATGGACAATGTCATATTATTCAATGAAAACTAATGTATGTATTATGTACACTTTCTATCTTTTAGATAATACTTTTAAAATAGTATGCATTTTTTTACCTATTTTTGTGAAATAGCATCTATAAAAATTGAAAATTAAAGTAGATTGCTTTGGTAAGGAAAAAATATATTTGTTTACTTCTGCCTCACCGTTTTTACTATTATTATTCAAACACTGGAAGAAACTAATTTTTATTTTTCCATTTCCTCATTAAATTTCAATTAGAGTGACTCCATTCAAAAGAAAGCAAATTATTCTGCTGACACTATTAGATGCTTAAAATTCAACTATCATCAGAGATTAATCATTAGGGTGATGATTCTTTAATTCAACCTTCACCCTTATTTTGGAAATGTCTATCCTATAGGATTTTTCACCAACTACAATTACCTTGTTTGATAAACATACCCACCATGCACTAAATGCTAGAAATAAACTAGATGTTGAATAAACTAAGATTCCAGTACCTGAGAAATTCACATTCTAGTAAAAGACAAAAGATAATTAGATTATAGCACAATCATTGCTATATTTATTTATTTATATAACCTATTCCAGAAAGACTTAAGACTGCTTATAGGGGCATACAAAATACCATCAGCTGGCTGCATAAATTAAAACTAAGAAGAAGATAAAAAAACGTGGGAATAAGGAGGATAGAATAAATGGTGGTAGACCAGTGCTCCCACAGAGTACAGCTAGAAAAATTGGAGGGAAGAGGCAAGAATTACAGAAATCATCTTTGAAGCCTGCACACAGTGGCTTCAACAGTAAGAATTAGAGAGGCTAAGACTCCAGAAAAAGGAAAGCTCAAAAATCAATTGACTGCTATAGCTGGATTTATCCAAAGTGTCTGCCAATTCTGAGTGTGGAGGTCTGACTCCCAAAGAAGGCTGCTAGTGGGAGGACAGAAAAACTAGGAAAACTTCTGGAGGAAACCTGGGAAGGCCTCACACACTTTGTCATCAGGAGACTAAACTCCTAATCAGAAAGTCTCTGAAAAAAACAGAATAAAGCATTTGGTTGTTCTAGAAAACAGAATAATATTTTGGACTACCAGACAAAGGGTGCTGAAAAATATATCAAACCTACGTTGAAACCCCTGGATGGTCAAAGGCAAATGAAAGGCTGAGCAAGACTTAACAGGGTTGGAATCCAGCCTGGATTCAGCATGATCCCTGACTGAATGGTGATCAGCTACTACTTTATCTTCCAAAAGAAGATAACATTAGTAGGGAAAGTAAGCACTATACTATACTATGAGCCATGGGAGCTAGTTGTTCTTGGTCATGTTTTCTTCAAATTGAGGAGTGCATGCCACCTGTTTACTCCACTGTGATCTTTTTCTATTTTGTTCTAATTAATATTTTTGACATGATGGTTGGCAATGGGGTAAGTATAGAAGCATTTAATAAACAATAAAAGTGCCAAAGAAAAATGTAATACATACTGACATTCAATTAAAAAATTTAGATATGCCAAAAAATAAGACTGCATGAAAAAAAAAAGGAAGAGAGAACACACACACACACACAAAAGAGATGCAAGGCAATCCAAGTATTCTAAACCAGTGATGAAACTTAAAATAACCATGATTAATATGAGCTAGGGAATAGAGGAAAAGATGGATATAGATAGAAAGATATATATTTCTATCAGAAGACTAGAGTTTATTAAAAAGGAATCAAGTTAAAATTCTAGGACTATCTGAAATTAAAAACTCATTTAATGAATTAAATAGTAGATGACAAACAGCAGAAGACAAGATTAATGAAAAGAAAGAGAAGTCAATAGAAAATATACAAACTGAAGCAGAAAGAAAAGAAAAGGATATAAGGCAAGTGGAGCCTGGTAAAATTTATCATACATGTAATTGAAGTTTAAAAATATATTAGCCAAAATCTTTCCAAACTTGATGAAAAATCAATGGCAAGGTAAATATGTAGGTAAATGCACATGTGTAATTGCCTGAAAAAAGAATTTTGTAGAATGTAAAAAATATATATAGACTGAAACTATCTCAGAATGAGAAAGAATAAATGGTTCTAACACTACTGGAGATGCGATGAGAGTTAGATTTATATTACACTGTAATAAATTAAGAGTAACTGCTAAAAGAATAGACATCTAAAATACAAACAGAACATGAAAAAGAATATATAACAAGTTCGTAAAGAGAAAAACTGGAATAGTGGAATAAATAAAAAATCCTTTACTGACATATAAGAAAAAAGCAAACATAACACAAAGAGTTAAATGGTAGCTATAACCCCAAATATAACAATACTAAATGTAAATGGACTAAATATTCTAAATAAAAGATTGGGTAAGAGAAAAAAATTCAATTCTATCCTGCCTATAAGAAACACTTTAAATGTAAGGACAAAAAGATTAAGGGACACCTGCGTGGCTGAATTAGTTAAATGTTGACATCAGCTCAGGTCATAATCTCCCGGTTCGTGAGTTTGAACCTCGCTTCAGGTTCTGTGCTGACAGCTCAGAGTTTGGAGCCTACTTTAGATTCTGTGTCTCCCTCTCTCTCTGCCCCTCCCCTGCTCTGTTCTCTCTCAAAAATAAACATTTAAATAAAATTTTTTACAGACCAAAAGATTAAAAGTTAAGGGTGAAAAAAGATACATCATACAAACTGAAAGGTGTTTTACCTAATAGCAGACAAAATAGACTTTAAGGCAGTAACAGTATTAAAGAAAGACATTTCATGATGACAAAAAATCCAACCCCTGGTAAGAGATCACAATTCTAAATCTGCACATACCAACAAAATACTGACAGCAAAAATGACATACTAGAAGAAGAAATAGACAAATATACACTCAGAGACAGACTTTAACATACCTCTCTCAAAATCAGATAGACTAAGCATACAAAAAACTAGTAAGGTAACAGAAAATAGGAATAACAAAATTAACATACTTATATCTAACTAGCATAGACAGAACATGCAATCAATATATATATATTTTTTTCAAATATACATGTATTTATCAAACCTAACCACAAGCTGTATCATAAAGCAAGCATAAACAAAACGTCAAAAGTTTAAAATCTTTTGGAATACATTCTCTGTAGAGTAGAATTAAGTTAGAAATAAGTATCTAAAAATAACTAGAAAACCCTAAGCTGTTGAAAAGTTAAATAACAAGTTTTTAAATATTTCATGAGTCACAGAGGAAATCCCAACAGAAGTTAATTAATAATAAAGACACAACATTTCAAATCTTATAAGAAATCCCGAAGTAATGTCCAACAAGGGCATCTATATTTAAAAGGCATTTATTAGAAAAGAAGAAAGGCTAAAATACAATTTCACAAGAAATTAGAAAAAGAACAAAAACTTAAATAAAGGGTAAGAAAAGAAATACTATAGGTTTTTTTAAACCATAAAAAGATGTTAAGAGGATATTTTAAAGATCTTAGGAATAAATTTGATAACATACATGAAGAACTCACTGACAACTGATTCAAGAAGTACAAGGAAGGGGCACCTGGGTGGCTCAGTCAGTTAAGCATCCGACTCAACTCAGGTCATGTTCTCACAGCTTGTGGGTTCAAGTCCTGCTTCGGGCTCTGTGCTGACCGCTCAGAGCCTGGGGCCTGCTTCGGATTCTGTTTCTCCTTCTCTCTGCCCTTCCCTACTCACGCTCTGTCTCACTCTGTCTCTTAAAAATAAATAAACGTAAAAAAATATTTTTTTAAAGAGAAGTATAAGGAAATCTGAATTGTCCAGTGACTATTAAATAAATTGAATCTGTTACTAAAAGACTTCTCACAAAGGCAATTAGCAGTTCAGATTTCTTCCCTGGTGAATTTTTTCAAAAGGTTAAGGAAAAAATAATCTAATCTTACACAAATTCTTCTACAGAGGAATATTTCCCCATTTGCTTCATAAGGTCAGATAACCTAAATGACAAAACTAAACAAGGACACATAAGAGCAAATAATTACAGATAAATCTCTTCCGTAAATATATACACAAAAACCCCAAATGTAATATTAACTCATTAAATGCACAACATATTTTGTTCCAGAGTAGTTTAACCTCCAAAAGTCAGTCAATATAATTCACTACATAAACAGAAAAAAGGGAGGGAAATTATGTTTATTTTGATAGAAAAAACATTTGATTGCAAACATCTGCTTCATAGTAAAATTGTTAACATTTTCTGCAATACTGTGGTCCTAGTGAGTGCAGTAAAACAAGGAAACAAAGGTGTAAAATTTGAAAAAGGAAGAAATAAAACACACAGATGACATGACTGTATTCAAAGTTTAAAAAACTGCAGAAAATCTGTTATAATTAGTAAGTAAATCTAGTAAGATCACAAAACAAGTATTTTAAAAGGTTGGTTTTATGTCTATGTATCAGTGAAAAAAATTTTGAAAAATTTAAATCTGTTACAATATAAAAATATAAACAAATAAGTTTAAAAAGAGATATATAACGTATTCAAAACTACAAATACTTTTGGGGGGTGCCTGGGTGGCTCCTGGGTGGCTCAGTCGGTTAAGCCTCCGACTTCGGCTCAGGTCAGATCTCACGTTTGTGGGTTCGAGCCCTGCGTCAGGCTCTGTGCTGACAGCTAGCTCAGAGCCTGGAGCCTGCTTCTGGTTCTGTCTCCTTCTCTCTCTGCCCCTTCCCCTCTCATGCTCTGTCTCTCTCTGTATCAAAAATAAATAAAACATTAAAAAAAAACTACAAACACTTTCTAGAAAAATTTCAGAATATTTAAATACATGAAGGGTAATGTTCTTTTTCTTGACCGAGATATTAGTTACGTTGTAATGTTCTATTTGCAAAAAATTTACTGGGCTGTACACTAATGCCATGTGTACTTTCTGTATACAGACTATAAACAATAATTATTTATTTTTTTAATATTTATTTGAGAGAGAGAGGGGAGAAGAGGTGGGGGGAAAGGGGGGAGAGAGAAAGAATGAGAATGAGAATCCAGGCAGGTTCCACACTGCAGGTACAGCCTCCATCCCACGAACCATGAGATCATGAGAGCTGAAATCAAGATTTGGAATCTTGGGGCACCTGGGAGGCTCAGTCGGTAAAGTGTCCAACTCTTGATTTCTGCTCAGGTCATGATGTCACTGTTCCTGAGTTAGAGCCCCGCATGAGGCTCTGCACTGACGGTAGAAGCCCAGCCTGCCTGGGATTCTGCCTCCTTCTTTCTGTCTGTCCCTTCCCTGCTTGCTCTCTTTCTCAAAATTAATAAAAATAGACTTTAAAAAAAAGTCAAAATCTTAACCACCCAGGCGCCCCAGTAGTAATTTATATGAATTATGTGGAAACAAAGAAGAGCTAAGAAGGCAGCTAAATCCAATACTCGCATGTCCTACCTATCATTTAAAGCTTGGCTACAGATTTAATACTAAAATTTCTCAAGCTGTATAAGAAAAAAGAAGTTGTCAGTTACACATTTGTGTCCAGTAGATATAAATAAACCAACTGCCTAGAGATAGAATTCTGGCACTAAAATAAGACATATTTCTCATAGAAATCTTTACAAAAAAAGATACTTCTTGACATAATAAACAATGTTCTCAACAACAACGTCAAGAAGACCTGTGATTGCTTCTCTGATGACCCACAATATAGGCTGATGGAATCTTACCAATGCACAATTGTGTAAAAGCAACTGGTGAAAGGAGTATGTGAAGCAATGCTGTCTACATACCCAACTGTTTTCTGATGATTTGGACCGACTCAGAGATAAATCTTTTAAACCTGTAAGACTGAATACAACAGTGAATAAGCTTCACATTTCCCCCTTGAGTATCTTATCTTTCAACTAAGCTTCTGAAATTTATCAGCCATGAAGCTAAGATAAGCAGTGCAGTTAAATGTGTGAGAGACAGCTGTTCTCTTTAAGTTGAGTATGAACCCATTTTACCTAGGGAAAGTGATAATGACCTTCTATGAATGCTGAGAAGCTTATTGAGGACTAAGAACTGAAAAGATGATCATGCTACCTTGGTTGTGAATACCTACTATCAGGGCTCTAACAGTTCTTAAAAATGATACTGAACCTACTCCAAAAGAATACAATTTAAAATGTTGATCAAAGACCAGATCCCAAGTTCTGCCACACATAGCATGACTAAAAGAGCTTTAGCCAAAAATATAATCACTATAGCCAAGAAATAATACAGTCTCATGAGGGATACTAAGGCGAATAGTAACAAGTAGAGTAAGTCACTAAATTTACAGTTATTTAAAGGATTATATTGCCAATAATACTCAGCAACATTTTACATATCTGCATTTCACCCACCAAGTTCAAGCATATGAATAGACCTCTTTTCTGATTATTCATCAAGTAGAATGTGAAGTTCAGAGTGCTAAAGATCACTCACTTAACTAAGGCCTCTGGGTGCCTTTTTTTTTTTTTAACACATGATAAATTTACTTAACTGCTTTCCTAGTTCACAGCCAATTATAATAAGCATGTGAGGATGGAAGGATAAAGGAAAGAGCTACTAGAAAGAAGCAGAGTTGTAAGAAATAACTTGGTAGAAGGTGACAGCAGAATACAAAAGCAGACAAAAAAAACTTGAAAGACACAATCTTCTAGGGCCATGTAGCAAAAAGCTCTATGTATTTCAGGAGTCCCCCAGGGCAGCTACTGCACAGGGCATATTCACAGAAACAGATTAAGAGTGAAGTCTTTAATAAGGATTATATTATTCTTTAGAGAGTCTTTTTAAAGAAAATAGGAAAATGTGTCATTCATTTTTAAAAGCAGTTCACCCAAAATGTTTTAAATACTGTTATTTATTATGGCTCAAATGTGGCTTTTAAGCTTCAGTTATACAGAAGACTGCACTCCACAATTAATGCTGAGTAGAACACTCTAATTAATGGGAGAATTTTAAGCTTAGCTCAAACATTAATAACATGGAAAATATGAGCGCTTCAGTCCCTGACTCCACTGGAAAAATAAGGCCCTATTGTTACTTGAAATAACATTCAAATTATGAAATAATATATTCACCTACAGACAACCAAGAATAACTATATACATTTTACTAGAAGTACTTTAATTTTGAAAACCACGATTTGTCTCCACTCATCACACTTTCTCCTTTAATCACTCTTGTTAATCCTTTCTCCTCACAAGACAGGAAAATTATGTGTGAGGAGTTTCTCTTAAAGAATTGATGTAAAAGCTTAATAAATGTTATTTAAAAATCTGTTTATGCATATATATTTAAACTGTACACTTTAATAGCTTTCTCATAAAACAATGTTATCCCACAGAAAGAGACTTCAGATTTTAATTCTCTTTGTCAACAGAAGTAAAATCAAAGGAATATGTAAGCTTTTCAATAAAATATGAAGCTTAAAAAAATGACAGAAAAAATGACTAATGTACTAATTTTCTATGGATGAAAAATGCAGGCTAAAAAAAAGCCTACGAGACCTTAAAAAATAATTTTTCAAAGTTCTAAATGGTAGAGAATATGGAGGGAAAATACTAGTTGGCATATGGAGCCAAAATCAGTCTACGAATATTTTGGAGTTGCGTGCGGAATATTTAGAGGTCTCAAATGACCTACTTTCTCTCTACCACAATCTTTAAATCATGACAAAATAGTACTTACTAAGTACCATACAAATATTTTTAAGGCTGCAATACAATGTTCAGTGGAACAAAAGCAAGAGATGAAATAATTAAATACACAATCACAATGTACTGTAATTGAATTCAGGTTCAGACTATCTTAACCTAACCAAACAACTCACTTCAAAAATTCAACACCATAACAATATTGTTTGTGTATAAGGCTTTATACCTAAAGAACTGTGAAGTTACATAATAAGGTTTTAAAACTAAGCTGAGAATATGCCTACATTGTTTAAGGGTTAAGGAAAAGCATTACTATATAAGTATTATAGATACAGTGGAATGATATGTGGTGGTACTAGGGGGGAATATTGTGATGGTTTGTTTCTGTAAACTGTTGACAAGTTTTGTAGAACATCAGTAGAGAAACATAAAATGGAAGGCACAGTTCAAAATATTTTTGTTTAAAGAGAAAAACGCACATGCCTCATCTAGCTACCATAAAACATATATCTACCATTACCCTGCTCATACTTGGAGAAATTCAAAAGAAAACATGAACATACTTGTCATGAAGACTGTGGCTGTTACTGAAGGTTACTAATGATCCAGTCCAAGATTATTTTACATATGTGAAAACTAGAAAATGAGATGTTTGGATGGTTTGTTAAAGGATAAACTTAGAACTCAAACTCTAAACCAACTTCTTCCCAACTATCAAATAACCTCTAACTTGATAAATAAAAATTTAAAAATGAATTAAGTGACATGGGTGAGATTCCACAATTTGGTAACTCTGAAAGGCAAAAAAAACACAAATGCATAAATATTGACTTGTTCATTTTGCTGAATTACAGGCAGAGCTACTTAAAACATACAAATGGCCTATAGTGACTTTTTTTCCAGAAAGTAAAAGTCTTTTAGACAAAGCCTATCATAGAGATCCCATTACTATTGAGACAGATGATAATTTATATAAACTATCACCTTTTTGGACATGAAGAACCACCTTAGTAGTAACTCCATAAATATACACACAAGTTGAAAAACTGAAATGTACTTTAGCTACAATACTAAACTTACATGTTAATTATAACTAAGGTCAGCACTGATACTCATTCACAAGAGAAAATAATTATGCAAATAAAATTAATGAAAATACAGCTAGCCCAGACAGGTGTCCACACAAATCAGCGTGATATGACTGAAATTTCTTATATATAAAACTAAAAATGTTATTTAAATAAGGTTGAGATACAAGCCCTTTTTTCAGGCCTGCTTCTGATGAGGGAGCAAATGAACATTAAATAACCTAAAATCAGCCACAACAAAAATGGAGAAGCAAAAGAAATAGTATCCACCAGTGAATTTATTCATTCAATATTTACTGAGCATTAGACGCTGTAGTAGAAAGGTTTTAAAAAATTCAAAACTACAATTGAGCAAAAAGCTCTGCTGTGAAATTTAACTCTGATGGAGCTTTTATAAAATATACTACCCCAAGAAGCACTGTCTGTTAGATCCTGCCTGAGATGGTTGTCTTTTAGAAAAATAAAATAATAATCTTTAATGTAAAATAAAACTAAGAAAACAACTTTGATTATCATTTTTCCCAACTTAAAAAAAAAGATTTATCTGGATTTAAATATATTTAATACCTGTCTTCCTCAAAAGGTTGCATCCTAGACAGCACAAATGGTAGATTAAACCAATTCCACAATATAATATGCTTTACAGCTCTAAGTGCTGTTAACAGTGAGGCAGGTCTTTCTGCTACATAGGCAAACATCTGTATCAAGTCCAAGTTTAAAAAACAAAGTCACTCAGTTACTCAATCTAAGTCCTAGCATAAATATCTGTATCTGTATACTGTATAAGATGCCAGACACATTTTACACAGGAAGAAATACACAGACAGAAATTGCAAGGAAGGGAAAGGTGTGATCATTCCCTAATTGTTAGAGGATTATCCATGGTTGTTGCGGAGGCGTTTGGTGAAATATCAGTTATTTCTTAATACTAGACTTACAGATACTAGTTATTCCTTTTTATGTTTCTATATTTTCTAGAGTAAAGGAATATTACATTTATAATCAGAAAATATTTTAAGGAGAGGCAGACTTGGAATAAATCATTGACATGAAGCCTCGATATCCTCCACAGTCCCACTCTTAAAAACAACTGCAGAAACTGCACTAGTACTGCAACTCAAAAGTGGAGAGAAAACACACACACACACACACACACACACACACACACGGCAGGCTTGTTGTAGTAGACACTCAATACTGGTGGAATGAAATGACTGAATACATATGTAAACAAGCCAAAACAAAAACAAAATGAATTCCGACTGTGAGACAACACAGTAAACAATCACAGTAACGACGACTTTACCAAGAGCTAGTTGACAGCTTAATGTGCAGTAAATGAAAAAGCTCTTCCTTCCTGCCCTCCTCCTTTACTCTGACACTACAAGGCACATTCAAAACAAATCCTCCCCCAGCCCCGCCCCAAGCCTCCTCCTCGCTCGCTTCCAGTGCTGAAACTGACGGAAAGTCCCGGGCCTCATCCGAGCCCAGACCCCGACCCCTTACAGGACGCTCGCGCCGGTGGACACGCCCGGTGCGGCAGATTGGGGCTACAGCCCTGGGTCTGTGGGACCCCAGGGAGCACGCGGGCTCGCTCGAAGCCCTAAACCCGGGGCTCCGGCGGCCCCCTCCCTTCGCAGCGGTCTGCGGGCCGCGCCGTACCTGCACACTGTGATCAGGTTCCTCCTCTCCACCGCAGCATTGCGGGCGTTCAGGCTTTTCTTGCCGCCGCCGCCGCCGCCGCCGCGGCTCCCGCCCAGGCCCCCCAGGCTCCGGGAGGCCATGGCGGGCTGACCCCCGCGCCCCTTTTGTCTGGTGCTGCCCTTCCTCCCCCCCACACCTGCTCCACAATGCTGTTGTTCGTTTTCCGACCGTAGGGTCGCTGGAGGGTCGTGGGGAAGGACCAGGGACCAACAGAGGGTGTGGAAGACCGCGGGGGAACTCGTACCCGGGCACGGACGGCTCACGCTCCGCAACCAAGCACCACAAACACACACACACACGCTCGCACATTCACTCGCACACCCGCACGCACCTCCCCCGTCCTCACGCGCGCCGCCGCCCGCGGGCGGCGCGTGCGAGGCGGCGTCGGGCGCTCCCCTGCTTCCCGAGGGACCTCGGCTGCCAGCACGCGCGCGTTCCCGGGGGCCCTCACGCCCTACCACCCGCCTTTGGCCGCCACTCGCGCCCCAGCTGCTGAGGTTGCGGTGAGACCACAGACCCCGCGCGCGCAGCTCCTCCCGCCCCGCACCTATCAGGCTAACGCAGTCCACCTGGAGCCAATCACGGCGCGCAAGGGGCGGGGACGGCCGCCTGGCGTTTCAAAGCAGCGTGCTCGAGCACCGCCCCGGCGCGTGGGCAGCTGTCAAGACGCCGGGCTCGCGCTCGCAGCACGCGTGCCGCAGGCAGCCGGCACGCATCGGAGCAGCGCCGCAGTTTGCCCGGGGATTGTGGGATGCGGGGCGCCGGAGAGCCCCAGGCAGAATGCCGACCCTCGTCGGAAGCTCGGCTTTAACCACTAGGATCTTTAGCAGCTGATCTCTTTCCTGCCCTTCATCTCTTCTAACGTCCTCACCTACGAAAATGCAGCAGTCTGGCTTCACAGCCTACCTAGCACTTGACTCCCAGGAATGGAGCAGGGTTGTTGTTGTTGGTTTTTGGTCCTAATTCTCTCCTCTGGCCTGGAAAACAGAGACAAATAGCCACAGGGAGGGGAAATGCCCGTAGAATATCCCTCTTGGGCGTCTTCTGGTGGGATTTCTTGACCGTCCACTCCACGTCGCTCCTACCCTAGACCCAACGTGTCCCGTAGCCAGCACTGACCACCCACGTTAGAACGAGCGAGGTGCTAATGTGCTGTGTTGTCCCTGCACCCTTCTCCCGGCCTGGGCAGTGACTCCAGTGTTGGGTGAGGAACAATGAGTCTAGGCTTGGCTCTTCTGGGCTCCTCCCTGAGAAGAGTGCAGTTCTTGTGCCGCGTGTTTGGAATCTAGCGCCCACATTGCAAAACCTCTCCATCCTCCGGCCTTACCAGCAGTAAAGTCCTTGCCTCTACCTGGTTCTCCCATACCGGGCTATGTGTCGGTCTCTCTTGGCATCAGTATGCTCAGATTTTAGAGTGAAATTTGTAATAACTAGTGTCCATGCAGAACCTAGCACGGTTTCCCGCATACAATAGATTCACAATAAATGTAACTTCAAGTTACATATGGCATTGCTTTATTGAAATTTTACAATTTTGGTGGCCTCAAAATCCATAGAACTTTACCTCCGATTTCGAAGTTTCTGTCGAAGATGATTGTTATAAATAGAATACATAGGTTCGTGTAGATATTTCTGTCCTTCATGTATATTATACAAAGGCGGTATTGTTACTTTATGTTGAACACTTTAAAAAGTTTTATATAATAAAGCTCTAGATTACTAATATCTGAGTTTGTAAAAAAAAAATAAGTCTCTAAAATCATTAAGGCATTCCTTTCAGCTACTAAGTCTCATCGTAGTAGAATAAAGATCTGTGTAGGAAAGAAATACTTGTCGTAAGTAGCTTACTGCAATAAACATTCACACATTAAAATGATAGAAAATAACTTAGACTTTAAACTCTCCTTTTTTAAAATAGTAAAAGCAGGAGAGTTTTCTAGGTCAGTGCATTTGTCCCCAAACATTTATTGTCTGCTCTCTATTAACAAGGAAGCTTTGAAGAAGGTCATTATTCTGGAAGCTTTATTCTTGATGAATGTTAAGGACAGTTAAGTAGCCCTACTGTTTGAATTCAGAAGTAGCCATCAAGAAATAGATACACTAGCTATGCATCCAACCATTGTAAAATATTGGCACTGGCAATGACAAACATGACTCAAATTGAAATTTTTTTAGTTTAAAAACAAAATTGCAAAAGGAAAAGAGCAGAAGGCTAGCAATTATCAAGAAAATTCCTAGACACCTATGCTGGTTTTTTCCATGGGAGGGAGAGGACGCACAAGTCCTTAACATTTATCAAGAAGACAAAACTGAGTGTTTTTGTCAAATACTGGAAAGTGAAATGTCATTCTTAAAATTGGCTCTGTAGCCTCAAGTACATTTTCATATCCTTGTACTACAAATTTTTATTTATGACTGAAGACTCCATAAAACTCCATCTTAGATGATTAGATAATAAAGTTTCTTCAAATGCTTCTTGTTCTGGAAATTTGCTGAAAAGATTTCTTGTTGAAAAAGGACATTTTTTTTTTTTTTACGTACAGCGAGTCATTAAACTGCCACATGGGGGCCTTACATGATAATGCTTTTTCTTGATTATCCTGAGCAATATGTCCTGGGCCTCATTCTTTCTCTACATGACTAATCTGGAAATAATTAATCAATTATATCCACTACAAAATATACTACTACTATAAAGTCACATGAGTGTTCACACTACTTTTTAAAAAATGTTTTAACATTTATTTATTATTGAGAGACAGAGAGAGAGACCATGAGCATGGGAGGGACAGCAAGAGGGGAAGACACAGAATCCGAAGCATAGACCAGGCTGTGAGTTGTCAGCAGGGAGCCTGACTCAGGGTTCGAACTCACAGACTGCAAGATCGTGACCTGAGCCAAAGTCAGACACTCAACCAACTGAGCCACCCAGGTGCCCCTTTACACTATTTCTTAAACTTTGATTGGCACCAGTTACAGTCCTTATTTGAGCATTTGAAAAAAAGTTAGAGATGTAGAAAGATTCACAATAAAAATAATGAAAATAGTAAATGCCTAAAGTATAAGAATGCTGTTTGACAACAACAACAACAACAACAAAAACAAATGCAGCATCCATTCTTGATAAAAACCCTTAACGAAGTAGAGAATGATGGAACATACCTCAACATCATGAAGGCCATATGCTAAAGACCCACAGCTAATATCATCTTCAGTGAGGAAAAATTAAGAGTCAGATAGAAGACAGGTATGTCCACTCTCATCATTACTAGTTAACATAGTACTGAAAGTGCTAGCCTCAGCAATCGGACAACAAAAAGAAATAAGAGGCATCCCAATCAGCCAGCAAGAAGTCAACCTTTCACTATTTGCAGACAATATAATACTCTAAGTAGAAAACCCAAAAGACTCCACCAAAAAATTGTTGGAACTAATATATGAATTCAACAAAATCACAGCATTCAAAATCAATGTACAGAACTCTGTTGCCTTTCTATACACCAATAACAAAGCAGTAGAAAAAGAAATTAAGGAATCGATCCTATTTACAACTGCACCAAGAGCAATAATATACCTAGGAGTAAACCTAAACAAAGAAATAAAAGATCTGTACTATAAAACTATACAACACTTATGAAAGAAATTGAAAGGGACACAAATGGGGAAAAAAAATCCATGTTCATAGATTGATTGGAAGAACAGACATTGTTAAGATGTCTATACTACCCAAAACATTCTACACGTTTAGTTCAAACCTGATCATCAGCATTTTTAACAGAGCTGGAATAAACAATCCTAAAATTTGTATGAACCACAAAAGACCCCAAAGAGCCAAAGCAATCCTGAAAAAGAAAAGCGAAGCAGGAGCCATCACGATTTTGGACTTCAAGTTATATTGCAAAGCTGTAGTCATCTAGACAGTATGGTACTGGCACAAAAAATAGACACATAGATCAATGGAACTGAATAGAAAGCCCAGAAATGGACCCACGACTATATATATGGTCAACTAATCTTTGAAAAATCAGGAAAGAATATCCCATAGAAAAAAGACAGTTTCTTCAGCAAATGGTGCTGGAAAACTGGATAGCTACATGCAGAAAAATGAATCTGGACCACTTTCTTATAACATACACAAAAATAAACTCAAAATGGATGAAAGACCTAAACCTAAGACAGGAAGCCATCAAAATCCTACAGGAGAAAGCAGGCAAAAACCTCTTTGACCATGGCCAAAGCAACTCCTTACTCAGCATATCTCTGGAGGCAAGGGAAACCAAAGCAAACATGAACTATTGGGACTTCCTCAAGATAAAAAGCTTCTGCACAGCGAAGGAAACCACCAACAAAACTAAAAGGCAGACTACAGACTGGGAGAAGATATTTACAAATGACATATCGGATAAAGGGCTAGTGTTCAAAATCTATGGAAAACTTATCAAACTCAACATCCAAAAATAAATAATCCAGTGAAGAAATAGCAGAAGACATGAATAGAATTGTTTCCAAAGAAGACATCCTGATGGCTAACAGACACATGACAAGATGTTCAACATCACTTATCATCAGAGAAATACAAATCAAAACCATGATGAGATACCACCTCACACCTGTCAGAATGGCTAAAATTAACACCACAGGAAACAACAGATGTTGGCAAGGATGGGGAGAAAGGGGCATCCTCTTACACTATTGGTGGGAATGCAAACTGGTGCAGCCACTCTGAAAAGTATGGAGGTTCCTTAAAAAGTTAAAAATAGAACTACCCCTACAATCCAGCAATTGCACTACTAGGTATTTACCCAATAGCTACAAAAATACAGATTTGAAGGGGCACATGTACCCCAGTGTTTATAACACTATTATCAACAAAAGCCAAACTATGGAAAGAGCCCAAGTGTCCATCAACTGACAAATGGATAAAGAAGATGTAGTATACAATGGAATATTACTCAGCCATTAAAAAGAATGAAATTTGGCCATCTGCAATGATGTGGATGGATCTAGAGTGTATTATGCTAAGTGAAGTAAGTCAGCCAGAGAAAGACAAATATATGATTTCACTCATATGTGAAACTTAGGAAACAAAACAGGTGAACACAGGAGAAGGGGAAAATAAAGCAAGATGGGAGCAAACCATAAGAGAGTCTTAATGAGAGATAATAAACCGAAGGTTCATGGAGGGAGGAGGGTGGTGGATGGGCTAAGTAGGTGATGGGTATTAAGGAGGGCACTTCTGGGGCGCCTGGGTGGCTCAGTCGGTTAAGCGTCTGGCTTCGACTCAGGTCCTGATCTCACAGTTCATGGGTTTGAGCCCCGCATTGGGCTCTGTGCTGACAGCTAGCTCAGAGCCTGGAGCCTGTTTCAGATTCTGTGTCTCCCTCTCTCGCTGACCCTCTTCTGCTCATGCTGTCTCTCTCTGTCTCTCAAAAATAAATAAAAAACATTTTAAAAATGAAAAAAAAAAGGAGGGCACTTCTTACAATGAGCACTGGGTATTATACATAACTGATGAATCACTTAATTCTACTCTCGAAACCGGTATTACAGTATGTTTACTAACTTGAATTTAAATAAAAATTTGGAAGAAAAAAAGTATGAGAATGCTGGAGAACTGAATGGGCAGGCCTTACTTATTCACCATTTTCCAAACTTTCCTCAAGAAAGTTACAACTATAATAGCCTCAAATCTAAAATGCTATAAGCAAGAAAGATTATCAAACCATTGTTTTGTTTAATCTCAAAGAAGTAGACTTTCTAAGCATGCTCAAACACAGCAACCATAAGGAAAAGATTGATACACTTTAAAACACAAAAAATTTTTAAGTATCCCCAAAGTGAGAGAAGGGGATGTGAAGACAAAAGCAGAAGGTAGAGAGGAAAGAAGACGGTACACTGCTGGCTTTGAGGATAGAGGAAGCGGGCAGGAGCCGCGGAGCACTCCTGTGGATGCTGGAAAAGCAGTCCTCACACACAAATGCACTAGGTAACCGTGGAGACCTGTGGGCCCAGGCAGGCATGGAAGCAAGAATGCGGAGAGAACTCTGGAGACGCAGCCCTGCAACACGGACTCCTTCCTGCTGACACCCTCCCGTGGAGGCTTCAGCCACGTAGGGAGGGCAGCTACTTTTCATTCTCATAAAGCCTTGCTATGGATGGAGCATGTTGAGGTGATGAAGGGCCATCCCAAAGTGGAAAACAGTGAAAAAGTTAAAGTCCTTTGACAGAACAGGACAAAGGCAGTCCAGGTCCTCCTTCTCCTTAGAAAATGTCAGAGAAGCTGTGACTACCCACAGTTGTCCACATCCTGCTTAGGAACTCCTGCAATAAAACAGTCTACTTTCACACGTGGCTTATGAGACTCAGTCTCACCCATCTATGGTCTCTGTACTCTTTTCATTTGCCCCACAAGCCAGTCCTCAAAAATATTTATTGAATAAATACAATAGATGAGCAAATGAAAAGTGAACAGACAAGTAAAAAAAGCTAAATATTGTCACAAAGTATCACCATTTTTCTTAGCATGAAGGTGCAGAGCTGGCAGTGAGATGGAGATTGGAAAAGATCCCTTTTCTTTTAATCTCCCTAGGAAGGACCTGAATAAACATATTCCTCCCTGCAGTCAGGCATCCTGGCAGGTGTCCTTGTGCCCAGAATAGAAAGGTGTGGCTGAGCTCTGTTGCTGCTGCTGTAATTGGTATGCAGGCAAACTCTCCCAGTTCCCAGCACTGCTCCCAGCACATTAGAAATCTGAGGGGGTGGGTGCTAATAACCCATAATCAGTGTTGGATTTGCCAACAACCAAGAGAAAAATGAGCCATTAATTGAGCAAGATTTGGCATCAATCAATGATGTGATTTTAGTGAGGCAAAACTGAAAAATTACTGAGTCAGCCATCCAACTGTGAGAATCATTTACTGGGTGAAGAACACAGAAAGTGGATGAATGGCCTATCTTACCCACCCCGGGACCATAAACTCACTGTGAAAAAACTTGTCCATATTTGTTTTTAAATTTTCTTGAGTTTCTTTTTTAAGTTATGTTTTGGTAAAGCTTAATTTATTTTGTAAACTCCAAACCCTTTACAGAAGTATTGTGTTTCATTATATGCTGATGATCATTTCCAAGAGACGACTCAATATAATTCAATTAGCAGATACCTAGCCAGAGAGCTAAAGAAGGAGCTTGAAGTAACAGTAGCAGGCCTGAGAATTCTCTCAGGATGGTGGTGATGGGTCAGCAAGGTTTTGGATCTTCTTGAATTTTCATATAAACAGAGCTACTGAGCAGCCAAACCAAGAAACCTGGCTGTGGACATTTACCACAAAACTAGGTAATAAGTTATTCCCATGAACCCCAAATGCAAATGGGTTGGGATAAACCACCAAAAGCAGCAACCCTGGGTGCTCTCCAGCAGGTGTGAGAAAGCAGAGGCAAGCCACAGTGCATTTATAGACTTAGAACAGGAAAATCCAATATAGTCAATAGGTAAGTGAGAGCCCTTGAAGGCCTATGGAAAACCCTGCGGGTACTGGGATGGTCTTTGCCCAATTCAGTCAGGAGGTGGGAGGGGTCTGCAGTCAGCTGTGAACTATAAACTTTCCAAACTGACCAGCCAGGGCTCTGGCTCCAGAACAAGACCCCACATCAGAGGAAACCGCTGGGAGTGGAATAAAAACTGAGCAGGATTGGTGCTTTAGACAAACAGCTCCCCCACAAAAGCAGGTAAAAATCCAGCTGCAGACACTTGTGCTGATGACCCTCCCTCCCAGCAGCTTTAGGCAACCAGGCTGGCTCTCTATTGCTCTGGGGTCATTACTTGGCTGACCTATCTGGACACAGATTTGTCACTCTTTAAGACATGGTTTTGTATTCACTATCCTGGATTATCATAATTTTCCTCGATTAGTCCTAGTTTTGCCCATTGGAGTTAATAGAAAAGTCTCCTTTCTTCTCCATATGATGGGTTTCAAATATGATGACCACAGTTACACAGGCCCTCTAAAAGCATCTCTCTCTTTCTGGCCAAACATCTCCAGTTTCTTCAAAAGCTCCTGCTGGAATATGGCTTCCAGAATCCTCAGTCCTAGCTCCCTACCTCTGGGCTTATTGCAGTTCAATTCATGGTTCATGCCAACCCTGGAACAAAAGAGCTTGTGTTTAAATTCAGGAAGCTACACCTCCTGGCTAGTCTATTACCCAATCTGGGCCTCTATTTTCTCATCTGTAATATGGGGATAATGTTACTTTATATATTTATATTGAGAGTCAGTGAGATAATAAATTTAGCGATTGTGAGAACTCTAAAGCATGGACAAAATGTACATAAATATTTGGGCACAGTTTCTCAAAGTTGTAATATCACTGGTCCTTCAACTTGCATTTCTATAAAGAGATCATTCCGGAAGTGATTTGTTGTGAAGAGTGTGATGGGACTATCTTTTCCCTTATTCTAGTCTCTAGGTTTTTCTTAATACAGTTTGGGTTACATGAACTTGGCAGGCGTATCACACTGTTGGTCCTCACTGAGTTGGCACTAAGCTGAGAAGGGCCACTCTATTGACTCCAGATTTCTTAATTATCTTAGATGAGGTCATAGTAATGTTACACAGCATTTTAATGAAGACAGGTGCTATCAGCCCCATGTAGAGGTCCTCTAATGCTGAACTGGACCAGTCCGTCATTCTTTCCCTAACTTGATCCTAAGAAATATTTTTTTCTAAAAGAGGGAATGTACAGAAATCTCTGCACCTTTCTTTAAAAACATTTTTAAAAATCCATGAAGAAAGTTTATCCATAAACAGAGCAAAATAAAAATGACAGTCTAATAAAACATACTTGAAATTAGTATCATGGACAAAAAACTCTTTTCCTTTATATACACAGTACTCCTGCAGATCAGTAAGCACTGTTTCCAAGGAACAGTGACGGTGGAAGCCAAATGAAGTCAGGGAGAGAAAGGGGAGTGGCACCGGGGAATATTAAATAGAGGGATGTTGGTATTTTTATTCCTATTGTTGTATTGTTGCTTTTCACCAAAGCAACTTGAGCACATTTTACAGTTGACACAATGAATCCACTAGAAAGGAAAGGTTAGTTAATATAAGAGAGAGAAAAAAGTGATCAGAAAAGAGAATGCAGAAAACCAATGGGAACCGAGGCACAGAAGGATGGATTGAATTTTGGTCAGAGGCACCAATTTGCAGTCATAACCCGAGAACAGGGTGTGAGTGTCCATGTAGATATAAGTAGTTTTGAACTTTTATTATTAGAAAGTCCAGGAGATTGGCATCTGAAAGCTTCTCTGTTACCTGCAAAATGAAAGATTCAAATAATCCTTTCAAATAGTGAGTAGTAGAATAATTTCACTAGTGAAACTTAGGACTCCTGGTCAGTGTTTGAAGATCCATTTGAATTTGGTGATGGTGAACTCACATTGAGATACATCCACCCTATCGAGTGATTTTCTTTGGTATTATTATTGTCTTATTCATCTCAGGTTGCCATAATGAAATAACATAGTTTTGGTGGCTTTAAACAATAGAGATTTATTTTCTAGATGCTGGGAAGTCCAAAATCAAGGTGCCAGTCAATTTGGTTCCTGGTAAGAACCCTTTCTAGCTTATAGGGGGCTGCCATCATCCTGTGTGTTCACATGACCTCTTCTTTGTGTGCAGAGGGTAGGGTTGGGGAATGGGAGAGAGAGAACCAGCTCTCTCCTGTCTTTTCTTGGAAGGGCATCATTAGCACCTTCCCTGGTGACCTTATCTAATTACCTCCAAAGTTTCCATATCCAAATACTATCTCACTGAGGGTTAGGATCTCAATGTATGGGTTTGGGGAGAAACAAAGCATTCAGTCCAGAACAGTTAGTCCAGAACATTATCTGGCATGCAGATAATGAGGAAGGTATTGATTTCAAGCAGGACTGGGATTTTATTGGAGGGTAAAAGGAAAAGACAGAAACGCAAGGATGTTTGTATCAATAAGAGTATGACTCTAATGTACTTTAAATTGGATAGAGAGGGAACGAAGAAAGAAGATAAAGTGGTTAGCTAAAGTAGAGAAGAAGGATCAAAGGAGTGGCTGGTCTTTTGGGTTCAAAGAATAATCATAATGGATACAGTTTAACAAGCAAACTAGGAGAGGAGATTGGAGACTGTTGTCAGAGTGGAGGAGCAGACAGGTCTGGTGATGAAAGCAGGTAAAAAAAAATTCAGAAGTCAGAGTGTTGAATGGCCATTTATGTTGTTATGAAGTCACCCAGAGTTTGGCACGATTTGAAATACACAGTAGCTGCTCTGTTATCTTACCTCCAATAATACAGGGGGAATAAGTGGAAGATTAGTGGATGACAATATTGTCAAATTACCTAACCTCTGGGATTGAGAGGAAATTTTGTTGGTTTGCTTGATTTTTACAAAACTGTGAAGAAATAATGGTTTAGAAGTGGCAATAGAAACCAGCCCGATATACCTCTGGCTCTAAGGTATGAAAGGGATGAAAATGTTTAAAAACAAAACAAAACAAAACAAAACAAAAATCTGTTTGAGAGTACAAGGGAAGCAGAGTCCTCAGGGGAGATCCAGGCTTCCGTTGAGGAAAGAGGGTGGAGAGACAAATGAGCAAAAATTGAGAGGTCATCATGGAAGGGGGGCAGACAAGGTCAAGATCAAAGAAGTGCAAAACATTGGTACAATAATTGGTACAAAAAGATGGTGAGATAGGAATTACAGGCTTTGTTGAAGAGTCCCTTGACAGATGTCACAATTTTTTTTAAGGCTTACTTCAGTAATGACTGATCAAAGCAAGGTGGATTTGGTCTTCCAGTTTTTTTGAGAAGGGCAGCATGGGCCCTTTGTTAAGAGGGCTTTTACATCCTTTCTTTTTCTTTTCCTTTTGAAGAGGGTTGTTAACAAAAAAAACAGACATTGCCTCGGTTTTATCAACTCATCTTCAGAACCATTCTGAAGTAGGCTATATTCTCCCACTTACTAACAAGGAAACAGAGACTTAGGGAGGGTAAGTAGCTTGCAGAAAGTCACACAATAAATCGCAGAGCCAAAATTAAAACCTTGATCTATTAAAAGCAAAATAGATGTATTAGACCCATTCTTTGTTTTTCATTTTCCCATCCTTTTTTTTCCACAAAGATATAACTGACACACAAAGTCACATTAGTTTCAGGCATGCACTAGAATGATTCCACAAGTTTATATATTATGTTGTGCTCACCAGCTCACCACAAGCTTAGCTGCCATCTGTCACGGTGCAACCCTGTTACAATGTCATTGACTATATTCTCTATGCTGTATCTTTCTTATACATTCCATAACTGAAAGCCTGTATCTCCTACTGCCCTTCACCCATTTTGCCCATTCTCTCACCCTTTTCCCCTCTGGCAACTGTTTGTTTTTTTATATTTATGGGACTGTTTCTGCTTTTGTTCATTTGTTTGTTTTTTAGATTCCACATATAAGTGAAATCATATGGTATTTGTCTTTCTCTGACTTGTTTCACTTAGCATAATACTCTCTAGGTCCATCGGTATTGTCACAAATGACAAGATCTCATTCTTTTTCATGGCTACTATTCCTTTCTCTATATATGTATACCACATCTTTTTCCAGTTATTAACAATTCAGTTGCTTCCATATCTTAGCTCTTGAAAACAACATTGTAGTAAACATAAGAGTGTACATATCTTTTTGAATGAATGATTTCTCTTCCTTTCATAGGTTAATACCCAGCAGTGGACTTACTAGTGCATATGGTATTTCTGTTTCTAATTTTTTGAGGAACCTCCATACTGTTTTTACTAGATTTATTCTTTTTCCTAACATGTTTACCACCTAGTTCCAGATGAAGCTTAAAAACAAAACCTCTGCTTTACACACATAGGGCTTAAGAATCAGAAAGAGTTGTATACAATGAACAGCTGCATCATTCATGGGATGTGGAGTCTCCAGAGTTGAAAGTGGCAGAGCTTAAGCTTTCATAATGCTTTGTAAGAAAAGTGGGATGAGTTTCTTCATTTGAGCTAGCAAAAAAGTCACCTGCTCAATTTAGAGAGCGGAACAGTCTTTCATTTCCCTCCTCCATCTTACCCTTCCCTTTGTACTAGAGCCTTAGCCTCATCTTGTACCAGATTAAATTACTTTACACCAAAAAGAATTGTTTTCAACATTCTCCAGCACATTAATTTCATTTTTTACCCGCTCCCCTCCTTTTCTATGTTTCTAATAAATATCATCAACATTTTTTGTGTCACCTTAATGATGATAAAAACTCTTCTGCAGCACCATAATTACAAAATAATATTCCATGGTATACTGGTATCATAATTTATTCAATCAACCCCACATTGTTGAACTTCCAGCATTTTTCCAATTATGTTATTATATACAGCGTTAGCATTGCTAATGTACATATCCATGAATACTGCTTTAAGAGAAATTGTTGCATACACTTTTTGACTCAGAAAGTATTGTTGAGTCAAAAAACATGAAATATTTTAATGGATACAAATTAAACTTTTCTCTAGAGATGTCTTACCAATTTACATTCCTACGTATATAAGAGTATACACTTGCGTACTCTGGGAGCTGTCATTCTTTTTGATATTTTTTCATAAAATAAGCAAAGAGCATTATCATACTTATACTTTAATTTTTGTATTAGTGGTGAAATTGCACATTTATTTCATGTGATTATTGGTCACATATACTTTGTGTTTTGGTTTTGCCTATTCAAGCCTTTTGCTTAATATTTTCTAAGGAGCATCAGTCTTTTTTTATAATGACCTATCGTATTGGTCTACTGCATGGATAGCAACTACTTTTTCTAATTTGTTGTTGCTTCTTTAATGGTGCCTATGAAGTTATATAGAGAGACGTTGAAATGTTCCATATAAGTGAAACTCATCAATCATTTTCTTTATTGGTTTTTCCTTTGGTCATTTTAGAAAAGCCTTTGCCACCCCTAAGATTGTATAGATATTTCATGGTTGCTAGATTATATCAGAAATTGTTCATCTATTGTTCTCATTTAAAAACATATTTCTGTAAAAATTTACAAACACTATGGCTAGAGGAGGACAGATACCATGTCATTATATTTAGCTTCTCGTGTATCTCTGTTCGTATTCAATGAATACTTTTTGAATGAAAAAATATTATCTATATGGAATACATGAAGATGTGAAATTAGGATAACTTTATTTTTTCCAAATGATTAGCCATTTGTCCAATTCTACATATTAAATGATCCATCTTTTCCCTACTGATTTGAAAAATCTATCATGTAATACTTTTTAAATAGTAATTTGCACTTGCAATAAAGGTTTGTGTTCCTGACAATAAATCCACAGGGACAACTAATATAAATATTTCACAGCAACTTTTTAAAACATATCTCTCCAGGCATACAACTGAGATATATGTACTTAATTTTACCCATATGGACTCATTCTACATACAGCTGATATCTAGTTTCACCACCTGTCACTATTTGTTTGTGTTCGTTTATCATGTTTTCTTCCTTTCAAAAATTGTGTATCTTTTGCAGTCAAATTGACATATTTTCATTTAATGGTTTCTGAGTTTTCATGTTTAGAAAAGCTTTCTGTTATGCTTAGATTATAAAAATGTTTACCTGTCTTCTGTGGTATGTTTATTTTTCCTTTTTTTTTTTTTTGCAATATATATTTGATAGCTACAGAATTTATCTCTAGGAATCAATTGGTGTAAAAGCCTAGCTTTTCCAAATGGCCAATAGTGATATTAAATAATGCATTCTTTCCCACTGATATGAAATGCTACCTTCATTAGGTTCTTAATATCTGTATGTATTTGAGTCCATTGATGGATTTCCTATTCTGATCCATTTAATTACCATTTGTGAGCTAGTCACACCAAAATTGAATAAGCAATGAAGCTTTATAATTCTTTTAAATACTTGTATCTCCTGATTATTTTCTTTCAGAATTTTCTTGAGTAATTCTGGAATGCCTATTCTTCCACATAAACATTAGAATCATTTTGACAAATTCTCCTACTAAAAAGCCTATAGAAATTTTGATTAGAATTGTTTTGTATTTTTAGATTAGGAAAAAAAATTAAGAGTTTTATAAAATTTGCATTTTCTAAGATTGTGGTCTGTCTCTTTATTTCCTTGCACATTCTTGTCTTGGTAGAGTTTTATAGTTTTTGTCATAGAGTTCTAGACTGATACTATGATTTTTTTCTCCATTATGTTTCTGAGTAGATATAACTTTGATATAGGAAAGCTATTTATTTTTGCACAGCTCCCTTTCTAAGTATGCTTGTTTTTAATAAATTTTCAGTTGATTCCCTTAGTTTTCCAGGTAAGCAATTATATCATTTGAGTTTATTCATGTGGGACTTACAATATTGACAGGCATTTATTATGTATACATAATACATAATACATTCCACGCATTACATGGAATGATTCTGAGTCCTATTATGATTTATCTTAGTAAAGATATCAGAGAGACTAATTGTCCATGATGAAATAGGTTTACATTTTTGGATCTTGGAAAAGGAATTCTAAATTTCATCAGTTGACATAAACATGCAAATGTTCCCAAGACTATCTGCTAAAGGAAAAGTAACAGAGAAGACTTGCTCTGTCAGATATTAAAATATTAAAGTATGTAAAAACATATTATAAAATAGCAAGACACTTGTTTAAAAACAGAAAGATCATTAGTGAGGTTAGTGTAGTTACAAAAATCTCTTTAACATCAGGAATTTATTTTAATGGCTAAAAATATATGAATACAAATTTCATAAATTTTGCAAAGTAATTTTTATAAGTTATCTTGGATATCATATTCAAATGTAAGCTCTTAAAAATAATCATCTTGGGTATATTTTGGCAAAAACTAAACATCAGTGAGAAATGGATTACTCACAACTTCTAAATAAGATTTTAAGCAATAATGTCAAAATTGTAAAAAAGATATGTTGTTATAAACCTTCCTGCAGATAGACTAAATGAGACTTTTTCTCTGTAAAACAATTCTCAAGAAAATTCTCCCTGAGAGATCCTTAAAGTCAAGAGAATTAGAATACATTTTAGTACCTAACTTACTATATCCACAGCTGAATTTTGCTTATGAATGCTTAAAATATATCAAAATAACAGTGATAGTAATGATTGCCCCTCTGAATTTTCAGGATCAATTTAGTCATATATATTTTATTCATTCACGTGTATACTAATTTATTAGGGCCATTAAGATCTCTGTGTGGTGTTCAAAAATTGTGTCTTTCAAGTAATAAACCTAGCCAAGTATACTTACCTACATCAGCCAATGAACCTAAGTAAGGAAAAGAAGAATGCTATAGTCATCATTTAATTCTTTACCAAGCTTATGCTTAATTTATTGTGGTTCATATAATTGATCTTGAAAATGAGGTTAATATGCTGTCAGATACTGGTTGACAGAGTTTGGAATCTAATACTTAGTGGTTATGTTATTTTTCTATTGTATACAATCACGACAAACTTTGTGGCTTAAATATACCCATTTATTAATTCACTGTTCTATAGGTTAGAAGTCTAGTACAATGTGACAGAGTTCTCTGCTCTGGGTCTCATAAGGTAAATCAAGGAGTCAGCTCTCATTTGGAGAATTAGATTCTGGGCAGAATCTACTTACACATTCATCCAGGTTGTTGGCAGTTTGGCAGGTTGTTGGCAGAGCCCAGTAATTTGCAGTTGTAGGAGTAAGGTCCCTATTGAATTACTGGTTGTTGCCAGGGAGTCACTCCCAAGTCTTAGAAATCACTCTTAAATCCTTTCCATGTGGCTTTCTCCATCTTCAAATCAGCAACAGTGCACTGACACTCTCCCACACTTTGAAACTCTCACTTTCTCTTCTCCTACCAGCCAGAAAACTCTGCTTTGGTTTAGCCCACTAGATTAATCTCCCTATCTCATAGTCAACTAGTTAGTAACTTTAATTATATCTCCAAAATTACTCTTGTCATGTAAAGTAACATTATCAAAGGAGTAAGTCAGGTAGCTGAGATCCTAAGGGCCATTTTAGTAGTAGTGTAGTAGTGACTACTACTCTGATGAAAGAAGCAATTCATTACATAAAAACATCTATTTTGTTAAATATTTGTTAACTTGGTGTTGCCCTCCCACTCTAAACCATTTCTTTCTTTCTTTCTTTTTTTTTTTTTTAACATTTATTCATTTTTTGAAAGACAGAGAGAGAGCATGAGCAGGGGAAGGGCAGAGAGAGAGGGAGACACAGAATCAGAAGCAGGCTCCAGGCTCTGAGCTGTCAGCACAGAGCTGGATGCGGGACTCGAATTCAAGAACCATGAGATTATGACCTGAGCCAAAGTCAGACACTCAACTGACTGAGCCACCCCAGTGCCCCCACTCCAAACGATTTCTATTGATATTCTATTTCTATTGATAGAAATTTTGATACAGCTAACTTCAAAGAGACCATCAATCCAGTAGGGGGTTCTGAGGCTTGGGAAAACAACATTTATCATTTTTATTAATCCAACACATATATTTTTATTGCTGTATTAGGGTTCTCCAGAGAAACAGAACCAATAGTGTATGTGTAAAGATATAGATATATAGATATAGATATATAGATAGACATATAATATACATTATATATGTATATAGTACATATATATATGTGATAGATATAAGAGGAGATTTAGTATAACAAGGTGTTCATGCAATTATGGATGACAAGAAATCCCAGGATCTGTCATCTGCATGCCAGAGAACCAGGAAAACTAGTGGTACAATTTAGTCCATGTCTGAAGGCCTGAGAACCAGGGAGTTGGTGATGTATGTCTGATTCTAAAGGCCCAGGTATCTGAGGGTCCTGTTCTGAATCCAAAGTCCTGAGGGCAGGGAATAGTAGATGCTGTTAGCTGACAGAGAAAGGTAATTCACCCTTTCTCCCTTTTTATTCTATTCAAGCCCTCAGCAGATGGAATGATACTCATACAAATCAGTGAGAATGATCTTGTTTACTTAGCTCAGTGATCCAAATGCAAATCTCTTCCATAGTCACCATTACAGATGGCACATCTAGAAATAATGTTTTAGGAGCCATCAAGGCATCCCTGAGGCCAGGCAAGTTGACATGTAAAAATAATCATCAGAGTTGCCCATTTTGTGACAGACACTATGTCAGGCTGTGGGGCTACAATGGTGGCAACAGTTCCTGCTTCCCTTGAGTTTAAAGTTTAGATGAGAGAGAGAGAGAGAGAGAGAGAGAGAGAGATGTTAATAAAAACTAATGAAATAAATACATATTAACTTGTGTAAACATGATATATGCTCCAAAGGAGATGAGAACACACAAAAGGGGAAGTTGGGCATAGGACTCGAGGAGGCACTGTTCCCATAGAATAAGATGTCAACAGTGTCCCTGGGGCTGCACGACATTGTGTCCTTGCAGCAGTGTCAGGAAAGGAAGAGCTGAGGTGTGAAGAAAGAATTAGGAATTACCTAGGGAAAGGGGCTTATGGTGGGAGAATGAATACAGGCAGAACGAAGAGCATGTACAAATGGTCTGGGCTGGAGGAAATACACTGTGCCTGAGGCTAATGTGGCTGGAGCTCGTAGTGAAAAGGGGACTAGAAGGGTATTGTTGGACATCAGACCAGAAAGGACAGCAGGATTTGCTCTACACAGAGCTTCAATGATCACATAGAACATTTTGATCTTAATCCTAAGAGCACTGAGAAACCCTGGAACTCTTTCTAGCAAAAGGCTGAAAAGACCTTATCTGAGTTTTGAAATGATCACTCTGGCTGCTATGTGGAGAGTAGTTGAAAGCAGCAGGTAAAAAGTGCTGCTGCATTATGATTTGACAGCATTCAGAATGTAAGATTCCATTAGCGTTTCCCTAATAACTTAGGCTCTTATAAACACTGAGATTGAAAACTCTAGTTCTCTCACCTTAAAGTTTTAGTAGGTTAAGTCCTTAATAATAGGTGTCTGTACTGTGCAATCTCATGTACTGGGCCACAATGTACTATGTAGAAGAAGAAGAAGAAAAACAATACTGAAAAACCAAAGAACTCCACTGCTTTTTCAGTAATATGACTGTGGTTTTGCTTCAGATGAAAAGGCTACATGTTGTCATTCTTGAGTTTTCCAACCTTCAACACAATGAGTCAGATTGTTGTTGGAAAACCCCTTCTTTATTATATATGGGAATCCCCACCTCACCTATGCCTTCTCAAGCTTTGGTTGTTTGGGTCATTATCATCTTCTATCCAAAAGAAAAAATAAAGTAACCGAGAATAGACAAAAGTTTGAGAATTTCTGGGCAATTAATGAATAATTTTTTTCTTTTCCTTTCTTTTTTAACAATTTCCTTTAGACTCCACTGTTAGGAGGGCAATCTTTCCCATTTGCCTCTTTATATTCTCTTCGCCAGGAAGTTCAGAACTAATCATTTGTTTGAGGTAGAGTATCTGTGTAAATCACAGATTGAATATTTGTGCTCCTTTATTGACTCACAGGCTCTCAATGTTTTCTGACTTTCTACTTGTAGTTTTATGACACAGATGCCATGCCCTCTCCTGCCCTAGTTCATGGGGAGAATCCAAACTGGTTCTAACCTGTGCCTGGGAATGGGGTGAGGCTTTCTCTTGTCCATAGCCCCACACAGGTGTTCATGACCTCACCTTTCGTGCCAAGCCATGTTATGGAAGCTTGTTCATGAGTAGTGGTTCTGCTGGAGTAGGATGGTAGGAGACGGAAGCCAAGTAGAGCGTCTGTTTGGCAGATGACCTCTGCTGGGTAGACGTTCTCCAGAGAGACTGTCCATTTCAATTCAGTCCCTTGATTCTCAGAATGTCCATCTTTCCACTGACCCATCCTTACCCAGCCTCAAGGATGCTGGCTCACTCATTCTTTCCTCTTTATTTATTTTTATTTTTTAAATTATTTTTATTTTATTTTAACTAGTGAAGACTTTTTAAAGGCAATGCCTGAGTGCAGAATTGTCCTGGTTATGCCTCAGCTCCCTCCCCACTAAAGTGAAATTTAGCAATCAGACCAGTGTCTTAAATCAATTAACAGAACCCCAAACCAGCAGATCTAGTTAATTTTATTTTACTGATTTTGTGATTTCCAGTTTGCAGGGTTAGGCAGAACTCTAATTGGTAAGATGGACTAAATTGACCATATAACCTAAATCAGCTCATATCTCATTCCCATGGGCTTGTCCCCTGCTCTGCCTTGCCACATATATACATTCTCTACCTATATTAGTCAGGATTATCCAGAGAAATAGAACCAATAATGTGTGTGTATATGTACTATTGTATTATATGTATATGACAGTATATATACAACATAAATATTATATGGTATGTTAATATAACAATATATAACATATTTATGTAACAATATATATTGTCATTATACATTGTCCCCTCCCAACACAAATATTATATGTAAATATAACAGTATATATAAATATATAATATATATAGCATATAATATTTGTTGTATATATACTGTTATATATTGTTAACATACATTGCCCCCTCCCAATACATGGGTAGGGGGATATGAGATAAGAAGATGCAATTCGGTAGCATGTCAGGAAAAAGAAAAGAGGTGAATTCCTCTTTTTTCCAACTTTTGTCCTATTCAAGCTCTCAATGACTTAGATGATGGCCACTGACATTGGGGAGTGAAATCTACTATACCGAATACATCAATTCAAGGGCTAATCTCACCCAAAATATTTTCACAGGCAAACCCGAAGTAATGTTAATCTGGGTACCCTATAGCCAGTCGAATTAACACAAAATTAACCATCACTCTATCTAGTCCTCCTTAACAATATATGCAGATTTTCTTGTTAACTCTTAAAGGATAGCGTGAATATGGCTTACTAAGAGCTCTTTTTGGACAAATTCTGTCTGCCCTTACCATGAAATTGCGTAATAACTCCTGCCTCTGTCTGTCCTTCATGAGCTCTAGGTCACCTTGGGGAAATTACATTTCTATATCCTTTGGTTTTCTGATCTCTAAAGTTTGTATAACGATGACAGTATCTATTGCCCAGGGTTTGGAATAGATTAAGTGAAAAAACAAATGAAGCTCTTCAAACATAGACTTGTGTATAGTAAGTGTTTAACATGTGTTAGCTATTATTAATTGCTCTTCTTGAAAGAAGCACTAGAACACCAAGTCTGGATTCAGTTGGTATCTCCAAAATTGTATTGCATGGCTTGGCAAGGGCTTTGTGAATTTGACCTTAATATTGTTGTTGTATTTTTTAACCAAGAAAATTGTATCAGTTCCAAATTGGACAGAACATCTATCCTTCCTTATCAAAAACTTCCTCTTCTTTATAATTTTACAAAGAATGTTCTTTAATTATTCAGGTTTGCCTAATCGAGTATTCTGAATCATCTTTGTTCTTTTCTTCCATACTCTCATGCTGTACTTCGAAGGCCTTAGAACCCAGAAGTCACAACAATTCAGTAACAGCCTAGGATATGCTCACACTTAAGATGTCTTATTGTTCCAAGTAAAAAAGATACCAACATAAGATATAAATAACCCTCAGGTATATAAGTTTACAGGGTAATGCTTCTTATTATTTTGTCCCATTACTATAATACCAAACCTGATGTTAAAATCTACTCTCCTTAAAATGTGTTATACTTATTTAAAGCAATAGCCATAAATATATAAATTATACCCTCCACTTACTGTGACCATACTTATTAATAAAGCCAAGCCCAAGGTTAATTGTTATACTCTCTTCCTTAATCTTCTGAGTACCCTTCATCTCTACCAGTCAAGCAGATTTTGTAGATCTGTTCTTTCTGTGGTCTGTATTGAAAAATCATTTTTTCCCAACATAAAAGTAGATTAAATATACCTTTTCAAATTTATAAACCTTTGAAATTTTGATACGACCACTTGCCCTTCTTCTCCTTCCTCCTTTTTTCACCTCTACAATCTTGTTCGTGATACTTTGAAAACATATCCGGTATCTGAACATTTCTCATTGCTCCCACTGCTACTCTTCTGGGATCACCTGGATTATGTATGGCACATTTTCCCAACCAGCTTCTTGCTTCTGCCCTTAGCCTCCTACCATCTCATTTAATTTTGCAGCCAATGATGATTATGTTACTCCTCTGCTTTCACTGCTCACTCCGAGTAAAAAACCCTACAGGATCTAAATATATGTCACTATTACTTCTTTTTTATTTAAGTTTATTTTTTATTTTAACAAAGACAGAGATAGACTGAGTAGGGGAGGGCCAGAGAGAAAGGGAGACAGAGAATCTTAAGGAGAGCTCGTGCTGCCAGTGCAGAGCTCAATGCAGGACTCGAACCCACGAAGCCATGAGATCACGACCTGAGCTGAAACCAAGAGTGAAATGCCAGACCGACTGGGCCACCAGGTGCCCCTGTTACTGATATTTCTATGATATGGTATCCTACTGCTCATCCCCCATGGTAACTTTATTCTGGCCTCACTGGTTTCCTGCTCCTCCTTGGACTTTCCACACACGCCTTAGTGCCTTAGGGCCTTTGCACCGCTGTACCGCAGATAAGAACAGGAACCATTGTCTTTCTTCCTTCAGTCTCCTACTCGATGAGGCCTTCCCTGACACCTATTTGAATTACAAACCCCTTTCTTCTGAATGCCCTATATTTTTTCACTGCTTTGTCTCTGTAGCACTTATCACCATCTTAATACTATATATTTTCCATTCATCTATTCGTTCCTTTTCTATCTCTTCTCACCATTACATAAAATTTCATTAGTGCAAAATTGTCCATATATTTTGTTCCCAGATGTAGAACAGTGACATTTGATAATTGTTCACCTGTTACTTTTCAAGACAATGAAACCAACCTCAGCTTTCTTTTCCTACTATATCTCTCTTTTCTCCATTCACTCATCATTTATTTAGCACTTCATGCATTCTAGGTATGATGCTGGGGTTATGAAAGTTAACAAGCCCTTAAAGGGCTCACAGACTAGTAGAGGACATCAACATGGGAACCAATTATCACAATATGCTGATAAGCACTCCCATAATGAAATCTTATACAACATATATTGAAACATCAAGGGGGCATGATAAGTTTTACTTGGGTATGGGTGGTAGGAAAGAAGGACTTGGTGAGTAGGTGAAAGAAGGACTTCACTGATTGGACTGTAGGAGGAAGAACATTCCAAGGCAGAAGGAGCATAAGCAAGTCTGGGGCAGTGAAGAACACAGCAGATATTGGGGATAGTTGGTGAGGTAAGACTGGAGCGAGGGGTGTGGCAAGAGACTAGGCTGGCAAAGGTAACATAAGCTGGAACTCAGAAGCCCTTGTTTGCAAAGGAGGTTGGATTGTACTATTTCAGTGACTGTACTTGTGAGTCACCGAAATGTTTTAGTCAGAAAATCATCCTGGTCAGATTTGGTTTTCTAGCAACTTTAAAAGTTTACTCTGGTGCAATGTGGAATTTGAATTGGGGTTTGTCATCAGGGGCAAGGAGCAGGTGGATTGTTTTCTTCATTTCTTCATTTCTAGGCCGCTCATCAACTCTGTGGAATAAATGCACAGACCAACCTTATTCATTCATTAATTCAACCAATATACATTAGATTCCTACTATGGGCACTGGCTATGTGGATTATAGAAATGGACAAGATACAGAGCTCTTTCCTTAAGAATTTTATAGTGTAGCAGGAGAGGCAGGAAACAAATCAGTAATAAAAATAAGATGTGAAACCAGTAGTATTATTATTGTAAATACCTAAAATGGCTGACTTTTAACACACTTTGGTTTGCTTTATTTTAGATTGCAACACTCTTCTTAATAAATTCACCTTGAGAAATAGAGTTATTTGATCTGATGCTTTGTAATGCAAGGTCATGGGTGAACTTTGAAATGCTGTCAATTAGGAAATGTTGTAAGCTATAGTAAATAAATATTAGTTAAGCTTTTTTTTCTTCCATCATTTTATAATTTTATTTTTTGGTTTGTGGTAGAGAACTAACTTATAAGAAAAAATTATTAGAGTACTTAGAATAGTTTGGTTTAAATAGGGAGCAAGCAAGTAGAGGATATTAAATATTCTCATGAACCCAAAGGGTAGGAACAGAAGTCTCATTTTCACAGGTTAATAAACAAAAATAAAGCTTTTAAAGTTGGTAATTTTCTTTTTCAGATCCAATTAATTGAAATAAATTGGGTTTTGTGTGTGTGTGTAGAGGGTTGTTTTGTTTTGTTGTGCCATGAGGTATGTTTTTATTAATTATACAAATAACTTGCTACAATATACTAGGGCCCGGTTGGGGTTTTTTTTCAGAGACCCACTGGCTGGCCTGGTGGCATCGGCTTGGCGTGCCCAGGTTCACAGAGCAGCTTGTCACTTGTGTCCATCTTGCAGATGGCTCTTCCTCTTCCACATCATGACTGAGTGTCTCAAAGATGATAGGAGTGAGGAATTCTCTAAGTTCTTAGGAATTTTCACTCTGCTTCTCCTGCTCAATGGTCTCTCTGGTATGCAGGGTGTTTCTCTCTTGTGTCTCTGTTTTCTTCAGCTTGGGTTTATCGAAGCTGGCAATTTCCCTCTTGTCCAGCTTGGCTGCCATTTTCTTTCCTTTAAAAAAATTTTTTTAAATGTCTATTCATTTTTGAGAGAGAGAGAGAGGGAGATGGAGACAGAGTGCCAGTAGGGGAGGGGCAGAGAGAGGGGGAGACACAGAATCCAAAACGGGCTCCAAGGTCTGAGCTGTCAGCATAGAGCACAACAAAGGCTTAACTCAGGAACAGTGAGATCATGACCTGAGCAGAACTCCAAGGCTCAACCGGACTGAGTCACCCAGGCATGCCATTGGTTGCCATTTTTTTAAAGTAATCTATGAAGTTTTGCTCTGAGTCTGGTGCTCCCACTCCCATTGCTGTAGCAAGAGACCAGAGATTCAAGTTTTATAGCTGAGGGAAGATATTTCAAATAAAGTTACTGTAACATAATTCATATATCTCTGGGAAATAAATTACCAAAAAAGTGAGAAGAAAAATGAAAAAAAATTTCCTGGGAATAGTTGTGTTGAAGTATTTGCTCTGTTCTTCAGAACAAAGTTTTCTAATGAACCTGGAAATCAGATTATCCTCTGGTCATTTAAAAAAATTTTTTTTAATGTTTTTTATTTATTTTTGAGAGACAGAGACACTGTGAACAGGGGACAGTCAGAGAGAGAGGGAGACACAGAATCTGAAGCAGGCTCCAGGCTCTGAGCTAGCTGGCAGCACAGAGCCTGACACGGGGCTCAAACCCACGAGCTGTGAGATCATGACCTGAGCCGAAGCTGGATGCTTAACTGACTGAGCCACCCAGGTGCCCCTATCCTATGGTCATTAAAATTTTAAACCTACATGTAATAACTCAGAACAAAAATATACCAAAATACTGTAAAACATATTGAAAGCAAGATATATTAACATATGTGAAAGTATTAATCAATTAAAGAAAAAATGAAAATAATTAGAACCTAGCTAGGGGTGCTTGGGTGACTCAGTTGGTTGAGCATCTGACTCTTGATTTTGGCTCAGGTCATGGTCGGTTGTGGCGGAGTCCAGTACAGCTCCCCAATGAGCATAACGCCTGCTTAAGATTCTGTTTTTCCCTCTGCCCCTCTCTCCTGCTCATGCTCTTTAAACAAACAAACAAAGTCCTAGCTTGATCAGCCTTGAAAACCTATTGGTCTTGTTAGTGTTAGCAGAGTCCAATGGAGACCCATTCATAGTAGTGCCCTCACCCAAGGTGCCTCTAGGGCAAGGTAATTCTCCACTGTGCACCTAGATGTAAAATATGTGAGTCTCAATTAAACCTAAATGTAATAATTTCCACATATCCTCTCACTGTTATCGCTCAAATTTAGTCTTATGCTTCAATAACTCAGAACAGAAGTTTTAAAGGGTACATTTCTCATAATAACATTTATGTTACCTGCCTCTTCCATAGTATATGCTGTACTAAATTTAACCGTAAAAAATAAATCTTACTGTATGGCATTACTTTATTCATTCTACTAATTGTGAGTTTTCTAAAGCCAAGATTAAATTTGTATTCCTTTTTATCTACCACAAAAGCTGTGCCACAGAGCCCAATGCCTTGCACATAAGGTGTAATCAAATATTTAAGTGAAAAAATGTCATTAAATGAACTTCTGACAATATAAATTTTTCAATTCCAATAATAATCCCTTGTATTCTGATAAAGCTTTATAAAATTCAGTAACTAAAAGTGTAAGTTTTATATGCAGTGAAGTTTTGTTTAAAAAAAGGTGTACTTACAGAAATATATCATGCTTCTTATTAAATAATAGTACATGCTTATTTTTAAATTTTGGAAAGAATAATTCATATTTTCCTCACCCAAATATTCAGGGATTTTTGCTGTGCAATTTTTATTATGCAGTTTTAATCTTATGGTTAAAAACAATTCTAGGAGCCCCTGGGTGGCTCAGTTGGTTCAGCAGCCAACTTCAGCTTAGGTCATGATCTCACAGTCTATGAGTTCGAGCCCTGTGTCAGGCTTTGTGCTGACAGATCAGAGCCTGGAGCCTACTTCAGATTCTGTGTCTCCCTCTCTCTCTGCCCCTGCTTGTTCTCTGTCTCTCTCTCAAAAATAATAAGCATTAAAAAATTTTTTAAAAACCCAATTCTATACCTTGTGGTTTTTAACTTATTTATAGGGTAAATTCTGCTATGTTATATCAAGAGTCCTTCTGTATAGGTGAAAGTAGTCATAAACTATAATTTACTTTACTTTTATATCTCTACAGTAGGATAATTAATTTCCAGTATATTACTGCACTTCAAATAATACTGTGATAATCACCTTTGTCATAAAGCATTTTTGTATTAGGATTACTTTTCTAAAACCAGTATCTATGAATCTGATAACTGGAACAGATGTTAATACTTTTAAAGTTTTTAAAAATTTTTAAAAATATTTATTTATTTTTGAGACAGAGAGAGAGAGAAAGAGTATGAGAAGGGGAAGGACAGAGAAAGAGGGAGACACAGAATGTGAAGCTGGCTCCAGGCTCTGAGCTGTCAGAACAGAGCTCAATGCAGGGCTCAAACTCAAAAGCTGTGAGTTCATGACCTGAACTGAAGTTGGATGCTTAACCTACTGAGCCACCCAGGTACCCCTACAAGTTTTTTTTAAATGACAAATCGTTTTTTAAGAAGTTTACATTAATATACAAGTACAATGGCAAGGCATAAAAGTGCATTTTTACCACACCTTGCCAATTAGATATTATTTTTTAAAATATTTTCTTGGAGGATAGGTAAAAACAAAACAACAACAAAAAGGCTAAGTTATTATTACTAAGTAGCATTTATTATTTTGCACTTGGGTTGAATGTTCTTACTTTTTAAAATGTCTAATTTTGTTTAGCCAAAAGTCCCATGCCATGTATCTAGCTGTATGCTGTCTTAGCACTTTAAAGTCACTAATTTTCTTTATATTTTTATATTTGTAAATTTAAAATAATCTCATTAGTTGCTTACTATGTGCTGGACCATGCACATTTATTATTTCATTTAACTCAAATTAAAACCTTGTAAGAGGCTGTTTTATCTCCATTTGACAGATGTGGAAACTGAGATCTAGTAGGGTAAACTGTGAATTCTCTATAATAGTATGCTCACTGGTCAGTAAAGATACTAATTTTTTGTCTTTAATGTCTGCTGTAAACATTTTCCCTAGTCTGGTTTGCCTTTTAATTACTTTTACCAACAGAGGTTTTATTTCTTGTTAAATCTGTCAAGCCTTTCTTTTGTGATCTTTTTCTATTACTTTTGGAAGGACTTTTCTCTTTGAAGGTTTATACATTTCTAATGATGTCTTCCAATTTGTCTGTGTTTTCTTTTTGATTTACTTTAAAGCACCTGTCCAGAATGACCTTGGTAGGTGGTATGAGGTAAAAATCTAAATGGATCTATTTTCACATAACTAGCCAACTGCTCAAATACAATTTATTGAAAAAACCCTGTCTTCACCATTACTTGTGATGCTGCTTCTACTACATGTTATTTTCTTAAAGATTTTTTAGATGTTTATTTATTATTGAGAGAGAGAGATAGACCGAGCATGAGCAGGGGAGGGGCAGAGAGAAAGGGAGACACAAAATCTGAAGCAGGCTCCAGGCTCTGCACAGAGCCTGATGTGGAGCTCGAACTCACTAACTGCAAGATAATGACCTGAGCCAAATTCAGACGCTTAACTGATGGAGCCACCCGGGTTCCACCATGTTGTTTTCTAATATATATTTATATTAGAACATATATATATATAATTTATTTCTGAGTCACCATTTCTAATAGGTTCCACCATGTTGTTTTCTAATATATATATTAGAATATATATATACAATTTATTTCTGAGTCACCATTCTGGCCCCTTTTTCTGATTATCCAGTTTGTGCCAGTATTATGTTTTGAGACTCTGAAGAAAAGGAAGTGTTATTTTTTAAATGCTCATCTGAATTCTTTGATCTATGCCGATTTGGTTTCTGGTTTTGTGTGCATGTAGCAAACAAAAGAATCGGGACTCGATATTTCATGAGAAAATCATTTTTGATTTATGGCTTAACATTAAAACAATGTTACAAAGGTATTAATTACTCATGTTGGTTATACATATGAGAAATCATCTTAATTGAAGAGAATTACATAATTTGAAGAGTTTTGAGATACTCTGGTATGATCAAGATTTGTGACCAATATTGGAAGGAGTTCCTTGCTCTTTGCCACTGCATACTATATCTGGTAAACTGATGCCAGAGGAAATATATTTATTTAAAAATTTTTTATAGCTTACTTCAGATGGTTCCCCCAAATTTAAGAATTCCAGAACAACGGCATTTAGCAAATATTTATTAAGCAATTGCACTAAGCATTCTAGATATAAAGAGAAATGAGTTAGTACTTTCCCTCAAAGGAGCCCATAATGCATTTGAAGAATGGAAATAAAAATAATGCCTAATATTTATTGAGCTCTAAATCAGGGGTTTTTTTTCAAGTAATTCTGACAGAAGCACATCTCTGATTATATTCATTTTGAAGAAGAGGAAATGAAAATTCAGTGAATTTAATACTATGTAATACCACACAGTCAGTGAGTGGCAGAACAGAAATTTGCATCCAGGGTCCCATTCAGAAATCTGAATACTAAAATCCACATCTTTAACCACCTCTCTGTGCTTTTCTCCAGTTCAGAACAATATTATGTGTTTAAGAAGCAGAAATGAGATTTTTTTAGACAGCTAGTGTACTACTTAAGGGCATCTTTTTTTTTTTTTTGAGAACACATATTTTTACATTTGATATTTTCCCCCTAAGTAAACCACATAAGCTAATACTAAATGTAGCTATATCAGAGTTTGAGAGGACAAATATTTTAGGCGCATTGTTTTATTGTTGAAAGGAGAACTTAAAATAGTCTCTATCAATGTGCCGAGGAAAGCAATTTGAATTCATAAAGACTTCAAACCAACCTGAGCCAGTGATTATTGTATATTTTCAACAGTGTCTTAAAAGTAAATTGTGACCTATTAAAATTAATAAGGTGAAGCGTATTTGAATGATTTGATGAGTGCTTTTCTGAGCTAGTTTCTGGAAGATGTGGCACTCAGGGTGATCTTGGGACATGGGAAGATTGGCAATTAAACCCAGAAAGGTGTTGTCAGAGTCTCTATGGGTAGAGTATGTGGGGGAAGAGTTTTTAGTAATTGCTACAGTCTGGGTGTGCTGTCAGAAAACCTTAGTCTAGGTGTCCAGTTTGTACAATTCCATATATTCCTTGATGTTTTCTTGAATGTAAACTAACAGTATCATATATTCAAGGATGGTGAAGGAACACCGGTATCCTACTTTAATGGTTTTGTGATAAAGTCCTACATTTTACAAAGGATGGATAGGAAGCAAAATCCTGGAGAGTTAATCCCTAGCGGATCTAGATATCCATTTGATCAGAGTACCCTTCCAAGAGTCCTTCATCCACAAAGCTAAGGTTATGGCAGTGTTTGCAAGAATGTAAAGAAGTTCTTAACCTATGTGACATGAACCTCAGTCTTTCAATTAAACTTCATGAGAATTTGCCTTATCTGTTCTGATGAGGCAGTGCAAGCCAGGATATAAATTAAGCTAGATTTTAAAAAAGGGGAAAACCCCTCTTCTTTCTGAGTTAATCTTCTCCTTCAAAACGTTACAGGATTTATGCAGTTATTTCCTTTAAAAGAAGTAAAGGATGTGTCTGGGAAAATGGGAATAATTGGGAGAATGAGGAAAGACCTAGAGTGGGAAGATGTGAATGCATATATATTAAGATCTGTTTTCCCTGCCACACGCTGACATTCCTTAAGCCCATAACTTTTGATAATGAGTTGACGGAAGAAAATGGCCTTGCATAATACAGTAATTCAGTGAATATTATCACTGTTATCACTGTCTTAAACATGGTGTATAGTAAGATTGAAAACTTCAGCCAAAAGATTAAAACTTTTCTCAAGGTAGATAATGGTTCCTGTGCTTTCTTAAGTTATTGATGAGCTATTTATTCTACACTCAGTGAAATGATGACCCTGTCTTTCCAGCTGAATTTCTGCAGTCAGACAGTGAATATCTTACCTTTATGGAAGTGTGAAAACAACGTGGTTTAAAAAAATTTTTTTTAATGTTCATTTATTTTTGAGAGAGAGAGAGATGGAGCATGAGCGAGTGAGGGGTGGAGAGAGAGGGAGACACAGAATTGGAAGCAGGCTCCAGCCTCTGAGCTGTTAGCACAGAGCCCAACGCAAGGCTTGAACCCATGAACTGTGAGACCATGACCTGAGCCAAAGTCAGATCCTTAACCAACTGAGCCACCAATGTGCCCCAAAGCAATCTGTTTCAAGCATTGATTTAAGAGATAATACTCAGATGCCATACAATTGATATTTGAAATATATTTATTTATAGAACACAATTTAGTTATAAAAGATGTGCACATGTCACTTAGTTCCTATCCACAAAACTTACATACTACTTCAAACCCTAAAGATGGAAGATGTCAAATTCTAATGACAAAAGGAAGTATTCACATTTCCAAGTATAATTAAAACAACCCAAAAATCAAATATCCATTGATCAAAAAAATTTCAGACATGAACTAACCATTAAAAAAAATACTAATGCATTATTTTCTTCCTTGTCTCAAAAGATGGGACTCTTTCTGAGAATGTCAAATGAAAGTGGGCATATTGTTTGCCATATGACCTTGTAGAGTTGTTCTACAAATGTAGAATGAGGATTGAAAAAGAAGTGTGCCCAGTAGGATATAATGAGAAAATAAGTAAGGAAATGAGCAATGATAATAATGTAGTCATTTCTTCATTCAGCAAGTATTTCCTGAGTGCACACTGTGCTTTATTTGCTGGGAAACAGAAAAACGAAGCAGAGCTGGACTGCACTTATGAAGCTCACATCTCAATGGGAGAGACACATTTTGTAATGAGCACAAATGGCAATTGTGATGTAGAAGTCCAAGATAACTTGTGAAATGCTATCAAGGAGACTAAATTTGTTCAGAAAGCATAGGGAACATTTCCTCATGGAAGTGATTTTTAAACTAAGCCGGAAGAATCCACATCAGCCAGGTGATGGGGTATGTGTGTGTGTTCATGCAAATGCATGTTGGGTAATAGGAAGGGGAGGGAGAGGGTAGAGAAAGACTGTGTCATAAAGCCAGGCAGTAGGAACACAGTGCACAGCAAAGTTCCAAGGAGCTGCCAGAAGGTCAACTTGTGGCTGGATCTTGAAAGAGCAAGGAGAAAAGCAGCCTGAGGCTAGAGAAATGAGCAAAATCCAGATCAGGCAGGGCCATGCTCAGAGCAACGGCAAACCATTGCAAGTCCTAGCTAAGAGATATAACATGGTCTTATGTGCATTTTTATAAGTTACTTTGGCTGCTGTGTGGAGAGTGGATTGGAAGGGTTCTAGAGTGAAATTGGAGAAACTAGTTAGGAGGCTCTGATACCAGTCTAAGTAAGAAAGAATAGTGGTTAAGTGGTGGCAATTTTCACAGCATAAACTTTATTATCTACTATCTTTAACAGTAACAAAGATGATGAAGGATAAGAAAAACTTGATTACAAAATAACTAATTACAGAACAGTAAGAAGGTTCATCTTTGCCATGTGATGAAATGGTAATAAAGATAATATAGTTGACTTGGGTGAGCAGTATTTGATTTTAATGCATAGTAATCAGTAAAAGAAAAGGCATGAAGCTAGAAATGATAACAAAATATTAAGTGCAAACTCAATTGTCAGCTCCCAGAAAAGAACATGGTAGTGTGATTTGCCAGTTAGAAGGAACACAATAACTACAAGATCATGCCATGCCAGAAAAATACTGTCAAATATCTGGCAGAATTACAGAATGCCTCACTGGGAAGGACTGATGCAAGGGAAACTAAAAGATAAGAATTGGATTTCAGCAGTGTCTCATTAAAAGGTCACACAATAAATTAAAATTTTACAATTTTTTAACAGTAGTGTGGTTAGCATTGTCTCCTCATTTTCTATGTGTTAATATTTAAGGTATCTTAATAGATTCTCTTATTAGTAGCTACAACAAAAATGCAACTTGTAAAGAGCAATATTCTTCACCCTTTTCTTTTTAAAAAAAAGTTTTAATATTTATGTGTGTGTGTGAGAGAGAGAGGCAGAGCATGAGTTGGGTAGGGATAGAGAGAGAGGGAGACACAGAATGTGAAGCAGGCTCCAGGTTCTGAGCTGTCAGCATAGAGCATGATGTGGGGTGTAGGGCTCAAACTCAAAAACCATGGGATAATGACCTGAGCCAAAGTCAGATGCTTAACTGACTGAGCCACCCAGGTGCCCTCTTTTACCCTTTTCAAAGTATTGAACAATAAAATAAGCCCTGCGTCCAAATTTTCACATAGTTGAACTGCAAACACTATTAAAACAAATAAATAGAATGTACTCTGGAATTGACAGCCCTTCTCCTGGGTCCTGAAGAACAGTAATTAAAACAGGCTAGTCTGTCTGATTAAGGGCAAAAACAAAATTAAAATGAGAGAAACTTTACTCAAGGGTGAAGTAAAACAGCTAGAGAATAAGATAACACCTGTCTCCCTAACATGTATCCCATACTAGCCAATCTGAAATCTTTGTCATCAGAATCCCCTCTCAACAGGTTAGAAAGAACAGTAAACTCAGCGTCAGAAAACCCATGTTATTAACTTGACCCTCTTTCTAACTGTGTGACCTCGGTCAAGTTTCATAGCATTTCAGTTTCACTGTAATGAAGGAACTGTACACAACAACTCTGAAATTCTCTTACAAACTTAGGTATTCATGAATCTGAAACACTGGAGCATGAGAATTACCCTACAGTAGAAACTATTTTACATAAATAATTTTAAAAGCATTCATATTCAAAGATTTCCAAGAGCTTGACTGCTCACTCAAATCTTTCCTCAGCTCTATCCTATCTTGGCTCAAACAAGGTCCTCCTACTTAAAATTGGGATCTTTCCCTGACTGGCCCATCCAGTCTCCTTCCTCTGATCTGTTTTTCCCAATTAGCACTGTCCACATTTTAACATACTAAATCATTTTTTTTTAACATTTTGTCGGTCTGCCTGCCATCATTGAATATAAATTCTACCTAGGCAGGGATTTTTTTGTTTTGTTTTGTTCATGGATACATGCCAACCTAGAAGGGTGCATGACATAAAATAGGTGCTCAAATATTAGTGTTGAATAGATGAATGAGTAAATTCCTAATATCAACTTAAAATGAAACAATCCTTGGGGTGCCTGGGTGGCTCAGTTGGTTAAGTGTTGGACTTTGGCTCAAGTCATGATCTCACAGTTTGTGAGTTCAAGGCCTGCATCGCATCAGGCTCTGTGCTGATGGCTGGGAGCCTAGAGCCTGCTTCAGATTCTGTGTCTCCCTCTCTCTTTGCCCTCCCCGCCTCCCTCACCACTTGCACTCTGTCTCTCTCTCAAAAATAAATAGACATTGAAAAAATTTTTAAAAATTAAATGAAACATTTCTTAACTTAGGCTATAATTGTAAAAGCAGACCTAACCAACTACACATTGGTCTATTAGTACAATATTCCTTACATATGGAAGTGTATTTTAAGTAGATTTGTCCTATGAAATAATGCAAAGCTCTAAAAAAAAATAAGTGAACATCAGCTCATTGAACTGATTTGACCTTGTTCCCAGGAGAGAGTTTATTTAAGATTGGACAAGTTCAAAGTCGATGAATCATAAAGCAATTAAAAAACTACAAAGGAAATGACAATTTTTTGAACTCTGCAAATTAACCATTTAAGGAAATGTTATCATTTTTACATTAGGAATTCCTCACTGCTGATGTATAAGGGCAAAAGGTTTGGCTGTTAAGACAATGATTAAATAGATACTGTATATCAGCATTGATCTAACCGAATAAGTATTGAACTTCAAAGGAATTTCCCTTTAGGAATAATCTTCAGAACAAATTTACTGAGCACACACAAAAATTGGGCTCATTACCTGGTAGCACTAATTCATTTTTCAACTGAAACTTCTCTCAAGGAAGTCACTCACTAGTCTCTTAATGATAACAATAGAAGTTAACATTCAGAATTTACACATCCAGGTACTCAGCTAACTGCTCTACATTTGCTCTCTCATTTTACAGATGAGGAATTTCATTTGCAGTGAGAATAATTACTCAATATCAAAAGGCTAGAACTTAATTCAATCTGTTTAATGCTAAAGCCCACGTTCTTGGCTGCAATGGTAGGTTGTCTCTTGTTTCTAAAACTTAAATTTATTAGTAAATGGGAGAATTTGCTATTTAGGACATTCAAACATATTTCTGTAGACTCTGAGGACAAATTTTTTACAAAGTTCAAACTATTTTATTAATTGGCAGGCGTCATTGAAACTGGTTCACAGCTTTCTTTGGGTATTGACTTTGAAATGGATGGCAGTCATTTTAGATGTAAAAGTTCAGGTTTTTTTTTGTAAACAACAAAAACGAAAAAATTATCCTGTATACCAAAATTACACTAATAGTTTTCACCCCTGAAAATACACCCACATAATCTGATGCACTTTGTGCCCGTTTATCTTCCTCGCTTCAGCAGCTAGCAGACTTCTGCCACATAGTAGATGGTTTGCTCCCTGATCAGCAAACTCCACTGAGAGATGGGTAACAAGAACCAGGATCCTGGACCTACTTTCTGATCCCCAGCTCCATGCTTTATACTATATTTCATTCAACTATTTCCCCATTATAAAAATAATACACTTTTATTTTTTAAGTTATTTTTTAAAATTCCAGTGTAGTTAACATTTCAGTGTAATATTAGTTTTAGGCATACAATTTAGTGATTTAACACTTCTATGCAACACCCAGGGCTCATCACAAGTGTACTCATGCAACCCCATCACCCATTTCACCCATCCCCCACCTTTCTAGTAGCCAGTTTGTTCTCTATAGTTGAGTCTTTTTCTTCATCTGACTCTTTTGCCCTCTCTCTGCTCTTTTGTTATAATATAAAAAATTGGAAAAACAGTAAAGTATAAAGGAAAAAAACTGACCTAACTCCCATCATTAAAAAAACCACAAAAAACATTCTTTCCATTTTCATTTATTTCTTGCTAGTAGGACAGCAATTGTTTGCTTTGCTTTGTTAATATTACGTTTTTGTAATTTTCCCCTACCTTTTCCCATGAATATTAACACGTGTATTTTTTAATGTAATTACAAACTCTTAGTGAGCATACTTTTTAAAAGTTTATTTATATTGAGAGAGAGAGAGTGCAGGGGCAGGGGGGGGGGGGGGAGGAGCTCATGTTCTAGCTCAGAAGCAAGTGGGAGAGGGGGCAGAAAGAGAGAGAGGGAGAGAGATGATCCCAGTCAGGCTCTGAACTAACAGTGGGGCTTGAATTCACAAATCAAAAGTCAGATGGTTAACCAACTGAGCCACCCAGGCACCCCGCAAGCACATTTTATATTATACTTTCTTTAAGGGACCATATAATTTATTCAGCCATTCATTTCTTCTCATTTTACACTGTTATCAAAGCAGCAACGAACAACTTTCTGCCTGATTTTTTTTTTTTTTGTACTTTGAATTATTTCTTTAGGACAAATTTCCTAAAACTGAATTGAGTCAAACATATTTAATGTATATACTGCCACATTGTTTCTTTATTCATTTTTGCAGTTTTCACTTCCTATCTATTTTACTTCAGTTTGTGAACACTTTTTTTCAAAAAGTCTTTGCTGTTTTAATTTGCATTTTTTATAGTTAGTGTGAATGTTTTACTCAATAGGTCTTTTTTCACCGGGGTCCTCTTGCCCTTTTTTTGCAAATTGCCTTTCTGTGTCTTTTGACCAGTTCTATTTTAGCCTTTGAATTTTCTTATCAATTTATATGAGCTGTTTCTATATTAAGATTATGAACTCACTGTGATATTTACAATAAATAACTGTTTAGTTCATTGTTGCCTTTAAATTTGAATTTCTTCAAGATAATTTTCTGTTCTTTCTAGCTTTATTGAAAATAATTACAATTATTTCCATTTCATTATTTTCTATCAATGCCTATCACGAGCCCTTTTTCTAGTCATTTTACTTTTGCTCTCAAGTTCTTTTTGTAAAAAAAAAAAGTTAAGTTTATTTATTTATTTTGAGAGAGACAGAGACAGAGAGACAGAGAGAGACGGAGAGAGAGAGAAAGAGAAGTACGGGTGGGGAGGTGCAGCGAGAAAGGAGACAGAGAATCCCAAGCAGGCTGTCAGCTCAAACTCACTTTCAGCTCAAACTGACAAACCTAACTGTGAGATCATGGCCTGAGCCCAAATCAAGGGTCAGATGCTTAACCTGAGCCACCCAGGTACCCCTGCTCTCAAGTTCTTAATTTTTATTCCTGTCTTGGTAGCTCATGGGTCATTTTTATTAGGATATCTGGATAAAAATCCTATTTACTCAGTACCAAACACTTATCAAGTCTTATTTGATTTACTTCTTACAATAACCAAGATAGGATTCTCTTATTGTCTCCATTTTAAGGAGGGACAAGTCAAGGTTTTGAGAGGGGACATAACCTGGTCAAAGGGACTCAGCTGATAAATGATGGAATTCAAAGCCTCTTGAGCCCCACTTCATTCTCACTTTCCCTTCATCATACTCTTCTCTCCCATTAATTCTGTAATTCATTTAAAAAACTCATCTTGTGCTATAATGGCAGGTTTATTTTACTAGAGGACAATGACTTACTCAGAGAGATGGTTCTCTATTGCAGTTTTAAGGCTGATACAGACTATAGAACTTTTAAAAAGACCCTAATGGTGGGTTCGGCAGTTAACCTGCTGGTCTTTGACATCAGACTTGTAACACTCAGTATTTTCGACACACATTTATTGAACCTTTAATTTGTGTAAGTTGCTGTATTGCAAAAATTCCTAATCATAAATGATAAAAACATTAAATACCAAATTAGAGGAAAAATAATGAGCCACAGGACTGAGGAGTATAGAAATCACTTCTGGCTGCTCTAGGCAGAGAAGGGTTCGTAGAGAAGTAAACGTCAGGTTTCTATTTGCCATTGACTGACAGACACATGGCTAAATCACTTAATTTAAGTCCATTTATTTTCACCTGATCACCATTTCAATGTTGCAGCATTGGCTAAATGATATTATAAGAAACAACCTCTTTGGAGATGAATAAAGTCTGTTAAGAGTCCATTTTTTATTCTTGGTTTTTTTTCAGTACATGTGTGTATAGAAGTTATTGGAGGTAATCCAATGTGAGTTTATATACAGTCATTCAATATTCCTTGTCATTAAAACAGTCACATGCCCTTCATACATAAAAAGTTATTACACCTAAATGGGTAGAGAATATGTGGAACCTTTATTGTTATTGCCACAACTGAGTCATTTGTCTTGCACTTTAGACTGGCAATTTCAGGCATATTCTTTCTCTGACTCAGGTCATTTAAGATCATCAACATGAACTTTTATTCCTTCTTTCATAATACTGATGCTTCAGTTTAGACTCAGACTAACAATAGAGGAGCCAGGAGAAATAAGGAACATGAATTATTAGAGAGATCAGGGAAAGAAACACAGAAGACTTATAACAAAAGAAGCATGGGGGAAAAAATCTTCTTAAGAATTAAGAATTCCCTTCTTTTCCTAAGAAGTAGTTGAAAAGGATAATATACAAATTTTAAGAGGGACTTGAGAAAATAATAAAGGGTTGAAGGAGCTAGGATATCAATATTTATCTGAAAATACAGCCAGAAAACCTATACTTTCTTCACAGTACATTTTTAGTTAATGCCTGTTGATAGAAACACATGTAATGGATTTTCTCTTTGTGGCAGAATTTTTAAAATTTCACATACAGAAATATAAACATTTCTTAACACATTTACAGAAATTTAAAAAAGAAGGAATTGGAATTATGATTAATTTGTGCATTGTTAACAGGCTGTAAGAGAAGGAGAACTAAAGAGAGTAGCTAAAATACTGGTAGGCCTTCCACATCTTATAACCAGTATTTCAAGGCACTGGGAGAAACTCATCATTTATGAGACTTCCACGGCAAGAACTCTTCACATTTAAGACTGAATTGTTTGGTAGATCTTCACATATTAGCTTTGCTTGAGGTAGGATAGGAAGTGTGTTTCTGAAGAGGTTAATGTTATTTGGGATGGCAAATAGTTTGAAAGAAAATAAGGCGAGTAGCCTGACAATTTTTATGGAATCCCTCCTATTGGAAAAACACTCCTAACTGCTATCCAAACAAATAAGGAAAATACACAATCACAGCCTATGTAGGCCAGCAGAACTTCTACAAAGTAATCTGACAGTCTCCCTGAAGGCAGAGTATGTTTAAATCATCCACCACTACAATTTAGCACAATATTTGGCATGTGGCAGGCATTCAGTAAATGTTTGTGGACTAAATATTGACTGAAGTGAAACTCAGATCTATGAAGAAGCATTCTAATAAGCATAACTATTTTCAAAGAATTAGAAAAATATTAAGCAGCATACAGATCAAGAAGGATGTTCTGTCTTAGAATCAAAATCTTTTCTACAATTTTATACTTAGTCCACAAGTTCCTCAGGCAAGTGGCTCATTCACTTTTTTCCATTCATTCATTTAACACATATTTCATGAGCATTTATCACGTGCCAGACACTGCTTCTCAGGGCTTCAAGCCAGATAGCGTGACATTTGAGTAAAGGCTTGAAAAAATGAGGAAATGAGTCATGCTGTATAGCTCTCTTAAGGCAAGAGAGTTTCCGGAGAGTTGATGCTAAGAGTGAATACCTTGAGGTGGAGGAATGCTTGGTTGTTCAAAGAACAGAAGCCAATAACACTGGGACAGAATGAGGGAGGAGTGATAGATTAAATCAGAAGTGAGAGTGGGCCAGATCATGTAGGGATTTACAGCCCATGGAAGGATTTTGGATTTTACTCTGAGAAAGGAAATCATGGTAGAGTGAGAGAATTTGACTTAACAGTGGACTTTGGGGAGGGAAGTGGTGGAGAGAGTCTGTTAAAGAGGGGTAAATGTAGAAGTAGAGAGACAAGCTTTGAAGTTATTGCAGTATTCAATATTTGTGGTGACAGATGCTGGCTTTTTCCCTCTATTACTCTAGTGAAACTGATAGAGAATAAATAAATATAGCTACCTACATGAGTGCCAAAGAGTGCCAAAAAAGGGCAGAAATAGATTGAAAAGGGATCTCATTCTAACTTACAGCAATTGTTGACTGTTTGGGGGGTGTCTCAGGCACTATAGAAGCCTTTTTAAAAAAATTTTTAATGTTTTTTATTTATTTTTGAGAGACAGAGAGAGAGAGACAGTGTAAGCAGGGAGGGTCAGAGAGAGAGGGAGACACGGAATCTGAAGCAGGCTCCAGGCTCTGAGCTAGCTGTCAGTACAGAGCCGGATGCAGGGCTTGAACCCACGAACTGTGAGATCATGACCTGAGCCGAAGCTGGACGCTTAACTGACTGAGCCACCCAGGCACCCCTATAGAAGCCTTTTTAAATACACAAATCACCTGATCTTTCAATGGCACTATAAAGTACCATTATTATCCCCTCTTTACCAAAGACTTAACTGAAAGAGAAGTAACCTGTTCAAAGTTATGCAGTAAATAAGACCAGAAATGGTATTTGAATCTATTTTTCCTACTCTAAGTCCCGAATTATTTAGTGGAGTCAGATACTGAAGACGTAAATGGTTGTAAATCAATTTAGTTACAGATTTACATGCGGAAACATTTCCATTTAGAATTAAGAAAAAAGCCAATCATCTGAGGCTGAAAGGGAGCGAACGTGTGTGTATATGTTGGGAGCAAAGAAAAACATAAAGAGTTGAGATAGAGGAAGATGATCAGAGAGAAATAATGTGCTGCAGTCCTTCAGCGCTAAGTGGAAACTCTTAGATATGATAAAGCTGGCGGTAGAGAGTCACGGCATGTTTTCTAAGATGGTGTCATAGATGAAAATGTGTCACAGGGCTCAGAAAGGCAGTGGAGTACACTGTAATCGGGTACTGTAGTGTAGACTAGTGGGTAAGAGTATAGTTAAGAGAGTTGGACTGCCCTCAGGTCCTGGGTCAGCTGCTTACCAATTATGTGACTTTGGGAAAATGCTGGAAACCTTGGTTTCTCCCACTGTAAAATGGGAGCAATAATAATAGTACACACTTCATAGGATTCTTCTGAAGATTAAAAGAGGTAATCTCTTTCAAAAGCTTGGGATAGTTCGTGGTACATGTGCAGTGCTTACTAAATGCAAGTTAGTATTATTATTCCCACATGTATGTGGAGGGATAGAAATGTTGAGTTAAGGGAGAGCAGAGACAAGTTGGAGGAGAGGCAGAGGACAGGAAGGTGCAGAATTATAAACTTTTTATAACTTTATTTATTTTTGAGAGACAGAGCATGAGCAGGAGCGAGGCAGAGAGAGAAGGAGACACAGAATCCAAAGGAGGCATCAGGCTCCGGACTGTTAGCACAGAGCACAACATGGGGCTTGAACCCATGACCGATGAGATCATGCCCTGAGCTGAAGTTGGATGCTTAACTGACTGAGCCACCCGGATGCCCCAGGAAGCACACTTTTAAAAGGAAAAGTAGCTGCTCATATGATGGTATGTGAGTGAAGACTTGCATTTCACTGGAAATTAATGAAACTTGAGGAGGAAATGCCAAGTTCAGTTGTTTGATATTATCAAGAGTGGCGGGTAGTAATGCTGACAGGAGTCAGAATCTTTAAATGTAAGGATGCAGGTCTGATTCTGGTTTCCCTCTGACCTTGAAGTCCAGCTAACACCATTAACATTTCTGGGGGGGGGGCTAAAGATGGAGGTTAAGACTAGTCACGCCCTACCTGAGGGTTCTGGGTCCACTCTGTAATTGGTTAAAGTTACTGTCAATGATGTGATGCTATATTGATTGGACCCCTGTACCTGTGTCACAATTTCCTGTAACTCCCCCTTCCCAAACTCATAAAAGGCCCTGCCCCGCCATGTTTGGGGCTCGCTCCACGTGGATCCAGTGTGTTGTTGAAGTCTGTGAGCCCGAGTTTAGGCTGGCCAGGCCTAAATTCGTAATAAAGCCCTTTGCTTTTGCATGCGTGCTTCGGTCTCCCAGGTAATCTCTGGTTTTTGGGGGCGATATTAAAATCTGGGTACAACATAAAGAAGTCAAGACTGTGACTTTGAACAGTCCATTGTTGTAGATCTATTGTATTTTATAACCATATTTTCATGCCAGTGGAGCAAAGAAATTTAGAAAAATGTATAATAGAAAAAGGGAGCTTTATTAAAAACTCTTCGGACTATTCTAATCCTTAAGCTATCTATGTCCTTGACAGAGATTTTCACTTGAGCTCAAGTCTGTAGACACAGTATTACCATAATATTATACTGTAAAGAAATATCCTACATTGTTTTAGGGAGGATTTAAGGCCATTTACACAGATACATAAAATGTAACAAGATAACATAAATTAAAGGTGGGACAAAGTAAAACAACAGTGGAAACAGAAGCAGATTCATAAATTACATTAAAAAATGGATGTGAAAAACATGAAAGCTATATACAGTTGCTCCAAGTAGACTCAGGTGGTTGGTATTAAGCTTTTAAACAGTGAGCCAATGCCATACACATGCATCTCCAATTAGAACATAGAGAAAATTAGTGGCATCTAATTTACAGTTTGCAAAGAAACTTGATAGTATGGCTAAGAAAAAAAATCAAGGCATAGAACATTTGGTAAAGGGTAAAAGATTTGTACCATCTAAAGAGAAACCAGAATATGACAGACTATTTGGAGTGAAAGATGGAAAGGAAATTAGGTCTTTGAAGTATGTTTTTCTTAAATAAAGTAGGGAAAATACACCATGCAGGAAAAAAATAAAAGGCTTTTCTTCTTTTAAACTTCTGTAGCTAGCTGAGAGGCACACATATAAGTCAGAGAATGAAGACGAAAGGTGACAGAAACATCTGTTTCCCCTAGGTTTATAAGAAGTAAGGAAAGCTCTGATGTGAGTTAACGTTCCTTTATGAATTTTATTGCAAAGATTGCACTTTTCGTCAAAATGAAGAAAACAGTGGCCAGGAAAAAATAGTATATGGTAGCAGCAAATATGGAATTATATCACAACTAAAATAATATGCTAAAATACATGATACTTTTCTTAATAATCCCAATTAAAGTGTGTTTAGAAATGCATTGGGAAAAACGTGGGTCTTGATTGGATGGCTAACATCTGTAAAGGTTAAATAGTTTATTTTTATATTCTTTAAGGTTACATACATTTAAATATTATTTTTACCTTGAAATGTCCCCTTCGATTTACGTATTTAAAGTCTTCTTATTTCTTTCCATTTATCTTGAAGTAAAAGATGCACAGATATTCCTCAGAAACTGTCCAGCATACTAACGACTGCTGCAGAAAATTTTCACCTGGCTTTTTTACAGGTGCTGCTAGAAAGCAACGTTTAGCTTGTGTTAACACACATGTATATTTTATACATATATAAAATTTATATGTGTATATATATAAATATGTAATTATAATAAATTATTGGTTGTCATTTATAAATACATATAAATATATACATTTAGATGGATATTATATACATTATTATGTATATGTGTATTGTACGTATATGTATACGTGCATCTGTATATTACATGCATATGCATATATATGCATATGTATATAATCTGCATATACATACATACACACGTGTGTATATATGTAAAATTCCATGGAGTGTGATGTGGACATGTAGAGACATGACTATAAATGTACCTATCTCCGATGATTCAGCTGATAAGCGTTTGTCTCCTGACTCTTCTGCTGAGGGGCACTAGAAAGAACACTCCTCCCGCAAATCCAACCTGTTTCGTAACTCGTGCAAGCAGCAGGCAGGCCCGAAGGGCCGGGAGCGACCCGGATCGGTGAGGCTGATTGGCTGCGCACCGGAGCGCGGGGTGTGGGCTGCGCCTCTGGCCTCACTCCCCCGGACGCTGGAAACCGGGCGCATTCGAGCAGCGGCTCCTCCCGGCTCTAAGAAGCCAAGCCGGGGCCGCTGTTCGCGTCCGCCGGGTCTTTCCTTTAAAATCTGAATCTCTTCTTTCAAAAGTCCACATCTCGGCCGAAGAAAGCCCGAGGTAGGGGCGCGCGAAGCTGAGGGCTAGATGGGGACAAGTTCGCAGGAAGGGTCGGGCTCTCCAGTTTCCTGAACTGGGTCCTGTGGGAGAAAGGCTTTGGGGGCGAGGAAGGGCGCGACTCCTCTTGGCAAGGCGGCGGGGGCCCAAGCAAGGTGAGCACCAGAGGCCCCCGGGGAGCTCCTCGGGCACCCCAGCCCCCGGTCTTTGGCGCTCGCCACGCGCGGTGGGGTCCGCTGCCCGAGCGCGTGGAGCCGGGGCGGCGCAGGAAGCGGGCGTCCGAGCCCGCGCGGCCGGAGCTGGGGGCGGGGGAAGAGCATCACCGCGCCCCGAGGCCAGACGGGGCGGACCGCCGCGGTGGCGTCGGGCAAAGTCTGGGATGCGCCGCTGTCGTCCGGCTGCCCCCGGAGTGTCACCTCCAGCTTCCTGCGGCTCCAGCATCTGACTCGGGGCCTGTGGTTTCTCCTCAGGTCGCGATGGATCTTGAAGGAGGCAGCAATGGAAGAGCAGAGAAGAACTTCTGGAAAATGGGCAAAAAAAGGTAGCCGGTTTGTTTCGCTTTCACACTTTAGGTGGCCTGAGAGATTTGGGGGATTTGTTTCGAGCCTCCGGCTCTGAAATAACTGAAGAGTTGATGGTGGCGGTAGTTTTAACCATGAACGCAAGTGGTTTTTCTGCAGAAGTTCCGCTGGCTGAGTCGAGGACGGCGTTTACATCTTCCCACGGCCTCGGTGAGCCTCTTCCTCAGCCTTGAGGCCCACACACGCCAGTCTCACATCCTTTTCTGTTTTCTGAACTCTGCTCCACACGCCGTGACTCACCGAGCGTGTACTGCGTATGCTCTGCCCGGTGGTCCGGTCTCTCGCTTCTGGAACAACGTAAACATCCCGGGCACTTAAACCTTGCGTGGTTGTGGCGGGCCGGGCGGGCCGGAAAGCCCAAACTGCGTTTAGGTGCTCAGGTGGTTTTGGTTTGTTTATTGTTTTTAAAGGCAACGAATAGCTGACGCTTGTAGGAGAAATTCCGAATAGAGAAGACTGTGCTAAAGAAACTACTAGCATTGTGTGAAATTATTGGTAATGGAACCGCAAAGGGAAATTTTAAGTATATTTTGCCCACAGTGCAGGGTCTAAGTAAGACATTTTAAACTTTGCTCAGCAGGTTCATTGGTAGTTGTCAACTGTAATAAAACTGGCAAAATAAAATAGATTCGTAAATGTATTATTAGGAACCAAGCTTTTCCGTGTAAGAGAAAATAAATACAAATATGGGCATAAATTAAGTTTTTAAAATTAATGTTAAATTTGAACTAGAAACTTCAATATGAACTGACAAATTTTAAAATAGTTCAATTTCTGTCCGTTGAAAGGGACAGGAGTAAGTCCACTTAGTGCCAGATCTGGGTTTCTAAGTACCATTCCTCCCTGAATGGAATCTGTACCCCATGTGTGGGATGGGGGAGATGCAAAGGGAGCCTGGAGTATCTTGTTCAGTGGAATTGTCAAAATGGACACAGGAGCTGGCTTCACTGTGCTGCGGGATTATGCAATACTGTATGCATTATAATCCGTGAATCCTGAAGAAGAGGAAAATTAAAAAGGTGGGAGAGGTAGTGAGAATTGCGGAATGTTCTTCACAGAAGAATAATGTCAGCTATTGTATTGGAACCTGCGTTGTTATAGTTGATTCAGGCAAAGATTGTTACGGATCTTAAATGACGCAGAGAAAAGTCTTATCCAGAAATTACCCCAAACTTTTACTCATTGCAAAGAGGAAAGTGGGGGATTTTCAGTGGACAGGTTTTTGCAGTTAGCAATCTTAACCAAGTAATTAGACCTGGTATCACTCATGGTAGAGTCCTGAATTAGTGCCTTGTCACCACCTGGGATGTATGTTTGCAGAAACATTTAGACTGAATCCTATTAAGCTTCTAGATGGTTGCTGTCTAACAGAAATACAATGTGAGCCACATTTGTAATTGTTGTTTTTCTAGTAGCAGCATTAAAAATGTAAAAAGAAACAAGTGAAATTAGTTTTGAAAGTATATTTTAAAGAGCCCAGTATGTCTAAAATATTAGTTCTATATGTAATTAGAATTATTAATGATACAGTTTACATTTTCTTTTTTATACTACTTCTTCAAATTTGCTGTGTACTTTATGCTTACTGCACATCTCAATTAGGACTCAGTTTGACATATTCAAGATGTGGAACATTCTGTGTGATACTTGTTATTATAAAAAGTCGATGTGGGTAGAGGGGGCAGAAAGACTTCTAGATTTAAAAAAGAGACTAAAGAGGAAAAACCACCCAGTATATTGTGTGAACCTCAGTTATATCTGAGTTCAAAATTAAAAAAGGAAAAACCTATAGAAAACAATCTTGGACACTTTGTGCACTGGATATTAGATGATAGCCAAATTGCTATTAATTTTCTGAAATACGAAAATAGTGGGAAAATACCTAAAGTGTCATGATGCTTGCAAGTGCTTTCAAATGGCTCAGCAAAATATTAACAATGATAATACTTACGTAAATAAAGAAAGTATGGTTAAAATGTTAATTATTGAATCTAGATGGTGAATCTTATATGGGTCATCATTATTAGTATTCTTTTAATTTTTCTATTTGAAAGGTTTTGTAATAAAGAATTTTATATACAGAAAAGTACTCCATGGAGTAGAAGAAAGATATTTCCCTTTTTGTTTTTAATTTTTGTTTTACTCGATCTCTTACAGAACTATGTCCTTAATTTACAAACAGAGATATTGGTGTAAAAGTATTGAGAGTATGTGCAAAGATATAGTAAAGAAATTTGTTGGAGCCTGCAAATACCTTCATTTTTATTATTAGTTCTTATGGTCTACACACTTTTTAAACAAATTTGGATTTTTGTATAAGTAATTCTTATTAAATTATGCCCATCATTTTAATCCATTTGTAATACAACTATATGTTTTTTTGTTTTATTGAGATATAATTGACGTACAGCACTATATGAGCTTATGTATACAGCATAATGGTGTGAGGTACATATATTGTGAAATCCTTATCACAGTACATTTAGCTAATGGCTATCATCTTATACACGTAAAATAAAAATAACAAAAGTTTTTCCATTTGTGGTGAGAACTTTGAGGATCTACTCTCAACAACTTTCATATATATCATACAACACTCATCATGTACTCATGTTAACTGTACTCATCATGTTGTACATTACATCCCTGAGACTCGCTTATCTTTGTATCTCTGGATCAACTTCCTTCTATTTTCTACCTCCCTCAGCCTCTGATAACCACAAAGGTGATCTTTTTTTCTAGGAGTTTTTTTTTTTTTTAACTCTGTGCTCTAAATTGGAATTATAAAGAAGCATGTGGCTTTGCTAGTCTATCTAATGCTTGGATAATAGTGTCATTTGGAATCTATGTATTTGTAAAGGTTTGATAAGCAACCTGCCTTTTGTAAACACTGTTTCAAGCTGATGGCGATAAATGAATAATCTAGTAGGGATGAGAGTTCAATATGGAAGTGCATTTCTATATAATGTGGTATCTTAGAAGTCTGCGGTTGCACTGAATAGCTTAGTGTTTGGGGGATAGACTCTTCCGCTTACACTTGGCTTTATTCCAGCTGTGTGACCTTGAACAAGTTCATGAACTCTCTTCACCTGCAGTTTTCTCAGCTCTGACAGAATGACAAAAATGTGCCTGCCCTGAAGAGATTGAGATAAGATTAAATGAGATTGTGTAGGGGAAGTGTTTACTTAGCCAGCATCTGGAACATTACAAATTTTTCAGGGTAGCAGCAGTTTCAGAGAATGAAAAAATAAATAAAAAGCTTGGAGCTAAATTCAATTATGTGTGACTATTTTTTTCCTCTAATCCTGGTTCCAGAGATACTGAAACCATGCTTTACTGAGAATAGGGTGGGACCAAATCTGAAGAGTTATGTTTGTGTATTTTGTGTGTTTTCATGTCCGTCTAACATCACTTTAAAGCCAAATATGGGGTAAGCTGTGGATTTTTTTTCCTTAGAAGTCTCTTCAATTCTTTGACCTCAGCGTAAAGAACAAAGACAAAGATGAATTTACTTTTGAACTGGAAAATCTGTATGAAAGTAATGTGATGTTTCTCTGAAATAGTCTTTCATTTGTACATATGAAAATAAAGATATAGAGGCTACTTTTGATCAGTTTACTTTCATGCTTTAGGTGGCAGTTAATACAGAGTAGAAAACAGGTTACAGTTAATTTGAATTTGGGCTCCATATAATAATTAGCCTTCTTATACCTGAGGACAGTTTTCTGACAGTTTACAGACTTTTTTTTTAACCATAGCTTTTCTGGATTGAATTTATTGCTGTAATGGTACATTTAGGGCTCCAGATATCCTTGCAGAATTAAATTAGCTCATAGAGAGTGATTTAATTACCTTTCTTCTTAGGTTTGTTTATGCCCAGCATCTGATTGCTACTACTCTCCATTAGTAGAGGGACTGATTAAGGATAATATCTAGGTAGTACATAGAATATGAACTGCTAGAATTACTTAGCTGATAATTAAGGGAATTAACTCTGGATAGCATAACTGATTTTCTAGTTAAAGATCTTGCTTAACTTAGAATGGGGTTATGGGGATATATGAGTTTTATCCCCACAACCCTATCCTAAGTTAAAAATATCAGTTAAGTTGAAAATGTCTTTAGGGGCACCTGGGTGGCTCAGTCAGTTAAGCCTCTGACTTCGGCTCAGGTCATGATCTCACTTTTGTGGGTTTGAGCCCTGATCAGGCTCTGTGCTGACAGCTCGGAGCCTGGAGCCTGCTTTGGATTATGTGTCTCCCAGTCTCTTTGCTCCTTCCCCTCTCATGCTCTGTCTCTCTCTGTCTCAAAAATAAGTAAAACATTAAAAAAATAAAAAGAAAATGTCTTAAATACATCTAACCTACTGAACATCATAGTTTAGCCTAACCTGCTTTAAACATGCTTAGAATATTAATATTAACACATGCTTGGGCAAAATTACCTAACACAAAGCCTATTTTATAAAAAAGTGTTGGATATCCCATGTAACTTATTGAGTACTGTACTGGAAACAGAATGGTTGTGTGTTTACAGAATGGTTTTAAGTGTGTAGGTTGCTTACACTTGTGACTGCATGGCTTCCTGGGAGCGGTAGGTGACTGTAGCTGCCCAGCATCACTGGAGAGTACAGTACTGCATGTTGCTAGCCTGGGGAAGAGATCCAAATTCAATGTTGAAAGTGTAGTTTCTAATGAGTGCATAACGCTTTCTTGCCGTGCCAAAGTTAAACCATTGTAACTCAGGGACTGTCTGTAGAATAAAAACAGGAAGCTCTCTTTTTTCAGAATTATTTTTTCTCATTGCAAAAGTTGTGTGTCTGTGTATTCGTCATAGTAAAGTAGGAAATATCAAAGGCACAAAGAAGAAAATATTTTGATAGAAATCTCAATACCCAATGATAACGATATATACAGATTTCTAAGATACATGTAAACATTTTTAAACTTCGTAATGGGAATTTACTATTAATGTATATTTTTATGGAATAATATGCTATAGACATATTTCTTTGTCCTATTTGCTATTAAATATAGGCCCTATGGGGTGCCTGAGTGGTTCATTTGGCTAAGCATCTGACTAGCTCCGGTTATGATCTCATGGTTTGTAAGTTCCAGCCCCACGTCAGGCTCTGTGCTGACAGCTCAGAGCCTAGAGCCTGCTTTGGATTCTGTCTCCCTTTCTCTCTGCCCCTTCCTTGTTTGTGCTCTGTCTGTCTCTCTCTCTCTCTCTCTCTCTCTCTCTCTTAAAAATATTAATTAAAAAAATCAGTATCTATGTTAATTTGGTCTTTTAAAAATTTACGTAATTTAAAACCTTTGTGCAATTCTGTTTCTGTTTTTCAGTAAGAAAGAGAAAAAAGAAAAGAAACCAACTGTCAGTACATTTGCAATGGTGAGTTTGAACTTATTTGCTGTTCAAAATGCTTTGGAAATTTGACTTCTTACCTAGAATAGAGATAATTCATCTGATATAATATTTTCTTGGAAAGTATGTTAATGGAGAGGTAAAATGAATAGGTTTAATTTAGCTTGTTTTCAGGGGGAATGCTGATCACAATTTGTCGTGTAAATTGATCCTGTTGCCAGTGATTTGTTGTTTATGCAAGCACTTCTCCCAGTGATGATCTCAGACATCTAGATAGAACCACACTAATAGTGTGGTTCTAATAGGACACAAGGTTCCTTGTCATTAGTGGCTCTCAAATTCTGGCAGGTTTGAGGTCAAAGTCCCAGGCACTGACAAAATAGAAGTCAGCAGTGCATTAGTTATTACTATGAACTTAGTACGTGTCCTTATTCCTCTGTGTGGAATAACTGATAATCTCAAACTTGAATAACTGATAATCTCAAACCTTTATATACTTCTTCATCTAATTTTGGTCGTTGTAAGGAGCTTTTCTTTAATCAGACGTGGAATAAGACAGGATATTATAGGTGTGGCTGGTTGATGGTCTCTCTCTGCCTGGATTCTGCTTTTTCTCTTTCCTGAGAACCTGGAACACTACTGAACCAATTAAGTCCAGTAGTGAGTACATGCCTTATAATTCAGTTGTAACACACCAGACATTTTTTAAATGTCGGGGGTGGGGGAGGGATAGGCTGCCCTGTAAAATGGATACTAGTAAATTGAGTATAATAGTTACAGGCATGAAAATACAGTTGCCTCACTTTGACACTCCAGACTCCGTGGTTATCTTACATGATCATCCTCTTGCACTACAGTTGATCTGGCTACAGATCTCCACAATCTTCGGAATTTTAAGGGAATGAGACTATGTGTTAGGTCATTCTCAAGAAGACTACTCCAGTGACCAAGGGACAGATGATTCCCTATGCAGTCTCCCAGGACATTCTTATGTATTTAAAGAAGCTTTTATGTTAATGTAGGGTTTATACCAAGATTTGATTTCAATTTTGTCATTTCAAGACCAAAACAACTCTGTCTTTTGTAGTTTAGTTTTTATTATTTGTAGCTTAAAATTTTTAAAAAGTCTTATTTTAGAAAATTTAATCTATCTAATGCTTGGAGATAACAATATCAATAAAATTAGCTACAAAAGAACAAAAATCTAGATTTTGGATATGAGGGAATAATAACACACGTAAAGCACTATATGCATGTATTTGGTCTGAATACTCTATATAGAACTCATTTAATCATTGCAACTCCCTTTGAGATAGGTACTACTACTATTCTAATTTTACAGATGAAGAAACTGAGCCAGACATATTAGCTTGCCCACTTGATACACAGCAGAACCAGGATTCAAAGTTCATGTTCTAGGTCACAGTGCCTAGAAGGAATATATTCTAAGCCTTTTTGATGAAGAACTGTACTATTTAGGTGGCGTTTCCTTGTGTCTCTTTCCTGAAGAGTTATGTAGAAAACTGAACTCTTATGTAAAACCTATTGACTGGGGACACGTTCAGGACGTTTAACAGTATAGTGCTGGTGTTATCAGCTCAGACAAAAACTCGTGTGTCAGGGCTCCCCAAGAACCCTAGGTTTGATGATTCATATGAGGCCTCTCAGGAGGTAGCATATTGTCATACTTGTGATACACATGGCTAAGATTTATTATAGCAAAATGAATACAAAGCAAAATCAACAATGGGAAAAGGAAAGAGGGAGGCAGAATTCCAGGAGAGACCAGGCACAAGGTCCTGGAGTTTTCTCCTAGTAGAGTCACACGTAACTCCCCCAGCAATAAATGGAGTAAGCGTGAAAGGCTGTCAGACAAGCTCATTAGAAACTCAGCACCCAAAGTTTATACTGGGGCTGATCACAGAGGCAGAACATGTACCAGAATTCCAGACTCAGAGAAGCAAAGCAGGTATTCAACATAAAGCACATTGTTTGTACAGATAATTTGGCCACTTTTATCAGTAGGGTAATCTCAACCCATCCCAAATCCAAGTTCTAGATGCCCACTAAAGCACAACCTTGAACACAGGTCTTTCTAAACAGCAAGTCTCAGGCTTGGAATTTTAACTTCTTTCTACTGTGAGACTTGTTAGCAGTCTTGAGAAGGTAAAGAATATTTAAATGTTCCTACTAGCTTTTATTTTTTTAAATATATATATGTCAGGCCTTGTTTCGACAGAATAAGAAACACAAAAATTAATAACATCTAAAGCAAGCAATGAAATGAGGCAGATGGAAATAAAGGCAGGAAAAATACAAGTGGGGCTGCATGGTCTACACAAAGCATTCCTTAAAGATTACATGCTGTTCTGTCTCTCAAAAATAAATAAAACATTAAACATTTTTTAAAAAGGGGGGCACCTGGGTGGCTCAGTCACATCAGGATCTCACAAAAATAAATAAAACATTAAACATTTTTTAAAAAGGGGGGCACCTGGGTGGCTCAGTCACATCAGGATCTCATGTGGGGGTCGGGGTTCATGTGTGAGGCTCTTTGCTGACAGCTATCGCAGAGCCTGGATCCTGTCTTTGAATTCTGTCTGTCTGTCTGTCTGTCTGTCTCTCTCTCTCTCTCTCTCTCTCTGACCCTCCCCTGCTCATGTTCTCTCTCTATCAAAAATAAGTAAAACATTAAAAAAAAGTTGTATAAAAAGATTACATGCTGTTGCCAGGATTATGCAGCAGCCTCAATTATGATCATTCTACTTCATGGATCATATTGAAGAATTAATTTCTTTCAAAACAGATCATCTCTATTATCTATTTAGTGCTTCCTCTATGCCAGGTATTGGTTAAACCCTCCACATTTATTATTTAACTTAATCCCCACAGTGACCCAATGACGTAGGAACTTGTGCTATTCTTATAGTAGATGATGACACAAACAGAGAAGTTGAGTAATGCATTCAAAGTCACAGATTTACATATCTAGGAAGGGGACAGGTCTTTAGAGCTAGAGCTTTCAACAACTTAAATCATTAATGACAGCTTATGGCTAGTTAAACTTTTACCTATCTGGACTTGAAGAGTTCTTTTTTGATGCTATTATCCTCTGACCACCTGGTCACTCCTCAGTCATTGAAGATTTTACCACCAGGCTCAGTGTCTCACTTTCCACGCCCAGAACTCTACTATCTCAGGTAACTTTTATGATGTTCTGGATAACTGCTCCTTGATCTTCACAGGTGCAGTAATCTGTTTCTTTGTCCCCTTAGCCACCTGCTTGTACACGCACATTCTGAATTTTATTGTTATTTGAAACTGCTGTACCCCCAAAGTGATTGATTGAAGCAGCAGCTTAAATTAGTGAGCCATCTCCTTTCTTTTCCATCTGCTCACTGTTCTCTCTGGATTTTTGGTGCCTTGACCCATCACTTTCCCATCAGCCCCTTTTCCTCCCCAAATGATAACCTCCTTTTTCCACTTGTCATTTGTTATACAAAACCCAAGCAAAAGTCACTGGGGCCTGAACTTTTTCATTTCATTGTTGCTGTAGCAAACCTCACGATAGGGTATATCCCCAGCTGAACTCATATTCTTCCTCTTCTCTTGACTATGTCAATCCTCTACTCTTTTCATGTTTCCCACTTCTCCCCTTCCCCCTTTGGTGGATGACCTCTTCTTTTACTTCACAAACAGAATGGAAGCCACCTGACAAAACTTCCTCAGCCCATCTCTCCTAATCTACAAGCATATTTCTACCTGGATCAGATCCCTCCTCCTTCTCTCCTAATATAACAGAGGGAGAATCTCGTTCTTAAAACTAATTCCTGATTTGTACTTCAGCTTCCAAATCCTCTGCCTTCTCATGGACCTTATATTTTACTACTGCTATTAGTAGTAGTAGTATCATCATCATCATCATCATCATCATCATCCTTTCTCTTCTGTTTCTACAGTCTCTGCCTGTCAACTGGGTCCATCACATTGGCATTTATATGTGAGGTGTCTTTAGTTTCATTAATGCCATCCTTCAAGCCACCTCTCCTCTTGATTGCTTCACATACAGGAGCTGCCTTTATTTGCTAAGTTTCACCTTGCAGTCACTTCTTAAGACATTATAACTTGGCTTCTGTCTCTACCACTCACAAATTGAGTAGACATATCTTGATTCCATCTTGACTTTTAAGTTGTATTTGACACTGTCTACCATTTTTTTTCTCTTTGCTTCCATGATGCCACTGTCTGCTGATGTTTCTCCTAGCTTTTTTTTTCTTGTGTCATCTCTGCCTGTGAAATTAGAATTCATTAATCCCTTATCCCAGGGCTCAGTGATGACGTTGGCATTTTTGTGCTTTCAAACAGACATTTCCAAATTGTTTTCATGCAAAACTTCTTTCTCAATTGAGCTCCATTCTGTAAAGTTTTAGTATCTTCTATCCATTTGTAGTGGTTTCCTTTACCAATTTCTAGTTACTTTTGCTTCTCCATTGAGGACATTGGCATTTAATTGCTTCTACTTTACTCAACTCTGCTCTCATTATTCCTCTATTTGGGTAACCTTAAGAATGACTCCTAGGCTCAGCATTCTTTGACCTGTTCAGCTCCAACAACCTTCACTCCTACTCTACTTGAGTAAATTACACTTGTGAACAAAGACCTGGGGTTTATCATCTGGGTGGACTCCCATCTAACAAGTTATAAACTCAAAGGTATCAGTCTTCAACCTTAACTTTTGATACCTGCTAGTTTAGCCTTTTCTCTTTGTTATCCTTTTTTTTTTTACTTTGTGTACTCATTTCCTGTTGTTGTTGTGACAGAGCACCATTAATTTAGTACCTTAAAGCAACACAAATTGATTACCTCATGGTTCTGTGCCCAGAAGTCTCACTGAGCTAAAATCAAGGTGTGAGCAGGGCTGGATCTGTTTCCGTCCCCTTCTCAGCAAGCTTCTAGAAGCTGCCTGCACTCCTAGGCTAATGGCCCCTTATTGCATCCCTCCATCCTCTTCTGTCATCATTTTTCTTGCTACTGAGTCTGAGCCACCTGGCTCCTTCTTGTAAGGACCCATGTCATTACATTTGATCTACTTGGGTAATGCAAGATAATCACTGCATCTTGAGATCCTTAACATCTACGAAGTCCTTTTGACCATGTAAAGGAACAATTCACAGGTTCCTGAGATTAGGATTATCTCAGGCATTATTTTATGTTTATGAGGAGAAGGCATTATTCCACCTACTGTACCTCGTCAGGGCTTTGCTTTCTCAACCACTTTCTATTGCTGGTCCCCTTACTCCATTTCTGCTCTTCTAAAAGCTATTCTACACATAGTAGCCACATCAAATCACCTCCGTTCCTGCCTTTCCTTTGCACTTAGTTGGGAAGTTTAGAGTAAAGCCCAGACTCCCTTCTCCAGCTGTAAATGCCCTGTGTAGTCTGTCCTCTGGTGCATCTCTGACCTCACCACAGACTAATCTGCTCTGTGCTTGTCACAGTGGTAATTCTGTTTGGTCCTTGAGATATACCAACCTTCTCTTCACCACAGGACCTTTGGGTTTGCTCTTTCTGCCTAGAATGCTCTGTCTTTAACCAGCCAGTCTAAGCCAACTGATGCTGCCTATCATTGTGGTCTAAATTTTAATGAAGGAAACAATTTTCCTGTGTTTGCTTTACTAGATGCTCCTAGTACCTAGAATAGGTCATTAGATATTGAGTGAAATATTGAATATATCTTCCCCCCTTTTACTATTTGCACTAGAATATATATGAGGACAGGTAGCTTGTCTTATTCACTGTTATTTCCAGTACCTAGAACCAAACTTGACCTGTATTAGTTGTTTAACAAATATTTTTTGAATGTCAAATGAATGAATAAATGAATGGATTCACTGACTTCTTCTCCAACCGAGGCACCATGGTAGAGTCATGTTAACCAACTAGCTGGCTGATTACCCAAAGCACTCTCCTCCTTTGTGTATCAGCCTTCCTTCTATGTGGTTCTGGTTCACCATCCCCCCTCTTTGTTATCAATATCTAGCTAAACATTTTCCATTTCCTTGTATTTAAAGGGTTCCAATTATAATTAGTTTATTTTTCTGTCTTACTTTTCACCTGATAAGTTATTTTTTTGTCTTCTTCACTGTAAGCTACTGAAGTTTTTAAAATTTTTACATTTCCTAAACCAATAACAGTACTGGCTCATATTGTATATTGCCGTATTGTATTCTTAATAAAAGTTTAATTGAATCTTATTTTCATCTTCATAACAACTATGAGAGTTTTTCTCCATATATGAATATTTTCCTCTTTTATAAATATAGAAACTGAGGTAGTATTAGCAGATTATTTTCCCCAAACCCTCCTTCCTAGTAAGTGACAGAGCTAGGACATTTCGCTGAGGGAAATTTGTCCAGCTTAGCCTTATGTTACTTACCACTTTCCTCAAATCTTTTTACCACTTCGTCTCTGGACCTCAATCTTGATTCATGTCCCAGATATATAGGAGGTTCTGAACTCTGTCAACTTTGTCCTTATTCTTGGAAACTTGTGTGTATCTATGCTCGTTTCTTCTAGTTTGAGTTGAAGAGGTATATGAACAATTCTCCCTTTACCAAGTTTTATTGTGAAGACTGTCAAACACATGGAAACGTAGAACAGTAAAATTCATGCCCATATACTCATTGTCTGTATCTAACAATTGTTAAAACTTTACCACGCATTATAGATTTTATATTTCATATGTAATTGCCTGTTTACATATATCAAAAGTTTTCCTGCATAGAATTTTCCTATAAGACATAATGATCATTTTTAACAATATGAATAGTAATTCCTTAATATCATGTAATGCTTACTTCGTTTTCAAATATGTCCAGTTATCTCCAAAAAAATGTTGTTTTTTTTTTTTTTTTTACAATTGATTTGTTCACAATAGGATCTACTCAGTAATGGCATTTAGATATTATGTCTTCCGAGTTTAGAAGTTTTCTCCTCTTTTAAAATGATGATGTGTGGAAACCAATTTGACAATAAATTATGTAAAATAAAATAGTATGATGTTGACAGGCTTCAAAGACTATACTAGTTGTCCTGTAGAATACCTCACCTTCTAAACTATTTTTATTGCTTCCTGATGCATCATTTAACTTGTTCTTCCATGGCTTACATTTTGAATGTGCTGAAAGTTAGGTCTAAGTACATTCACTTTAAATATTTGTTGTAAGAAGATTATGTAGGGGATGTTGTATACTTACTTCATGTCTTATCACATCTGGAAACCTCAAATGTCAGAGTGTTTTCCTGTTCTACAATGCTAAGTTTGATCACTTGGTTAAGGTGATAACAGACTAGATTCTTCCACTGTGGATGCGTCTCTGCCCCATCACAACTATGAGTGGTCTTGAGACATCAGGGGATATCTTCTTTTACCCACTAGTTATAGTGTCCACCCACTATCCCTCTCCTCAGGTTCTTGAAACATTTGTTTCCTTTGTTCTTTAGGACATTGCCCCATCTCAGTTTCCTTCTTTATTTTCACCAATAATCTCCTTGACTGATTTACTTATAAACATGTGTGAGACTTCATAAAATAGTCTACCCTTGATGTTACATTCCCCTCTGGTGTCCATTCTCTTGCTTTTCCTTTTGCCCCAAGATCAGCAAAAGGTTAGTCAGTATGCTGTCTCCATTACTTTCTTTTCTTTTCTTTTTTTTTAAATTTATTTTTCTTTCTTTTTTTTTTTTTAATAGTTTATTGTCAAATTGGTTTCCATACAACACCCAGTGCTCTTCCCCACAAGTGGCCTCCTCCATTACCACCACCTCTCTTCTCCCTTCCCTTCCCCCTTCAACCCTCGGTTTTCAGTATTCAGTAGTCTCTCAGGTTTTGCGTCCCTCTCTCTCCCCAACTCTCTTTCCCCCTTCCCCTCCCCATGGTCCTCCATTAGGTTTCTCCTGTTCTCCTGTTAGACCTATGAGTGCAAACATATGGTATCTGTCCTTCTCCGCCTGACTTATTTCGCTTAGCATGACACCCTCAAGGTCCATCCACCTTGCTACAAATAGCCATATTTCATTCTTTCTCATTGCCATGTACTATTCCATTGTATATATATACACCACATCTTCTTGATCCATTCATCAGGTGATGGACATTTAGGCTCTTTCCATGATTTGTTGGCTATTGTTGACAGTGCTGCTATGAACATTGGGGTACATGTGCTCCTATGCATCAGCACTTCTGTATCCCTTGGGTAAATCCCTAGCAGTGCTATTGCTGGGTCATAGGAGAGTTCTATGGATAGTTTTTTGAGGAACCTCCATACTGTTTTCCAGAGCGGCTGCACCAGTTTACATTCCCACCAACAGAGTAGGAGGGAGCCCGTCTCTCCACACTCTCGCCAGCATCTATAGTCTCTTGATTTATTCATTTTAGCCACTCTGACTGGTGTGAGGTGGTATCTCAGTGTGGTTTTGATTTGTGTTTCCCTGATGATGAGTGATTTTGAGCATCGTTTCATGTGCCTGTAGGCCATCTGGATGTCCTCTTTGGAGAAGTGTCTGTTTATGTCTTCTGCCCATTTCTCCACTGGGTTATTTGTTTTGTAGGTGTGGAGTTTGGTGAGTTCCTTGTGGATTTTGGATACTAGCCCTTTATCTGATGTCATTTGCCACTATCTTTTCCCATTCTGTTGGGTGTCTATTAGTTTTCTTGATTGTTTCCTTTGCAGTGCAGAAGCTTTTTATCTTGATGAGGTCCCAATAGTTCATTTTTGCTTTCATTTCCCTTGCGTTTGGGAATGTGTTGAGTAGGAAATTGCTGCGGTGGAGATCTAGGAGGTTTTTTCCTACTTTCTCCTTGAGGGTTTTGATGGTTTCCTGTCTCACATTCAGGTCCTTCAGCCATTTTGAGTTGATTTTTGTGTATGGTGTAAGAAAGTGGTCTAGTTTCATTCTTCTGCATGTTGCTTTCCAGTTCTCCCAGCACCACCTGCTAAAGAGGCATTCTTTTTTCCATCGGATACTCTTTCCTGCTTTGTCAAAAATTAATTGGCTGTACATTTGTGGGCCTAGTTGAATTCTCTCCACGTGCTTCTTAGATAGCTCTTCCAAGATGAACAATCAGATAGCACAAAATGAGATTTCTCTGTGCTGCTTCCCTCCAAACCCTTACCTCTTCTGGTTTGCCCTAGCTTGAGGGGGGGGGGGGCAATCAGCTTTTTATTGCTGGTTCTACACCTCACACCCCAGTCTTTTCTGAATATACTGCTCTGCCTACTGTTCTTTCTGGCTGAAATACCTTCCTTCTTGCTTCTGAACACATGCTAAACTTTCAAAGCTAGGAGAAAGTGTAACCTCCTGTATGAAGCTTTTCCACAAAGGAGGCAATGACCATTTGTTCAGTGTTGTGTCTGCTTGACTGTGTACACTATGCTGTCACAGCATGCAGAGTATGGATTGCACATATTTTTTTACTTTGCCTTACTCCTTCTCTTTAAGCACTCTGAAGGCAGGACTTACTCCTTTAGTATTTATCTGGATTTCATTAGTCATTGGATAGGTATTGAATAAATATTTATATTTATTCTTATTTTTATTATTGCCAGTAGTTTGTTTTGGAGGTAAATTATCCTATGGAAGTAGTGATGAGAATGTCAGTTATCTTTGCTTCCTCTACTGAGGAATCTGATATTTTGTCCACTTTTATAGTCTCTAAGAAAAGGTAAATAACTTCTGCCCATCTCTTCCTCCTCCTTTGTGTTTGTGTGTGGTTTTGTTTTGTTTTATTTTATTTTATTTTTTTTACACATGACATTTTATTTTCTGATAAAGGTGACATTTTAAACAAGGAGGGGAAAAAACATGGATCCACTGACTAATTGTTAGCAAAGAAAAACTAGATCCCTGCTGCGTCCTTTCCTTTATTGGTGACTCAAAGATTTAAATCCAAATTATGGAAGATTTAGCATGTATCAAGGAGTTGAACATAAAAAAAGGTCTTTTCTGTTAGTACAATTCCAGGCCCCACTCTACAATTGCAGGTGGTCCCATCTTTTCCTAGGGTTTTTCTCCTGAGATTCCCAAGGACCTCCAGTATTGTTTACTTAATTAACTTATTTTTAAATATAATTTATTGTCAAGTTAAATAATATACAATGTATACAATGTTTTTGGTTTTGGGAGTAGATTTCCATGATTCATCGCTTACATACAACACCCAGTACTCATCCCAACAAGTGCCCTCCTGAATACCCATCACCCATTTTCCCTTCTCCCCTGCATCCACATCAGTTTGTTCTCTGTATTTAAGAGTCTCTTATGGTTTGCCCTCCTCTCTGTTTGAAAGTTTTTTCCCTTCCCCTTCCTTCATGGTCTTCTGTTAAGTTTCTCAAGTTCCACATATGAGCGAAAACATGATATTTGTCTTTCTCTTACTGACTTACATCACTTAGCATGATACCCTCCAGTTCTGTCCATATTATTGCAAATGGTAGAATTTCATTCATTCTCATTGCCAAGTAGTATTCCATTGTATATATAAACCACATCTTTATTGATTCATCAGTTGATGGACACTGGGGTCTTTCCATAATTTGGCTATTGTTGAAAGCACTGCCATAAACATAGGGGCACACATGTTCCTATGAATTGGCAGTCCTGTACCCTTTGGATAAATTCCTAGTAGTGCCATTTCTGGGTCATCGGGCAGTTCTACTTTTAATTTTTTGAAGAACCTTCACACTGTTTTCAAGAACGGCTGCACCAGTTTGCATTCCATGTATTTTTTTTTAAATTTTAGGCAGAGAGAGAGTAAGGGAGAGGGGCAGAGGGAGGGAGAGAGGCAGAGAGAGAGAGGGGGAGGGAGGGAGAGAGAATCTCAAGCAGACCCATGCTCAGCACAGAACCTGATGCAAGGCTCGATCTCATAATTCTGCAGTCATGACCTGAACTGAGAGCAAGAGTCAGACACTTAACCATCTGAACTACCTATGGGCCCCAGGTGTTTTTTTAAGGAGGCAGATGAATGCTTAGTTAAGACAAAATAAGTAATGACAAAAATTTAGCCTGTATTTCAGTGAAATAGAAAAAAATGCCAAAAAACATATTCTCTTTGTTTTAGTTTGTAAAGAGGATAATTCTTTTAGATTATAGAATGTTATAGGTTATGGATATTTCATTACCTCAGACTTAAACTTACTTGATTACATTTTTAGAGCTAGAAAAATATTAAATTCAAACACCTAAATATATATTAGATGTACTTCTTACACCAAACTTGAATTTTTGCTAATTTTATAACTCAACTTTACTAATTCTTACCTGCTTTACAGACAGCCAGTCACTGCTCACAAGAACTATTTTGCTCTTTATTTCTTCACTTGTCAATTTAGTTCTTATTTGTACTTGTTACTACTCAAAGTTTCTTTTTAGCTAACTTTAGGATTGGCTTCTGTCTCTTCGCAAAGTATATGTAAATTCTAAAACCTTACTCTGCTGTTGTGTCTTTTATCTTGCCTGATCTTGATCTTTTGTTTTGGTTCATGCTCCCTTCCTAGGCCTCTGACATTTTATCCAGTTTCCTCTCTAGGTTGCAAACTTGCTGACTATATATCTTGAATCTACAGGACAACCACATGTTTATTCACAGATCTCCACAGAAGGCTTCATCCTGTCTCTGTTTTTGTTTTTGTTTTCATTCATTTGGTTTTCTTTCAGTCCTTACTGAGTTCCTTAAATGTATAGAAGTATTGATTGTTTCTCAAATGGACTGTCACAGAGCCCAAGGCCAGGTCTCCTTACTGTGTCTTTCTTCTTCTCGTCACTTTTTTGATAAAAGAAGTCTTTCTTTATTTTTGACTGGCCTGTAATTACAGAGATTACGGAGACCTGCACTGGTCAGTTATTATGGCCATATTGTATCTTTTTAGGAAATTTCTTTTAGAGAAACATGCATTTAACTGATTCTTCCTTTCCTCTTCCTTCTCACTACTGCAGCCTAATTGTATTAAAATCATTTGCATTCATGCTAATTTCATTATGCAGCAGATCTTAAACCCAAGCCACTTTCATAAAGCAACAAAATGTATCCTCAATGGTGTCCTCATAGGAATTTCTAGCAATCAAGATTTTTTTAACCAAAAAAATTTTTTTGGTTAAAAAAATCTCGAGATGAAACGTGTCTTCTATTCTTGGAAAGCAGAGCAACAAATACATATTTCTATTATTGTACTGTTAAAGACTTCTACAGTTTCCCAAAATGTCCTATCCCTCTCATCAATCCTCATATGAAAAAAGAAGACAGAATGAGTCCAATAGGAAGAAGTAGGTTAGAATTCAATAGAACAGCCAAATGCTCATTTTTTTTAAAGTTTATTTATTTAACTTAAGGAGGGAGGGGCCGAGAAAGGGGGAGAGAGAGAACACTTAGCAGGCTCCATGCTGTCTGTGCAGTGCTCAATCCTATGAACTGTGTGTGAGATAGGACCTGAGCTGAAATAAAGAATCTGAAGCTTAACCGACTCAGCTACCCAGGCACCCCTCAAATGCCCATTTCTAATTAGTCTATTGTAATACTTTATGTTGAACCAGGGTAGTAGCAGTACTAGTCTGAAAAATGTTTGGATTTTGAATATATTTGGGAAATAGAGCAAACCATTCATGAAACTGTGCTAATTGTTCCTATTATTTATATTTTCTTTCTTTCTTTCTTCTTTTTTTTTTTTTTTTTTTTTTTAGTTTCGCTATTCAAATTGGCTTGATAGGTTATATATGTTGGTGGGGACAGTGGCTGCCATCATCCATGGAGCTGCACTCCCCCTCATGATGCTGGTGTTTGGAGACATGACGGATAGCTTTGCAAATGCAGGAATTCCAGGAAACCTAACTAATCTAAATGCAAGTGAGTATTATTTGTGGCACTGATTTTATTGGAAGCTTGAAGAAAAATTAGTCACTTAAAAGTTATGTTTGTATAGCCCTTGCTAAACACACTTGTGTGTTTACTTCAATAGAAGATGGAGGGGTCTGAGCTATAGTACATTTTGGTAATGAGTTTGAGAAGATAATATTCACAAGCATTAGAATCCACATTGGAAGAGCTGGCAGAGATGCGTAAATAAACAAACAAACAAACAAACAAACAAACACAGCACCTGAGCTCTGTAAAGTCAGAAAGATCCCAGGAAGTTTCTGGAAGAGGTATAGGAACCCCTTAATCTGGACCTTGAATGATAAGTAGAAATCAGTTATGAGAATCTCTGACATATTGGAAATGGGCATAAGAAACAGGAGTCCAGGATGATTCTAAAATTTCTAACTTGAGAAACAAGATAAACTGGTCGCAGTTACCATTGACTGAGATAAGGAAGGTGGAAAGAGTAGTATTTTGAGCAGTAAATATCAGAAACTTAATGTTGGGTATTATCACAAGTTAGGCTCTTTGGAAACATGCTAAAATGAAGAAATGTGGCCAAGATAAGTGTGTATGTGTGTGTGTGTGTGTGTGTGTGTGTGTGTGTGTGTGTGTGTGTTAAGATGGAAGAAATAATAGCTTGTTTGTATGCTAATGGAAATGATCCAATAGAAGGGGAGAAAGTGATGCTTGAGAGAGGGAAGAGATTTATTTGAGTGATATCCTTGAGAAAGGAGGAAATCTAATGTCCAAAATGAAATACTTGCTTAAGGTACCAGCACAGATGAATTTATCCACAGTAACAGGTGAGAATAGAGAGCATTTGAATGACAGTACCTGAAGCTGAGTTGATGAGGAGGTGAGAATTTGTGGAAGGTTTCTTGTGATTATTTCAATTTTTCTCAATGAAATAGGAAGCAAGACATTTGGCTGATAAAGGAGATCCAAAACAGACCTCCAGGAGAGTGGGAAAGTGAATGGACTAGTGAAATGATTTGGGAATCACACACACTTTCCCTGGTTGACAGCTCTGAGCTTCCTAGTCACCCTTGGTCAAGCCTTGATTGATTTAAACCAAACTTCACAAAAACTTACAACCTGGTGGATGCTCAAATGGTAGAAATGTTGAAAATGCCTGTTTGAGAATACACTTGAGAATATAGTGATACCACTTTTTCAACTTTTTCTGACAAATGTTATAAATCCTTTCCCCAGAAATATGCACGTAAATATTCATACCAATTTGGGGTATTTATGGATTTTTTGGTCTAGGAGTCCTGGGAGCCCCTTCTTTGTAATTCTGAAGAACACATTGTTTACCCTGAGGCAGGCTTACTTCAATTCTGTGAATGCAGGTAATGAGTTGGGCCAGAAAATTTTATAGTATGTTTGAGTTGTATAAAATTCTAATGCACTTATTATGTTAATGGCATTCAGAAGGACCTGCCAGGAGATGTACCACCTTTGAATTGGCACCTTTCTATTATACCATTCACCCAAAGGAAGTTCTTGGTGCTCTCTAAATTTATTGGTTCCTGTGCAGGCTGTATTAAGCAGTAATCTTTGGAGTTCATTCTCTTACCACCATACAGTGGAGGAATCAAATCTTATAGTACTCTTGTAGCCCAGCAGACCTTATGTGTACATCTGTACCCATTCTGATCCTACTTACTTTTTTATGAAGTCCAGATATACACATTGATCTAGTTATGTGGAAGGTGTCATACTAATCATGCTGTGCACCTGCACACGCTACGTAAAGGGACAGCTGCTGATATCATCTATAGTAATAAGGAAATATTGAGCTATTAAATTAACTGTTGAAGCTTGGCCCAGTCTGGGAAGAGCAGATCCTTAAATGGCTGCCTGAGCTAACAGAGCTGAACTCTGACAGGTCACAGTAAACTCAACTAGTGTAATGTCCAGTGGTCTTTTTTTAAAAACTGCATTAACATTTTGATACACTGTATCTCCGTCACCTAGACATTAATTACCTCTTTATGAAAAAACAGTTGATTGCTTTAAGTGTGAGCACTTAATCCTTACTATGTCTTGGCTTTACCTGGACCTCCTGTAGACTTGTTGAGATGGACAGTAGTCTGACTTAAGTTACCTAATCACGTGCATGAGTTCCCAGGTGGTGGTCCAGCTCTGGAGCTTAGCTCCTCATAGGCCCATGTGTCTGCATGCTAATCAGAGTTTCCCAGGCTGGAGAATGCCTGCACTACCGCCCCTCATGGGCTGGTAACGGGGACTTCATCTTCATAGATGCCTGCATCACATGGTTTCCAGTTGGAGTTGGAGTTCACATTATATTCCTTGCTCATCTTCCCATTTAGCTCACTCTGCTAGTCTTGGGAAAACTTTGAAGTATGCTTCTGTCAAGCTCTTAAGAGGTACAATATTTAATGGTTAGAGAGTAGGCTCTGGAGTAGGACTGCCTAGTTGTAAAACTCCCTACCTATAACCTTTTTTAGTTTTGAAGTTTGGGGGATTTCTTCATACTTTAATTTCCTTATCTATAAAAAAAGTTTACTTAACAGTAGAACCTCCTTCATGGAATGGTTGTGAGAATTTAATGAATTCATCACTTAAGGCTCAGAAAAGAGGGCCTAGTAATAAAAAAGTTCTCAACAAATGTTTATTACTGTTAGAATATCATCAGTAAACTCCTAATTCGTGTTGCTCACAAATGAACCCATATAACTTGCTCATAAGATGATATGGTTCTTTATGTCATTTCATCTTTATAGGACTCTGTGATACTTGCTCAATTTTTATCATTGTTTAAAGCTTGGGACATGCCCAGAATTACTCAGTACTTGTTATAGATGTGGGTAATTGTCCCTTTCAGCAGCATTTCCTTGGTAACTGTGGACCCCTAGCCATGCCTTTCTGGGAAACAAAGAGTCCTCAAAGTGTGGCCCATCAGCCAAATCTGGATTCTTGCCTCTTTCTGTTCTGCTTGTAAGCTAAATCATTGGGGAAAAAAATCAACAGAAGTATAATGTTTTGTGGCATGTGATAGTTATATGATATTGAAATTTCAGTATCTGTAAATCAAGCTTGAGTAGAATATACCCATGCCCATTCATTTTCATTCTTCTGTGACTGCTTTCATATCACACTGGTGCAGTAGAATAGGTATGCCAGAGACCATATGGTACCCAAAGCCTAAAACATTTACTTTCTGACTCTTTCCAGTAGGAGGTTGTCAGTCTCTGAGTGGTGAATTGAGTAGGGGGTTATCATCTTCAATCAGTCAGTAAATTTCGTGTTCAAGTGTTCCTTGTGCCAGACATGCTACATGTCCTAAGTATTCATTCCCAAGCCCCAAGAAACTTAGTGTAGTGATAAGAATGGACAAGCAAACCAACAAATGTAGTTAGATATAATTAGTGCTGTGATACAGAGATATACAAAATGCTTGGGAAAAGAGAGGAGGGGTACCTGACTCCATATATAAGAATCATGAGAGGCTTCCAAGGGGAGGTGATAACGAGGTTTGGTCAGCATAGTACCTCTCTCATGGACAAAATAAACATGTTCTGTGTAACAAGCAAAATTATATTAAAATAAATACTAAGTAAAAAAATAAGTGAATAACCTCATAAAAAAAAAAAAAGATAACCTCTCATCATCCTCCTGCCACTCCCCTGCTTCCATGTCTTCTCAAGGCAGCATGCAATCTCTACTTTAAGTTTTAGTCTGGGACTCTCAGTTCCCTGTCATCTGCTTATCTGCAGATTCAGATTTCCAGATATCAGATCATCCTGGGGGACAGCCTTACAGGTTTTCATGCTGGTCCTAAAGATATGGGCAAATGAGCTCTCTGATGTTTCTGGAGGGGAGTCAGTCTATGGAACTCCTAGGGACCCTGACATTCTCTGACCTTTCTTCTTTTTGCCTTTCCCCCTATAAAACCTCATTATCTCTCCATGGGGGTAGACCTAAGTATCAGAACCTCCTTTGTGGATAATAAGTATTCCTTACCTAGAGGAGACTTAGATTTGCTAAGGCTTTTCAAAGCCTGAGTGTTTTACACTAAACATTGGATTTAACTAGACAGCTCTAGAAACTTTGAGCAGATCCTTCTCTGCTGCTATAATAGACTCCTTGTAGGGGTCTTTTCTTGATGCCTTGTCCTGCTCTTTTTGTTGTGTCCCTGATTTCTTGATACTCTACTCCCATCCATCTTTATCTTGTTGTTAGAATTTTCCTTTTCCTGAAAATCTCTAATAATTTGGGCCTAGGGAACTCTCTAGTCCTGCCATACCACTGTGGTGAACAAAGCTTAACCACTGCTGGATTTCTGTAGTATTTTATGAGTTCTCATCTTCCTCATGAAATTGATGACTCTGGAAATGAGCCCAGATAAAGACAATTATGATTTTAGACATGTTATGTTGAAGATAACCGCTTGGGTACAAGTGTAAAAGACATGGAGGCATTTGAAGAAATAAGAGTGAATCCTGGCATACAGAAAAGCACAAGAGAATTGGCAGTATTTGAATGGAAGGAATGTTAAATCCCCTGAGATAGGACATAGAGAAGAGTAGAAGGAGGGGGAACCCTAAGCCTTGAGAAAAGACCCAATTGTTTACAATAATTAAAGCTAACATTAATTGAGCATTTGAGATGTGCTGGGTACTGTTCTTAGTACATTACATGTATTAACTCCTTTATTCCTTTCATGCACGTAAGATTGATAACGTTTATTATCTAAACTTGACAGATTAGGAAAATGGGACCCAAAGGGTTACGTATGTTTAAATTGCCTCTGGTCATACAGTTGGTAATGAGGATTTGAACCTATGCAGGCTGATCCCCACTCAGCCCATGCACTGAAGGAAACAGAGGGACACTCAGAAAGGAAGACACTGAAGATAACATGCTGATCCATAAATTAAAGGACATGGAGGATATTTGCCATGTCTTATGGTGTTTATCACCCAGAGATACTATTTAAATAAACTCTTGATTATTGTCTCTAATGGTTCCATTTATGACATATCCATATTGATGACTTCTTTCTCTGTAACTATATTATGGTTGGTTCTATTTAGTCTCTTACCAGATTGTGGGCTGGGGGATGGAGAAAATGTGAGTCACTCAAATTCTAGTATAAGTTCATAATTTGGACACAAAGGGGAAAAGTAGAAAGAGCTTATTTTCATATTTTTATTATACTTACCATTTCGGTTCCTTTGTTCTGAAACTCATGAGGAACATGAAAGCTATATAAAGTTGTTTTCAAAATATCTGTATTTTGCTGCTTAAACTATGAGTGTATAAATCATGTACAGGTTTTGAATGTGTGTTTTTAGACTTCGATGTACACAAAGAAAACAATGCCCTGTGTTCCCTCAAGGCCAGCCTCATGTGTATGCTCCAAACTAGAAAGTTAGATAATATTTAAATTTTAAGTATTTCATACAAATTTCCATAATGGATTTGTTTTCTTTCTCTTGCTCAAGGCTTTCCTCTGCCCCTAACCATTTCATTGGAATAGTTTCTAGAGATAAGTATCTGGAAAATTGAGTATGAAATTTTGAAAGTATATTTGGAAATGTACTCTTTAGTGTGGCAGTTTTTAAAATTTGATTTAAAACTGAAAATATAGCTGGTTTTGCTGGAATAATAGTGTAACGTAGCCAGCTTTTTGGGGGGGTTACTGTCAGGGGAATGCTTTTTCCAGTCAAAAAGTAGATTAGCTACAATGTCATCTCTATGATATATTATAAAGACAGCCTAAAAAAGATACACTGATAATATGTGACCTATTTTAGATACTTAAGAAATGGGATAAACCTAATGAAAGGTTGAGTTATAGAATTTTGTAGGCAAAAAGAGCTTAGAAATGGGCCCAAATCCAAACTTTTATAGCTGTGTTAAGGAAGTCCAGAGAAGTTGAAGTGATGTAGTCACAATAGACCAATTTTTTGGACCACAATGGACCAGTCTTTTTTCTCCCTGAGATGCCATCCTGCAGATTTGCTTATAGGTATGTCAGGCAGGTCAGCTGTGAGTTTCGGCTCTGTAGGTCAGGGGTATGAAAACAGCACATGTGAGGAAAATGAGACTCCTGGAGTCATCTGTCACCCTCTGTAAGCCCAGCCTCACTGCGTGTCAGGCCCTGCCCTGGGCAAATGGCTGAGGGATTGATCATCAAGGCCAAAAGTCCAAATTTCTCTGGCATGTGATTGATGGAGCTTCTGGCACCAGAACACTGTAAAAATTGGATTCATAGTGTTCTTGAGCTAGGATGCACCTTATAGGTCATTTATGCAGTTTACTAGCTCTTTAGTCAGATACCAACTCCCCCTCCCACGTGAATAATGTCTCTCATGGAACTTCACCAAGTAAAACAGCTCACAGAGAGGCTTCCTTGGTTGACAGTGTCAGAGGGGAGCCCAGAGCCAGGATCTCCTGATTGTCCTGCTCTTCTGCCACCTGGCAGCAATGCTGAGGTCACTCCATATATAGCCTACTATGCATATCCCTGACCACAGCCTGTCCTGGAGATATCTTCATTGCTTGCCTACAAGACTCTAACATCCTAACTCTACTCTTGCCCACCTGCATCCAGTTCTCCCCACATGGTCGCAGTGAGCTTCTATAAACACAAGTCAGGTCACATCTCTCCCAGTGGTTTTCCATTGCATGGAATAAATGCAGATTCCTTACATTGGCCAATATGGCCCATATGACCTGCTCCTCCTGCCCGTCAATCTCATTGCTTATTATCTACTCAGCATAGCCCACCCGGAGCAACCTTCTCTCTGTTCTGTGAGCACTCCCATCTCCTTCCTGGCTTGGGCATTGTGAACCTGCCCATCTCTCTCTAATGGCTTCTTATCATTTATTTCTCCCTCAGAAAGAACTTTTGTTCCCAACCCACTTGAAAGTCACTATAGCATTGCCGCTTGACTCTAAGATTTATTACTCAAAAATGACCTTGTTAATTTATTAGTGTACTTGTTTATTACAGCTTCTCAAAGGGGAAAAAAAGGAATAAGGGAAAAAAGAGGAAGTTCCTGGGGAAAAACTATTATAGATCTTTCAGCAGTGAGTGCCCTGTCACTTGAGGTTTAGGACCTGGAAGTAGAAACATTTCCTGCTTGCACGGAAATCTAATGAAATTAGAAAAAAGTGGCTCCCTCATTCTAGGTTGTGTCCCAGGTGTCCAGATAAGTAACTAGCACAAAGACTATGGAAGATGATCTGAAAATCACCCTTATGATACAATCTCATTTCACCATTTAGCAAATCACGGATGTATTTATGTCTCATACTTTTTATTCACACTGTTTTTAAGTGTTCAGTAGGTAAAATTATTAAACATACTGAGATATTTGGGTCAGATAAAAATGGGATGTAATATGATCCCTAAGTAGAATGGAGTTCTTAGTCATGGTGGTAGGCACTGTTAAGCTGAGGGTTTTTTTGAAGTCTTGCTTGGGTGGTAAGGTACTGGTTTACTGTATCTCTCTTTCATCTTATAATATATGAGACACTTACCTACTAACTAGAATGATTGGATGGAATATTTTGAGAAATAGTCTGCATGTGTGGCGACTCTGTGAAACCACTTGTAAACCTTTGGGACAGGCTGGGTTATAGCAGATAGAGCAGGCTGTGCACTGAGGATACAAAGATTACTAAGTCAGTCCAGTTCTGTAGGGTTTCATGCCAATGGGGGTGGGAGGAGGCACTAAAAACCCTCATACCTCTAGCATTGACTTAGTAAATTGAATCTGGTATTTTTTGCTTGTGACATGTGTCACATATTCTTTGATTTGTCATGTGTTCTGTGACAAGATGAGTCACTTTACTAAGAATAAGCCATTTGGGAGGAGATCATATTTGAGCTCATTCATGGATGAAGAATCTTTTCTAGAAGAAAAAAATGTGGTAAAAGGCATTCCAGGTATGGGAGGAGAATGAATAAAAGCTTGGAGGAAAAAAGCTGTCATCACTGCTCTGCTGAATCTCTTCTCAGTATGTTGAAAATATTCTTTAGTCTAAAAGGGTGGGGCTCAGTCTCATGACATTTAAGCCGAATACTTTGTCATGCTCTGCATCCTCTCTGGTCCCCGAGGTCAGTGGCTTTAGACGCACAGAAGCCAAGAGGAAACTTAGGCACTATTTTCTTTTATGCTGCAGCAGACCTCCCTCCAGACAGTGACTACACAGTGCCCTAGTTCTGAAAGGGGAAAGGCGTGGCAGGAAAGAAAATGTTTGGAAATTCATTGGTTGACATTTCACTTAACCAACTGAGCCACCTAGGTGCCCCTTATTGGTTGACATTTCAAAAATATTATTCTGTCAGGTATATTTTGTGGCAAGATTGCAAAGGCACTAATATGACATGTTAGGGATCTTGGACTCTATCTTTGATGCAGCAAATGTCATTGAAGGCTATTGATGGAAGCAGTATGATTATATTTTTGTTTGCAAAAATAAAATCTGATGACAATGCAAAGACCTGTTTGGTAGAAAAACCAGTTAGAGCTCTTAAGAGCTCTTAATAGAGTAGAGGTAAGGGTTGATGGGGCCCTGAACCAGAACATCGACCCTGAGGATGGAGAGAATTTGAGTAACTCCAGCCCAGATATGGGAGTCTCTAAAGTTGTAGAAGTGGCTAAGGTCACCCTGGAAGAGACCATGGAGTTCTGGGAAACACCAGCTTGAAGTGGAAGGAAAAACATGAGGAATCAGTGAATGAGGCCAAGGAGAAGGATCACAGTGATAAAGGAACCAGGAGAATGAGGTTCTGGAAGCCAGAGGAGGAGAAAAAGTGGTCAGCGTCTAAGCAAGTATTTTATTAAAACAAAAGCTGTACTTAAATGTTTGGCTTTCCTGTACTCGTTATTTGGCTGATACTCGTGTGTGTGTGTGTGTGTGTGTGTGTGTTTATACATCCATACATATATCTATGTCTATGTTGTATAGAGAGTTTCTGGCTTTTTCCAACTGGAAAAAATATTAATTTTTGGATACTATTCAAACATTCTTCTTTATAACTGTTGGTTTGGGTGGTAAGCTTTGAGACCCATACAAGTAGAAAGTTACTGGACTATATGACTTCTAAGGTCATTCAGCTTGAAAGTTTTGGTTTTGCAAAGGCATGCCTAAGGATGAGAATTTTGTGAGAGGCTCATAGAAGTGGACATATCTCTGCAACAGAGAAGTTTTAATTAATACTAATTGGAGGAAAAGAAAAGTTAGTTGGAGGGAGTCTAAAAAATGTAACATTTCTTTGGTCAGTAGAGATTGTCTCTCTCAGATGACTTGAATGCTCTGTTATGCTGACTGGTACACTTTGACACTAGTGAAGCACAAGGACAATCAACTTGCTAAAGTTGATTTCTGATGGCTGATGTATCTATCTATATATCACACATCTAGCATTGTACACAGACATAAAGGAGTCAATTTTGACTTTGAACGTAATTTCTTACTTTCTGGACTATACAAAAATGATGTGGCCTTAGAAGCCAAAATTGCCAAAGAACATTTTTTTGAAATTCTTTTGATTCCTAACCTCTAGAATTGAGAAAACTTGCAGTAGCAATGAAAACAATAGAAAACAGACCTTTAGTTAGATTTGAAAATTGCCTTGATTTGGTGGTAATACTCACTAGTGACAATAAATACCATTTAGACGCATTTCCTGACTAGATTGATAAGATTAAAAATCCCTAATGAGAGGTCTTCTAAGACATGTGGAGAGGTATCTTCACCCAGCTATTTAATATTTTATCCTTGAAAATATAGAGCAGAAGCAATCTCATAACTGAGTCCAATCAATCTGGACACATTCTTGCATTGCCATAATCAGTATGAAGCAACCAAGGTTCTCTGCTACATGTTTTGCTACATCTCTGCATCTTGTTATTACTTCCTTACTTTCTATATAATCCCTAAATATAGTTTTCCATGGGTTTCTGTGCTTTCTCACTCACTCCTTTCTGCTAACCTGCCACCCTGTCCTCACAGTTAAGGAATTGGCTTTTTTCCTTCTTGAATTCAGCTGTGGCCTCTAGCTTGTGACTCCATCTTCAGACCTGAACTCTTTCCAGAGCTGGAGTGCTATAGTCTAAGTACTTAGTAGACATCTTCAGTTGAATGTTGCAGGTGCCACAGAATAAACATCTTCAAAACCAAACCAGTAGTCTTCTCACATCCGATCAGATCTCCTCTTCTGGGTAACTTCTTATTTCCCACCATGATCCTACCACTCTCCAGATGCTTGGACTTGAGGTCTTGGTTGTTCAGGCATTTGCTAGAACCTATAACTTCTTGTTCTCTAAATCTTACGGGCAATATCCTTCTTTTCTGTTCTCATTTAGACCCTCTGTGCTTACATAATTGCAGTGGCTCATGTCACTCAGTCCCTCTCTAGTTCAGTTAATCTTAAACCTTGCTAGCAGCCGAGTCATTCTAGACCTCATACCTTTAACATGTCCTCTTCTGTTCAAGCCACTGACCGACTACTAGTTTTATATGCTCTACCTAAAGGGCCCAGATGATCTTTCCAGCCACATATCCACCATTTCCCATCCACACAGCACACACACCCCAGCCAAACTGGTTGATTCCTTCCTCAAACATGCCATGGACTTTTGTCTGCATTGCTCCTGTTGCCAGGAAAACTTCTCCCCTTTCCCATGCCTGTCAAATCAAACTCCTCTCACCTAGCCCCTCTCATATTATAACTTTTGAAATGACTATAAGACTTGAAGTGTGCTTCCCCATTGATCTAGCTATGTTGGTTATGGTATTTATCCTATAAAAATATATATCATACACTCGTGTACAGATATGTTTAGTGCATGCTTTAGTACAGCATAGTAAAATATCGGAAACAACTGAAATAGACACAACTTGGGAAAAATGGAGGCATACATATATACACACAATCTGATATAGAAGATTGGCCACTGAATGTGGGCTGTGATTTGTGTACTTATGTGTTAATAGACATGCATACAGAAAAGAAACTCTGAAAAAATACACTGAAAATTTGAACAGGTGTGTGTGTGATGTTAAAATTTTAATATATCTTGTCTAAAAATGTTAACATTTGCTAATACTGCTTAGTGGTATTAAAAATAAATTTGCTCAGTAAAGTGTGAGAGTTTGTTTTTTTTTTGAAGTGGTGCTTATTACATTATTTTTTGTATTTTATATTTTTTGAATAAAAAAAGATGGAGAAATGCAGTGTTAGATTTTATGCACTAAGTGCTTTAGTGTCAAGTATGTATGCGCTGATACTTATGTATCAGGAGAGACCCTAGTAAAGAGTTTTCTCTTTGTCATCTTACAGTGATATTTCATAAAGTGTCTTAATTCATGGATGCCAGTGTTCCAGCTGACAGATGACTTCTTAATAAATATGGGTTTCTTCTTGGAAATAAGCCTCACTGAATTAAGTGTGTGTGTGTGTGTGTGTGTGTGTGTGTGTGTGCAACGGCCAACAGTGAAGGATTTGAATGGATGCCATGATGTTTACACACAAATCAAACATCAGTTTGACCAATTTTTCTGTAAATTATTAAGTAACACAAGTTTGATTCATTTTTATATGCTTATTTTTAATGGAGATCAAAGAGACATAATGGTATATGTTTGTTTTGTGGCGATCTAGGTGTTTTCAACGATACATATTTCATCAACCGTCTGGAGGAGGAAATGACCACGTAATTAGACATTTTCCTTACTATTGTTAAGCTTTCTGTATCCACTTATAGCAGTGTTTAAAATATTGCATTATTATAATAAAGAGTCAAACTTTTGAAAGCAATACCATTGTTAGTTTTCTAGGAGGATACAGTGTAAAATTTTCTTATTTTTTGAGAAAATAATTTGCTGCATAAGATGAACTAAAATTAAGGTTAAGCCTAGATCAGATTTATATATGCATTGTAAATCTAGAATATCATATACAGTGAAATTAGAGAAGTTCAAAGTGTTTTTTTTAATGTGCTTAAATTAAGAATCACAAATTTCAATGGCTTTGTAATAGTTTGCCTCCTGGATTTTTCTAGTCATGATATGATGAGACCAGTCAACACAATTTTTTCCTTTAACACAGCACCAAATTCTAAATAATGAAACAAAACATCCCAGTATAAATATAGTTCCTCTGACCTTGATTTAACCCAGGAAGTTTTTGTTAATGATTTATATATCTTGAAGTTTGCTCCCTAGAACAGCTTATAAAAGATGTCCAAAGGTATAAGTTTGTTAATCAGAAGACAATGTATTTCATATTATCCTGTAAATAATCTGATTTGAAGAAAATAGAGAATCTTGATCATATGTTGAAAGATAAGAAGCAAGCTCTTCAAATATTCCTAGGGAAAAGCATTTTTTTTTTGTATTGAGGAAAATGAAACAGTGCCTTGTGATCATCTTACAAATGCTTAAGTATAAGAATATTTTGTTTGAATTAACATGGAATAATGGTTAAGAATACATTAAGTCTTTTTCAAGCATTCTACTTGTTAAATGGGTTTTTAAACATTTCTTTTAATGTTTATTTTTGAGAGAGCGAGAGACAGAACACGAGGGGGAGGGGTAGAGAGAGAGAGGGAGACACAGAATCAGAGGGCAGCTCCAGGCTGTCAGCACAGAGCCCGAAGCAGGGCTCAAACCCACAAACTGAAATCATGACCTGAGCCAAAGTCAGACGCTTAACTGACTGAGCTACCCAGATACCCCAAATGGGGTTTTTTTTGTTTGTTTGTTTTAGCTGTTTCTTGCTATGTCTTTAACACTTGGATAATAATTAATTGCTAAATTACCTATTAACTAAAGTTTAGTATTCTAATTATATCTTCTCAGATAAGTATATTGTAATCCTAAGGAATAGGGTAGGGAAGGTGTTTTTACCAAGATTCCAGCTGGCTTGAACACAGAGTTGTAAACAGTAACCTCCATTACCACCCGGCTGTTACATGGCCATCTTTATAACTCCTGCAAGTTTCATACCACCCTTTTTATTTGAAGATGGCAGGTAATGCATTTTAAAAATGGGAAAATTGGAATGTGTTTAACCTAAAAAGAATTTGGCTAGTAAAGTATGAGAGTTGTTTGCCTTTTTAAAATATAAAGTCTCAGAGCAAAGAAACATAAACTCACTATTTCTAGATAATCAAGGGTCCAGTTTTAGAAGATGGTCATGTTTTTTATTGTTAGAGTTTAAACAGGAAGGAGTGCTATTTGATTCATTAAGCATTTTAGGATAACTCACAAAGGCTAGTTGGGCAGGCAAAATAAAAATAACTTTTATTTGGCAGTACGTTCTGCCAGATTAATCGCCCCAACGTCAGGAGACAGTTTCCATGTCTTGATTCCACTTTCTGACAGGTTCAGTCCCTTCTCTCTATTCTCCAAGGTGCAGAAACCACCTTAAAGTGCTCATCAAGGATCCTGAGGCAATAGAAGTAGACAGGAGTGCAGTGGTAGGTCTTATTTGATGCTGTGATGCCTCAAGGCACCACACAAGTCATTCACTATCTGGCTTATCCTCTGAAGCTTACTGTGTTCCAGGCACCGACCCAAGTGCAGGTCCTGCTCTGAGGCATTATTAATCTTACTTGTGCTTCACCGATTAGAAAAGGTTTAGAAAGGTTAGGCACCTTGCCCAGGATTACACAGCAGTTAAGTGAAAAGCTGGGATTTGAGCCAAAGCAGAAACCACACTCCTAACCAACCCACTGTGTTGGCACAGACATAGTTGGATGCTGACCATCAAATCTGTTTGTTACAACCCCTCCTGATTTGTTAAGGGTGGAAAGACAGCTGGATGACTGAAAACATTAATATGATTGGTCTGTTTGGGAAAGCCCCAGGGATCAGAAAACAGTGTACATGTAGTGTTCTTGTTGCTTTGCAGGTATGCCTATTATTACAGTGGGATTGGCGCTGGCGTGCTGGTGGCTGCTTACATCCAGGTTTCATTCTGGTGCCTAGCAGCTGGAAGGCAAATACTGAGAATCAGAAAACAATTTTTCCATGCTATAATGCGACAGGAGGTAGGCTGGTTTGATGTGCATGACGTTGGAGAGCTCAACACCCGGCTCACGGAGTAAGTATCTGGTTTTGTGTCTAACTGGGACACGGTTCTTGGTCTTAGTTAGATGAAAGTGGATGTCATATCTGTTCTGAGATGTGAGTGCATAACTCGGGAGTAATTAGAAGTCTAAATTCCTTCTGAGCAGCAGCCATGCCTTATGCGTCCTTTTGTTTCCACCACCATGGCAGGGCATGAGAGGACTTGCATGACTAGCAATGGATAAGGGAGCCCCGCTAGACTCAAAAAGTCCTCTGAGAGTGGTCCAGTAGACTAACAACATGGTGCTTTCTGAGGACATTTCCAAGAAAAGTCCTAGATGTAAACTAATTACCCTGTACTCAAAACAACACAGCAACTATCTGGATTCTGGAGGAAATTTCTGTGCTTGCAATTCTAACGTTCATTTGTAATGCTATCTGTTCTTTTAGTGATGTCTCCAAAATTAATGAAGGAATTGGTGACAAAATTGGAATATTCTTTCAGTCATTGGCAACATTTTTCACCGGTTTTATAGTGGGATTTACACGTGGTTGGAAGCTAACCCTTGTGATTTTGGCCATCAGCCCTGTTCTTGGAGTATCAGCTGCTCTCTGGGCAAAGGTGGGTAAAGCATATAAGTTCAGATTTTTAAACTGTCCCCACTTCTCCCCTCCCATGGTGGAAAGCTGTTTTTGTCACATTATGACCCTGCCTCTGTTCTTGATAGTTGGTTTTAAATCATCTGATCAAAATTAGTGGGAATAAGTGGGTGTAACCTCAGTAAGTCCTACCCCTGCCAGGACTCCATGCTGTTCTGGGCCATGTGATTATTTGGGCAAGATATGAGCTAGAAGGATGTAGCTCTCATATCTCTTCCCCTGATTTCATATAAAAGGCATGCTCAACTCTCAGAGAGCTGTGTTCTTTGTAGATGATTCCATATTCACAAACAGAACTTCAACTAGAGATTCAAGTTCAGTGAACAACACGTATGTCCCATTCAGCTAACATTGTTGAATTTAAAGTTTTTTAGCTTTTGTTTAATTTGTAAATTGATTTAACAGTTGTGTCAGTGTTATAAATGGCTCTCTAATGTTTAACATATTTAAATCCATTGGTATGAACATTATTTTCAAAGAATACTTTACAGGTGCTTGTAAATCCTATGCCTGAAGTTCTCCTTCCCAATCTCAGAGGAAAGTAGTACCAGTTGCCCTCCCCACCTCTGCACACAGACCTCTGATGATCTTGGGAAACTTATTTTCCCTTTCAAGGCTGGATATAGTGTTTCTTTTAAACTGATTTGATGTAAGAATGGTTGGTGTTAGAGATTGGTCCAGTTTCTAATTTCTGTTGGATTCAATACAACTTAGAGAAAGCATTACAAATTCATTTGGCCAAATATAAAATATTGGAGAGCCAACCAAAGTCAAACCTAACACAAAATAGACCAGATGGTAAGTATTAAGAAATTTTAGGGGCACCTGGGTGGCTCGATCAGTTAAGTGTCCAACTTTAGCTCAGGATGTGATCTCACAGTTTGTGGGTTCAAGCCCCGCATCAGGCTGTGGACTGACAGCTCTGAGCCTAGAGCCTGCTTCAGATTCTGCATCTCCCTCTCTCTGCTCTCCCCCACCACTCAAAAATAAATAAACATTAAAAAATTTTAGAAATTTTACCCTGTAGGATGGATATAGTTTTGATATTGCAAACAATAACTACCATTTACTGAACTGTATCAGGAAAGTACATACTACCCTTCTGAAGTTTAGGTATTATCCTATTTAGCACAGGAAGAATTTGAGATTCTGAGGAGTCTGTTAATATGTTGCTGAGAGTAACTGTTCAAATGAGGTTCTTGGTGGTTAAATTGCATTTCTCTATTAGTCAGCTGAAATACTTGGCTTGTGGGTTAATTGATTTTTCTGTTTACTAGAATATTAAGCAAGTCAGGTGGCAAACTATTCATTTCAGTATTTGTTGAAAGACTGTTTAAAATGTTTTGGTGTCTGTTCTAGTTATGTTAGGAAAACAGCAAGTTAATATTTTAGTAATTATGCTTTGCTTCAGATACTGTTTATTTAATAAATGGAGTCATAGGCTTATTTGTGGAGACCTTAGTTTTAATCCTCACTCTGCCATAAAGTTTTGGTAAGATTTGAAATGAATTTTTAAAATTCTCTGGTAATCAGTCATGTTAACAAAAGAAATGTGGCCCGTCTTGGAAGCTTCTTTGTCCCTGTGAGCCTGAGGCTCTTCCCTCCAATAGGGTCAAGAAGGAAGAACAGGATGGCCCCTAGTTACAACAAGCTTCCCAGTCTAGGAAGCCTCTTTAGACCAGTCACTGGCAACTGACATCTTCCATCCAGAGACACTGGGGCAGCTAGAGGGCACAGGTAGGGGAAACCACCACCTGCTACCTGCAGCCAGAGATACCTGGTGGTCTGACCTTTTAGAAACCACTTCCACTTCCTCAGAAAGCAGACGCGGAGGCCATCGGAAGTACTGGCAGCTCCAGATAAACCACACTGACCAAAATAATATATAAAGGCTCTAAATATGAAACTGCCACTTGAACCACAGTTCACAAAAGTAGGCCAAACAAAGCAACTATTTGCTGAAATTAAAGATTTAAATTCTCATAGCATATTAGACAAAATATCTAGGATACAATAAAAGGTCACTTGTCATCCCAAGAATGAGGAAAATCACCACTTGAATGAGTAAAAGAAATTAATTAACACCAACACTGAGATAAATGAGATGTTAGAATTATTTGACATGAAAAAAAATTTTTTTTTGAAAGAGTCAGGTGCCGCTTGGGTAGCTCTGTCAGTTAAGTGTTTGATTTTGGCTAAGGTTGTGATCTCATGGTTTGTGGGTTCGAGCCCTGGAGCCTGCTTCAGATTCTGTCTCCCTATTCTCTTCCCTCCCCCATTTACTTTCTGTCTCTCTGTCTCTCAAAAACAAATAAACATTAAAAAAATTTAAAAAGAATTATTAGACATGGATTTTGAAATAGCTGCCTTAAAAATGCTTCACTAATCAATTTCAAATTCTCGTGAAACAAAAGGAAAAAATAGCTAATACCAGCAATGAAGTAGAAGTTACAAAAACAGAATGAAATTAAATGAGAGAACTGAAAGATACAACAGCAGAAATAGAAGTCATGGTGGATGGGCTCAATCTCATTGAGTGGAGATGACTGAATAGAATCAGTGTACCTGTAGATAGAATAATAGAATTCGCCTACTCTGAAACAGAGAGAAAATGAAAAGAGCCTCAGGGGATCTGTGGGAAAAAAAACCCCCAGAAATTCCAACATTTGTCACGAGTGAGTCCCAAAAGAAGTTGAGGAAGAGAGTAGGGTGGAAGGAGTGTGGGAACTAACCCTCAATTAAATCTTATATCTAAACCTTCACGTCCAAGTAGCTGAGCTAACCCCAAACAGGATAAACTCAAAGAGATTCATGCTAAAATGCATCATAATGAAACTATTGAAAGCTAAAGACAAAGGAAAAACATCTTGAATCAGCCAGAGAGAAACAACCCATATTCTATAAGGGAATACTAATTTGAATGACAATATATTTCTTTCTTTTTAAAAAAATTTTTTAAATGTTTTATTTATTTTAGAGAGAGAGATAGTATGAGCAGGGGAAGGGTCAGAGAGAAAGGGAGTCACAGAATCTGAAGACAGGCTCCAGACTCTGAGCTAGCTGTCAGCACAGAGCCTGACATGGGGCTTGAACCCATGAACTGTGAGATCATGACCTGAGCCAAAGCCGGACGTTTAACCGAATGAGCCACCAAGGCATCCCAATTTTAATATATTTCTTAACTGAAACCTTAAAGGCTGGAAGGAACTCGCAAAATGTTTTTCAAGTGCTCAAAGAAAAGAACTGTCAACTATACACTGTATCTGGTAAAACAGCAGTGATGGGAAAACTAAAGCATTCTCAAATCAAGAAAACTGAGAGAATGTTCCACTAGCACACCCAGTGTTAAGGTCTGGCTGCATGAAGCTCTTCAAGGAGGAAGGACACAATAACAGGAATATTGGAACATCAGTAAGAGAGCAGAAAGAACAGAAATTTGGACACATACAATAGCTTTCCTTTTCCCCAGGAGATCTTGAAGTCACATTTGATGATTGAACCAAAAATTATAAGTGGTGAAATGATGATACCAGTTTTTATAAGTTTTTAGTAAGTCACATATGAATATTATAATAACCAAAGCAATCATTGGGAAACCCAAACAAAAAGATATATTGAGCACTATAAATAAATTAAGATGGAAACCTAAAACTTGATCAGGTGACTTACAGGAAGGCAAAAAAAGAAAAGCAGAGTAATGAGAACTAGAGGAAACAAATAGAAAACAGATGGTAAAATGGTGGACTTAATCACTATCATTAATTAACTAAAAGATAAACAGTTTAAATATGGCAATCATAAGAGAAATTAACAGTGGATTAAAAACAATGAACGATATGCTGTTTCAAAGAAACTTCAAATTCAATAACATTGGTAGAGTGGAGGTAACAGGATGAGAAAAGATATACCATACAAACATTAACTAAAAAATAGCTGTATTAATATATGATAATTTAGACTTCAGAACAAAGAAAGTTACTATAAAAAGAATACACATCCCCAGAGGCAAGAATCAAGAACAAAAATGAACTGCTGGGACCTCATCAAGATAAAAAGCTTCTGCAAGGTAAAGGAAACAATCAAAAAACCAACAGGCAACCGACAGAATGGGAAAAGATAGTGGCAAATGGCATATCAGATAAAGGGCTAGTATCCAAAATATACAAGGAGCTCACTAAACTCCATACATGAAAAATGAATGATCTAGTGAATAAATGGGCAGAAGACATCTTGATCCTAAATGTGTATGCACCCAATAACAGCCTCCAAGTACATGAAGTGAAAGGTGAGAGAGTTGAAGGGAGAAGTAGAAAAATTAATTCAACAGTAACAGTTGAAGTCATCAACACTCTCTTCTTAGTACTGATAAAACTACTATACAAAAAATCAGCTAGAATATAGAATATCTAATAAAAGAGTCAACCAATAGGACCTAATTGACATTTATAAAACACTCTATCCAACAACAGCATAATCGACTTTAAACATTCACCAATATAGGTCATATCCTGGGCCATAAAACAAACCTCAATAAATTTAAAAGAATTGAAGACATAAAGTGCAGTGTCATACTAGAAAAAGTAAAAGAATGACAATGAGAAAATCTCTAAATGTGGGAGTTAATACAATTTAAAATAATTTAAATAATTTAAAATACAATTTAAAATAAAGGAAGTTTCAGATGAAAAAACATGTATAGCTAAATGAAAACAAAAACTGTCAACATATTTTGGGATTCAGCTTAAAGAGATGCTGAGGGAAATTTATAGTGTTAAATATCTATTTTTTAAAATGTTTTATTTTATTTTTGATACAGAGAGAGACAGAGCATGAGAGGGGGAAGGGCAGAGAGAGAAGGAGACACAGAACTGGAAACAGGCTCCAGGCTCTGAGCTTGCTGTCAACCCAGAGCCCGACATGGGGCTCGAACCCACAAGCAGTGAGATCATGACCTGAGGCGAAGTCCGACGCTTAACCATCTGAGCCACCCAGGCGCCCCAGTGTTAAATATCTATATTAGAAATGAGGAAAGCTCTGAGGTGTCTCGGTGGCTCAGTCTGTTAAGCATCCCAGTGTTGGCTCAGGTCACGATCTCATGGTTCATGAGTTCCAGCCACATGTCTGGCTCTATGCTGCCAGCTTGGAGCCTGGAGCCTGCTTCAGATTCTGTGGCTCCCTCTCTTTCTGCCCCTCCCCCACTCACTTCTATCTGTCTGTTTCACAAAAATAAACATTAAAAGTTTTTAAATAAAAAAATGAGGAAAGGTCTCAAATCAATAAGTTTCTACCTCAAGAAACTAGGAAAAGAAGAACAAAATTAAAGCAAGGCAAACAAGTAAACAAAAAGGTTAGGGCAGAAATCCGTGAAATTGAAACTAGGAAAATAATAGAGAAAATCAATGAAACAGAAAGCTGGTTATTCAAAAAAGTCAATAAAATTAGTAAGACTAACAAAAAAACAGATTATGATATCAAGAATGAATTAAAGGATATTACTGTAAATCTGCAGAGATTAAAAGGTTAATAAGGGAATACTACAAAAAAATTTACACTTATAAATTTGAAAAGTTTGAGAGAAACGGCCTTGATAACAGCAAACTGCTAAACTCAACTAAGGTGAACTAGACAATTTGAATGGCCTTAGAGTTATTAAATTTATTTTGTGACATCAGAACTCTGAGAAGGAATTCCCCAGGCCCAAACGATTCTGATGAAAAATTCTGCCAAACATTTAAAGAAGAATTAACATGAATTTATATAATCCCTTCCAGAATAAAGAATACTTTCTCTTATTGCAGAATAAGGATCACTTCCCAACTCATTTTATGAGGCTAGTGTTTGTTTGATACCCAATCTAGATAACAAAGACAATATAAAAAAGAAAACTGTGTGCCAATACCTTTCATGGACTGAAAGAAAAAATCCTCAGTAGCATATAGTTGACCCCTGAACAGCACTGGCTTTGAACTGCATATGTTCACTACTACTAAGATTTTTTTTTTTGTAAGTATAGTACAGTAAATGTATTTTCTCTTCCTCAGGATTTTCTTTTCTTTTTTTTTTTTTAAGACCATGCACTTTTTTTTAAGTTCACTTATTTATTTTGAGAGAGCGAGCACAGGCTTGTGAGGGAGGAAGGGGCAGAGAAAGAGAGAGGTGGGGATGAATCCCAAGCAGGCCCTTCACAGTCAGTTGGAGCCCAATGTGGGGCTTGGTCCCAAGAACCATGAGGTCATGACATGAATTGAAATCAAGGGTAGGACACTCAAACCACCTGAGCCACCCAGGCACTCCAATTTTATATAGATTATATCCTATTTCCATATTATTGATTGAACCCTGTTCCCTGGATTGAGGTGAACCAGTGCAAAACTTGGAAGCATTTCTTTTTTTTTTTTTCCAAGTTTATTTATTTATTTATTTTCAGAGAGTTGAGAACACATGAGTGATTGAAGGGCAGAATGAATCCCAAACAGGCACCCATGATTTTCTTAATATTTTCTTTTCTCTAGCTTACATTATTGTAATACAGTGTATAATACATATAACATACAATGTCTGTGTTAATTGACTGTTTATGTTATCAGTAAAGCCTCTAGTCAACAGTTGGCTATTAGTAGTTAAGTTTTTGGAGAGTCAAAAGTTAGGCAGCCTGGATGGCTCAGTCAGTAGAGCATCTTGCTCTTGATCTCATGGTTGAGTTTGAGCCCCATGTTGGGTATAGAGATTACTTAAAAATAAATCTTTAGACATTTGCCTGTGTAAGGTGTCAGCATCCCTTTCATATTGTTGAAGGGCCAACTGTATTAGCAAACCAAATCCAGCGATATATAAAAAGAATGCTATACCATGACCAAGTGGGATTTGTTCCAGCCAGGCAAGGCTAGCTCAATATTTGAAAATCAATCAGTGTAATTTACTGTATCAACAGGGTAAAGAAGAAAAACCATATGATCCTATCAGCTGACACAGGAAAAACATTTGTTAGTATCCAACACCCATTGTGATTAAAAAACACAAAAATCAATAACTATAAAACCTCTCAGCAAGTCAAGAATTGTGAGATATTACCTCAACTTGATAAAGATCATCTGCAAAAACCCTATAGCTAATATCATGTTTAATGGTAAAAGTCTGAATGCTTCCTCCCTAAAATTGGGAATAAGGAAGGCAAGTAAGTCTGCTCTCCCTACTCTTTTCAACAAAGTACTAGAGCTTCTAGTCACTACAAGAAGGCAGGAAAAATAAAAGGCATATACATCAGAAAAGAATAAAAATTTTATCTATTTACAAATAACATAATTTTTTATGTAGAAAATCCCAAGGAATCTATAAACATATAAACAAACTTCTAGAACTAATAATTGAGTTTGGAAAGGTCGTAAGTTACCAGATCAATTACATTTCTACACAGTAACAGTAAATATGCATAAACCAAAATGTAAATAATAAGTTAAAATTAATACCATTTGTAATCACTACAAATAAGGTAATACTTAGGTATACACTTCACAAAACATATATCAGATCTGATGGTAACAATTATTAAATGCTGATGAAAGAAATCAAGGCTGAAGCATTGGAGAGACATGGTATGTTCATGGATTAGAAGGCTCCACGTAGTAAAGATGTCAGTTCTTCCCAAACTGATATGTATGTAGATAGATAGAAGGCACTTCCTGTAAAAATATTCTAGTAGGATTTTCTTATGGACATAGACAAGCAAGGTATTCTAAAATTTCTGTGGAAAGACACCAGGCCTAGAAAAACTGAAACAATCTTGACAAAGAATAAAGTGAGAAGAATAAGTCTATGTGGTATCAAAGCTTACTATATTGCTATGGTATACCAGCAGAAAGATAGACTCATAGATCAGTGAAAGAAAACAGAGAACCCAGAAATAGACTTACAAAAATATGCCCAGATAATTTTTGGTGAAGATACAAAGCAAATCAATGAAGGAAGAATAAACTTTTCAACAAATGTCCTAGAGCATTTGGATATCCACAGGCATAGGGGGAAAAGCCCTTACCTTAAACCTCACACCATATAAAAATTAAAAAATGGATTATAGACTTTCATGTACGATATAAAGCTATAGGGGCGCCTGGGTGGCTCAGTCGGTTAAGTGTCCGACTTCAGCTCAGGTCATGATCTCACATTCTTGGGTTCGAGCCCCGCATCAGGCTCTGTGCTGATAGCTCAGAGCCTGGAGGCTGCTTCAGATTCTGTGTCTCCCTCTCTCTCTGCCCCTCCCTCCTCATGCTCTGAATCTCTCTGTCTCAAAAATAAATAAAACATTAAAAAAAAAAGATATAAAGCTATAAAACTTTGAGAGGAAAGCACAGGAGAAACTTGTTGGGATCTGTGCTATGCAAGAAGTTCTTAGGCTTGACAAGAAAAGCTCAATCCTTAAAAATAAACAATTAGAGTGGACAAAAGACATGAACCAACAGTTCATCAAAAAGGATATATGGATGGCAAGTAAACACATGAAAAGTTGTTCAGCATCATTAACCATCAGGAAAGAACAAAATTAAACTACAGTGAGATGTCACTACACATCTATCAGAATTGTTAAAATAAAAAAAAATTAAACCCCAAATACTGGTGAGATGCAGAGAAACTGAATAACTCCTCAATTATTGGTGGCAATGTAAATTGGTAGGGCACTCTGGAAAATAGTTTTGCAGTTTCTTGTAAAGCTAAACATATAATTCAGTATTCTTTGGCATTTATCTGAGAGAATAGAAAATTATGTTCACTCAGAACCTCTATTCAAATGTTTATAGCAGGTTTATTTGTAATGACTCAAAACTGAAACAACCCCAGATATTCTTCAACGTGTGAATGGTTAAACTGGAACATTTATACCATGGAATACTACCTCGGAAAGAACTAGTAATATACAGAACAACCCAGATGAACTTCCACAGAAATTATACTGTGTGACAAAAGCCAATCCAAAACGGTCACATCACCTTATGAATTAGCTTATATAAAGTATTCTTGAAATGATAAAATTTATACATAAAAGAGATTAGTGGTTTTCAGGGGTAAGGGGTGGGGAGGAAAGGAAAAGCAAAAGGCAAGGCAAGCAGTGGCTGTGGCTAGAAAGAGTTGCACCAAAGGATCCTTGTGGTGGAATTGTTCAGTATCATGACTGGTCACGTGAAGGTACAGAGATGATAGCATTGCTTAGAACTAACCACATGCACATAAGTGTGCATATAAAATAACATTGACAAATGAATGTTAAATGTTAAATTCCTGATTGGGATAGTGTTCTCTAGTTTTCAAAATGTTATTCTTGGGGAACGCTAGATGAAGAGTATGTTAAAAAACAAAATGTAACTGAATGAATTTGAAGATCTAATTGGCTTTATTCATTGAGGCATGAATCAGGCAGCATCTTATCTACAAACAGAAAGGCTCTCCAAGGAGCTGTACAATATGGAAGGTTTTTATCAGCAGAAGAGGACAGAAAGTTTCCAGCAAAGGAGATTGTTTCAGTCAAGATCACCTTCCCTGGGGGGAAGGACATGCTGAGGACTTCATTAGTACTGATCAAGTCATTTCAGACTGGTTAAATGTCACATTCCTGGGAAAGGCTGAAACTGCAGTTAGGTTAGATATTAAGTCTTGGTTTGCTGGCTTGAGGCTTGGCACAGGTGCCTCCATTTTAGATCCATTGTCTCTGTTATTTCCTAAAACTGCACATGAGTCTACGGTTATCTTGAAAGAAAAAGTTAAAAAACGTAAACTCTATATAATTATCTCAATACAAAACAAAAACCTACACTGAGAAATGGAAAAATGGGAAAAAGATGAAGATGAAAATATCTGGTCAGAAATATTGCTTCTGAATATATTAGTTTGAATAATATAAAATTGCCTATGTTACACCATCTTTTAACTTACTAAAATAGCAATCTCATATGTCTCAAACAAATATAATTGGGTTTTAAGAAATTAGCCATCTTTGGAGGCTCCTGGGTGGCCGAATTGGTTAAGCATCCAACTTTGGCTCAGGTCACAATCTCACAGTTTGTGGGTTGAAGCTCCGCTTCGGGCTCTGTGCTGACAGCTCAGATTCTGTGTCTCCTTCTCTCTCTGCCCCTCCCCATTCATGCTCGCTCACTCGCTCTCCATCTCTCAAAAATAAATAAAACGTTTAAATTAAAAAAAGAAATTAGCTGTCTTTGGAAAAAAGGATGAGTTAGTAATACTTTATGCAGTTATTTGTAATAATGGAAGTATCACCATTCCATAATTTTATATTAGAGGGATAGTAAAAGTTCACTTTTCATATTCCTGAGAATAGTTTGGAGATTTTTTTTTTCTTTCAACAGACATGATCTCTTCAAAACAAACACTTAAGACTCACCATAATCTTGCATCAGCATGTATATATATATATATACATGTATATATATATATATATATATATGTATTTATGGAAGGTCCTAGAAGAGAAAAAAAATCCAGGTTTATTGAAGTAATTGGTATGGTACTTGATATATCAACAGTATTTTAAAATAGCTTATTTTGAAACTCCAAATTCCAAAATATTTCTGTGAATCTTTTGTATTTGGTTGCCTCCATTATGGGTGATCACTGTGGGATAAGGTTTCGAAGGGAACAGAGAAAAATAGCTGAAGCATATTGCCTGAGTCTCTTACATTATGCAGAGCTATTTGTTCGGGGATGGCAATGACCACCCTAATGCAGACACAGCACTATGAATGATTTTATCAAGTGTGGCAGAGAAACCCTAGGAAGACCTGGTAGGGGTAGAAAGTTTTCCTGTCTTCCTTCGAGGTTCTCTGGTTGATTTAATAATTAAATTGATGTAGGATAGTTAACACTAGAATAACAAGTGTTTTATAATGTATACTTCCTGTGTACATGGGAGGGACCAAGGAAGACTGAATAACTGCCCCAAACGATTGATGTCATCACCTTAAATACCACCTTCAGCTAAAGACGAAAGATGTTTGGGGTGGGGGTTTAGTTATGGGAGCCTGTCAGGAAAGGCAAAGTAAACAAGGGTGAGGTTGTTATGCAGATTTAAGTATTTGGCTGTCTTCTCCTTTGAAAAGAGTTTTTAGAGATTACAAAGTCATCCCCCTTGTCTTGGTTCATCAGGGAAATACTCTTCCAAATGGAGATTTCCATGGATGCCTGGGTGACTCAATCAGTTGAGCATCCAACTCTTGATTTTGGCTCAGGTCATGATTCCAGGGTCATGGGATTGAGCCCTGTGTCAGGTTCCATGCTAAGCATGAAGCCTGCTTAAGATTGTCTCTGTCTCTCCCTCTGGCCCTCTCCTTTCTTTGCTCATGCACTCTTTCTATCAAAACAACAAAAACAAACAAAACAAATGGAAATTTCCCCTATACATTATATGTGTCTTACAGAAGGCTAATAACTTCTGCTTTGTTCTTGGAGCACTTGTGTTTGCAGTTTTTTAAAAATAACAAGTTAATATGTGTAGGGACATATTTTGTATGGCAAATTTTGCTTCTTTGTAGTTGCTTTGAGAAGCTAAGAAGGTCTAGTGCATTATTGGATTATTGTTTTGGGTACCAAAGAAGATAGGTACACATAGCACCATATCTGTAGATAGAACATAGTTAATAGACTTTCATTTGTCTTCACTCACCCATTCTTGTTACTGGACAAGGGTCTGTTGCCTGGTGCTCAGCAAGCCAAACACTGACACTGATTTTGTGGCAGAGAAAAAGGGTTTCATTACAGGGCGTCAAGCGAGGATGCACAAGAAAATTTCTCAAATCTGCCTCCCCGAAGGGCTGCAGTTGGGTATATGTATATTTTTAAATTTTTTTAAATATTTATTTTTGATAGAGATAGAGCATGAGTAGAGGAAAGGCAGAAGGAGACACAGAATCTGAAACAGGCTCCAGGCTCTGAGCTGTTAGCACAGAGCCAAGTGTGAGGCTCAAATTCATGAACTGTGAGATCATGACCTGAGCCAAAGTCGAAAGCTTAGCCGACTGAGCCACCTTGGTGCCCACAGTTTGGTATATTTAAGGATAAGGGGTCAAGATGTCACAGGGTATGTAGGTTGAATGGAATAAGCTGGATAAAGAAAAAAAGGGAGGTGCTATCTCTTCTGAGCATGTGTATTCAAGAATCATGCCTCTTCATGGGATTTACATTCATTAAATGGCAGCATAAGAATGATGGGCGTGGAGGGGGAGAGATTCTGGGTATGTTGTCACACAGAGGTTACTTTTGTTCACTCTTGATCCCTTTTGCACATCTGCAAAAATTCTTCCCATTTTACTCTGGTCTCAGTCTTACCAGTGGTTGGTCAGCTTGCGCAAACCGGGTCCTAAATCAATCAGGTTAACCAGAGTTTCCTTACAGTAGAATGGTCAAGCATTTGTTAACTCAGCATCTCAGTGTCTTGATCATCACAGCTCCCTTTTGTTTCACACACAACAAAAGAAGAAATGTGCTGTTAACATCAAAACCACTTAGGACTTTTCACTGATACTACTTATATAAGGGAGTCCACAAATACCTATAAATTACTTATTGAAAGAATATAATACTTTATTATTAATTGCTTACATGTAACCCTTAGGTGGCTTACTACATAGGCATTCCAGGTACAAATAGTATCCATGGTCCTTTGATCAGAGTTTCATAAGAGGACCTCTGGGGAGCCCAGTCTATGTGTCAGTGGCTGGCCTCCCACCTTACACTTTCGTTCCAGAGGACAATTAGCAATGGCTCTGTTCAGTTCATACCATAGTTCTTTGAGGTAATTAATGCTTTTTCTTCCTGTTTTATTTGTGATAATGGTATATACCTTTTTTTCTGAAATTTAAGATCTCCTCAGAGTCTGAGTTTTATTTAGATGAGGATCCATGAGGTAATTGGTGAAAAAAAATAAAAATTTTAATTTAATTTATCATATGCCATCTCAAAGAAGAATTTGAAGTGGTTAACAGAGTGAATATATATACTTAAACTAGAACATCATTTCCCTCTCTTTTCCCCCTCCCATATATTCATCTGTTTTGTTTCTTAAATTCCACATGAGTGAAATCATATATTTGTCTTTCTCTGACTGACTTGTTTTGCTTAGCAAAATACATTCTAGCTCAATCCATCTCATTGCAAATGACAAGATTTCATTTTTTTGATGGCTGAGTAATAGTTCATTGTATATGTATACCACTTCTTCCTTATCCATTCATCAGTCAGTGGGAATTTGAGCTCTTTCCATAATTTGGCTATTGTTGAAAATGCTGCTATAAACATTAGGATGCATGTACCCCTTCGAGTACATTTTTGTATCCTTTGGGTAAAAACCATGAGAGACTCTTAAAGATAGAGAACAGACTGAAGGTTGATGGAGGGAGGTGGGTGGGGAATGGACTAGATGGATGATGGGTACTGATGAGGGAACTTGTGATGAGCAGTGGGTGTTGTATGTAAGTGATGAACCACTGAATTCAAATCCTGAAACCAACATTGCACTATATGTTAACAAACTAGAATTTAAATAAATATTTGGAAAAAAATAGAATATCACGACCAAAGATGAGTTGAAAGACATATATTCTATATATGCATTAACATACAAACATTGGGGTATATATTTGTTTTTATTTTACAAAAGATAAAATTAACTTGTTCAAATTTTTAAATTATCTGAAATTGCATTTTTAAACAGATACTATCTTCATTTACTGATAAAGAACTCTTGGCATATGCAAAAGCTGGAGCAGTAGCTGAAGAGGTCTTAGCAGCAATTAGAACTGTGATTGCCTTTGGAGGACAAAAGAAAGAACTTGAAAGGTTTGAGTCTTTTTTTTAAGTTGCTAGAAATGTTACGTTCTGTATCATCTGATATGCCTTTCATTGACACTGTTGAATATAAGGGTGTGTATGTGTGTGTATATTTTTAAAATAGCTTCCTGTGTGTCCTACAACATAGCTAATATTCTGGAAAAGTTTTAATTTTAGTTGTACTTTTCTTATATCTGCTAATTCAAAACATTTTCTAGAATGTCCTAGGTGGGCAGTGACAATAAAGTAGGTTCTTAAGGCTAACATATTTTATATCTGATGATAATTTTCCCCATCAAGTTAATACTTGGTTCTTTAGACCAAATGAGTATTTTGTGTAAGATATAGGGAACCATTTTAATCTGTAGTTCATTTCCCCTCTTGCCCAGGCCCCTAATCAGTTATGTGATGCTCCATGATTTGGAAGATAAAAATATCACTACAAAGCATCTTTGTACAAAAGGTCAATATCTTTATTATATGTTGTTTTGTATATTCTTGCAACTGTCCGATTTTATTAGATTTATGAGAGTGTGGATGGTAATTTATTGCAATCTATAATACTCATCAGATCCCTGATTTCTATACAGTGATAGACTTTACTTAAAATTGAATACATGTTATACTATTCTGTGAGTAGAGCATTTTAATGTTATGAACCTATGTATATTTGGAAATCAGGAAATACTGAAGTGTATTGTTGGGAACATTGTACATTGTTGGTAGAGCCAAAAGAAAAAACGAGGGAATTTTTATAAGTCAGAATAATAGTTAATCTCTGGCAGAGATGAGGCATGGGTAATTAGAGTGAGACTCAGAGCAAAGGGCTTCTGTGGTTCTGGCCCTCAGTTGTGCTGCCATGGATGTTCATGGCATAATAGTTTCTTTATAGTGTACCTGTGTGTTTTTAGTATGCTTTGTTCATATGATCTATTTCATACCCACAAAGATGTCCTCTGAGAATAAGTATCTACCATTGTTCAGAGGAAAGCAATAACTGTATTCTCTCTTAATTTTTGGTAAAGTTTCTGCTTTTGCCTTAAAATATGTGACTAATAAACTGAGAAGTCTTGCCTGATGGTCATGCAAGCATAATACAGGCCTTCCTCTCAGAGCTTAAATTTTATCAAGGGGAGGGGAAAGATGCAGATGATAACAGATAAACAAAATATCTAATATACCAGTTGGATAAATATTATTCGGGGATATAAAATATTCTGTTAGAATCATAGGGCATGCTATTTAAATGATTATTCATATAAGTCTTTTTTGAATAGTTAATGTTTGAGCAAACACAGAATGAAGTTTTGAGCTCAGATTCTTTTCCAGTTTTTCTCGGTGGAAAGGTGTACCAGAGAAAGAATATGTCCACCAACATAGGGAAACAAAGCTTTTCTACTTCTGCCTAGTTTCTGAGCTGGGGGAAAGCATCTCCCCCATAGAAGTCAGAATCTCAAACCTCACCCTCAGGTGCCCCTGGGATCTGAATTTATAAAACTCTGTGAACTAAAAGGTGCACTCTTCCCAAAACTGAGTTACTTCACATTAAAAACAAATCCTTGTTCAGTGATACCACTAGGGTGTCTGGTAGAAGATATGAAAAATTGCTGAAGATAATGAATGAAACATCCAAATTAAGAAGTTAGAAAAAGAACAACAGAGTAAATGAAGTATAATAAGGAAATAATAAACAGCAAAAAGTAATTGAATAGAAAATAAACGTAAAAAGCAGAGGCTCGATAACCCATAAACTAATTCTTTGAAAAGACTAATAAGTAACTGAGATTTTGCAAGTTTAATCAGGAGTCAAAAAAGAATAAGAAAAAATTGCTACAGATAAAAATAGTTTATTTTTTAAAAGTACAGCTTCATAATAATAAATTGTAAAACTTGAACGACATAGACAGTATCCTAGGCTAAAACTCTCACTTAAGAGGATGAAAACTTGAGTTAAAGGAATTGAATCCAAAGCTTAAAATCTCTACCCCCACCCTTATATACACACATAAACAAGCAAAACCCGCAGAGTCCAGATAATTTCACAGACAGGTTCTACTAAAACTTCATGAAAGAGACAACTTCTCTTATAGAAATTATTGCAGAGAATGGAAAAAATATGTATAGCAGTTGTGAGTTCATCTTACGAGGCTAGTGTAACTTTGATGCCAGAACAAGACATGTAGATGAGAAAGGAAAATTATAAAGCCGTTTAACCTAAATCATAGGTGCAGAAGGTCTAGATAAATTATTAGCTAAACAAATCCATGTGAAAAATATCATCAGATTAAAGAAATCTTGAACTTACTGGCTTTATCCCATGAATGCAAAGATGGTTAACATTAGGAAATCTATTAATATAACCATATCAACAAATTGAAAGGAAGAAGCATTTTATATTAATAGATGGTGAAAAACATTAATTACATATGATTCATGACAAAAACTCATAAAAATAGGAGCAAGAATTGATTTTCTTAACTCAATAAAGAAGTATATACCAGAGATATATAGGAAGCATCATTGTTAATGGTGCAACGTGAAAAGCATTCCTTAAAATGATGAATGAAACAAGTATGTCTGATGGCATCATTTCTGTTGAGTATTGAACTGATTCTAGATAATAAGCACAAAGAAATAAATAAGAGTAAGAATAATAAAAGAAGAGAAAAAAGAAATAAAAGTTATATGAAAAACAAGCAAAATTGTCATTATTCACGGATGGTGTGATGTATGCACAGAAATTCCAGTAGACGCTGCAGACTAATAATATCCACTGAGATCTCTGGGTACCTGATGACCATTCAGAGAAAATTGCTGTGAACCAGCAATGAATGAATGATTAGAAAACATGGGGCGCCTGGGTGGCTCAGCTGGTTAAGCGTCCAGCTTCGGCTCAGGTCATGATCTCACGGTTCGTGGGTTCGAGCCCCACGTCAGGCTCTGTGCTGACAGCTAGCTCAGAGCCTGGAGCCGGCTTCGGATTCTGTGTCTCCCTCTCTCTCTGACCCTTCCCTGCTTGCACTGTCTCTCTCTGTTGCTCAAAAATAAATTAGAAAATAAAACTTAAAAAAAAACATATGTAATGTCATTAATTCTAAGATGCACGTTTTTCTCTCAGAATTCTGAAAGTGAGGTAAATCATACAATCAGTGCCATCTTACAGTTGCTGTGGGTATGGATCGAAGTCACTTCTTGCAGGATTTGTGTTTGCTGCTGTCATTCACTGGGGACACTATTAACCTGAGATCACTGCACATTAAATTATTTGTCTAGGAGTTTTTGAAGCATGCTGACAGTGTGAATGTATAGTTCAGACCTGCATGAGTACTGCCTGTGGTTCAGATTCTCAGGGAGATTTTCCCCCTCCCTTTACCTGATGCCAGGGTTGAGACACACAGGTTCTCTTGCTGTCACTTTCCCTAGGGCATGTGCTTGTTACAACTGAGGCTGTAGCCCTTTAAGTCCCAGCTGTATATGGACTGTCCTATTTTTTAAATTAAAATTTTAATGTTTATTTATCCTTGAGAGAGAGAGAGCACATGAGTGAGGGGCTGGAGAGCAGAAAGAGAGGGAGACACAGAATCCAAAGCAGGTTCCAACCTCTGAGTGGTCAGCACAGAACCCCATGCAGAGTTCAAACTCACAAACCATGAGATCATGACCTGAGTTAAAGTCAAAAGCTTTAATTGACTGAGCCACCCAGGCACCCCTGGAGTGTCCTATTAAATTCCTTAATGCTACATAAAATAACAGAATAACACTAACTTCTTACAATTAATGACATCCTAAATTTGATGAATATGGTAATATTTAAAGGTATTATTAGAAATAAAAATTATAATTATGTATGGGATGTAACATTGGTAAGGAGGGAACGGACATTATGGGAGTCAAGTCCAATCTTCAGAACTTAGATAAATCTGATCAGTAAAAATTTAAATAAATTGAGGTGGGGTTTTTTTTGGTTTTAGTTTAAGTGCTTTCATCAATTAGGCACAGTAAGATATTTTTTTTTCCTAAAGAAGATGGGGATCAAATTTTTAATATAAGAATAAGCAAATGAGCATATGCAGCTATTTTCAAAGATTCATTTAATGTGTGGCATCATTCATTCAGAAGATATTAGTTAATAGGATGTATCTTTGAAAGGACGTTCTCTGCTGGCAAATTAGAAATTAGTTTTGCCCGTAAATTAAGAGTTGATTCAGGACTAAAACATTCTGGCCTAAGTTTCTTTCCAGGTTGGCCATTTCTTGCAGGTTCATTGATTTTAACAGTTTTAGCCAGTATCTACTACATGGCACTGCGTTGGGCTCTAAGTTTTCAATAACGAATTGGAAACGCAAGATCTTGTCCCTCTTAGGATCCTTAGTCCAAAGAGTAAGATGGAGAAGAAGGGAAGGAAGGAAAGTAGAAAAGAAGGTAAAAAAAAAAGAAATTATTGATGAAATTAATTAAATTAATTAAAAATGTATTATGAAAGAATCAAAGAATATGGTAGAATGGCAAGGAGGGAAATTTTACTTTAAATATGGCAGTCAGGGAAGGCTATGGTGGTCAGGTCCTCTCTGAGGATGTTTTATCTAGGCTGAGATTTTAGGGGTGACAAAGAGCCTGCCCTGGTGGGATTAGGGATAGAAAAGGCTTCCGTATTTCCTGAGGTGGCAAACTTGGTGTATCCTAGATTATGTCGTAAGGCTTGTATGCTTGGAGCTGTGTTGAGTGAGGGGAGATGGAGAAGAGAGGCTTTTGAAGGAGGTGGGGGTCATGGTGAGGAGTTAGGATTTTACTTCAAGGGGTGCAGGGTCTTAATAAAGGAATGAGTATCCACATTAAGTGTTAAGATCATTTCTCTGTGTGTAATTGGTTTGGTGAATGGAGAAGAGAAGTTAAAATTGGAAACAGGGACCAGCTGTTGTCGTAACCCAGGTGAAAAGGCTTATGGTGGCCTGAAGTAGATTGCAGGCCAGAGAGGGGAGAGAAATACCTAGATTTTGGATGTAATTTGGAAGTAGGATTGCTAAAATTATACTTAGACCAAATGTAACCCTTCAGTTTTCTTTTTAGTTCTTTCCCTTCCTTTCTCTGCTTCTGCATTGACAAGTAATTAAGGTCCTAGTCTGACTTTCTCTTCCACTTAACAAGTGCAGGAGGAAGCAGGCTTCCTTGGAAAGGAAATTTAATTAGAATTTAAAAGAAATTCAATTCAGTAGTATAATAATAGCTTTATTCTCCTTAATTTTAAAATGACATTCTTCTCTCTTGTGTATGCCCTGCCTGTTAGTATTGATTTCTCATGCTTAACTAAAATTATTTCTTGCTCTTGTAAGTGGCTGTTTATATCATTGGTATATATTTTCATTATATTTAAGATTTTTTTTCTCAAAATGTCATTGTTTTTCTTCTGTATCTTTAATCCATTTTAGGAGCTGTGACTTTAATTACCAATCTCATGCTTTTAATGCTTTTAATAAATAGATTTTAATATCTGTTTTTATAGTATGGTATTCTTAATAAAACGCTAGTCAAAAAGCCAAGTAAAAGTAGTATTGTTGATTTCTCCTTTCTCCTTACCCTCTTCTTTTTTTTCATTTATCTTTTCTGGTATCTAAATTATTTTCTTCCTTGTTGTTGTTTCTTCCTATGAAAATGTTTCCTCTGGCTGCATGGTACAACAACATATCAGTGAAATGATTTCTGCATCAGTCTCGGTAAGCAAGAACTGATGTAAAGGAAATAACAATAAAGGTGTGGGTCATGTGCTTTAAAGTTCCCTATTTGTAATCATGTATCTTCCATGGCTGGTAATGTCTTTTGTCTCTGGTCAACTCAAAAACTGGGAAACAGATAGATAAATAGATAGATAGATCAACCACTGAAACGTGTTACTCAAAAATAATTTTTTTTGTTTAAAGATTGTAACTGGCAAATTAGGGATATACATTTTTGCAGACAGAAACCCTAATAATATATTACTGTTTTATCACTATAAAGTTCTGTTTAAGTTTGTTCTTTAGTAGACATAGTAATCATATAAGTTGCATTTGGCATGTTTTTAATTAGCACAGCTAGTTTAAAAAAGCCATGAAGGCAAGAAAGAAGGTATGCTCTTACATGAGCAGGACTTTACCTCTGCTGTATATTCCATCTAACAGAGTGAATCCTCCAAAGAAAATATAATATGATAAAATATTTATGTAGTTATGCTTTTATACATCAAAGACCTCAAAATAGAATTCTGTATGGGAGTCTTTCATTTCAATAGCCAGGAACTTTTTCTTTCTGCAAGGCAATGTTCTATGTTCCCAGGGAGATATGATTAGAAAGGATGATAGATTTAAGACTCAACTATAATCTATCCTTTTTCTCTAATAATTTTAGCTTGATTCTATATTTACAAAGATTCTTAAGAAAAAATGCATGGAGATAAATTAATGGGTACACATTTTAAAAAAAAGAAAAGAATTTCCCTTAATGTTTCTTTAAACATTCAGAGATTTAAAGGATTTTTTTTTGGTGGGCACTTTCTAGCATTTTAACTACTTTTTATTATTAAGTTTAAAAGATATGCATATTTGAAAGGGAAAGCAGATGTTTCCATAGTTTCTATCTTGTCTTTCCTATGACACAGTGCAAATTCTGGAAGTTCACTAAACATAATTTCACTTATTTTATTATTGTTAAGTCCAGAGAATGATCCTCTGTAATAGTTTCCGCCAAATCTCTGAAAGCCTCAGTTTGCTCTTTTCCAAGAAGGGATTAATATAGTGCCAAAATGATAAGGTCAGTGTGTGGACAAAAGGAGAAAATACATGTAAAACCTACCAACAGGGCTGGGTACATTCTAAGTACTTAATAATTATCATGCTGTCTTGGCCCATTTCATATGATTTATGAGTATATGTGACAGTTTTTGTTACTTCTCCCAGGTACAACAAAAATTTAGAAGAAGCTAAAAGAATTGGGATAAAGAAAGCTATTACAGCCAACATTTCTATCGGTATTGCTTTCCTGTTGATCTATGCATCATATGCCCTGGCATTCTGGTATGGAACCTCATTGGTCCTCTCCAATGAATATTCTATTGGACAAGTACTCACTGTAAGTGATGTTTTGTTAAGAAGTGAATCTCTCATGAAAACATCAGTGAAGTTGAGTGGTGTTGGCTTGAATGATATTGGAGAATAGATTTTGAAGAACTATTGAATAATACAAAGAGCCATGTGCTTCTAGATTGAAAGTAGAAAGGAAATTAGATGTATTGAGTAACCAGTATTGTCTTTTTTTGCAGATCCCTTGCACAGTTTTTTCTTGCAGCCTAAATAATATTACTGATCTCTGTAGCATGAACTTTCATTTGCTGAGATTATTTCTTTGTGGCAAGCTCAATGCTAAGCATTTCGATGTTATTTTCTGATTTACTCTTCACAGCCACAAATGGCAAAATACACAGTTTAACTATTTTTCAAATTCTTTTGAATGATAGCTAGTCCAGCTTCCAAAATTATGGAAGTATCATTACTCCTCCTTAAAAAATACCCTTGTTTGGAGGTTCTCTGCCTTACAGACCTTTGTACAATCACAGAAAGCTTGCCATTTGATGTTATCTGCTTTTATTTAAAAATGGTGAAATGGTTCACGAACCAAGCTCAATCTGTATCTTGATCTAATAAACCACATACTGTTAGAAGAGTGACCCAGTTCCTTTTTCGTAGGCCACGCACATGTATATTGTTAGTGCCAGACCATATTTTGTTAAGTCCCTTAAAACAGTTTCCTTTCTCAGGAGCCAGATTTATAATGTGGATATAATAATCGTCTCATCCAAAAGGTACAAATCTATTTAGTTAAGAATGGTTTTTACCACAAAGCTTTTATTAAGATAGTAATGCTGTTGGTGAACCTAGGTTGCAGTAAGAAATGTGTTCTACTTAATTGTAATGTTGATAAGCAGTTTAAAATCCTGTATTCATTCACTGATCCTAGATCAGCCTCACAAACGAAGTGTGCAGAATAAGAGTAAGAACATGGGATTTGAAATCAGGCCAAGTTGGTTCAAATTCCAGCGATGCTACTTACTAGCTATGTGGTTTGGGGTGGCCACCTAGACTTTTCAAGTTTATGCTACTTCTTTTGCCAAATGGAAATGGAAGGAATACTTTGCCCTAACTTTCAGTGTACTTGTTAAGTTCTAACTGAGAAAATGAATAAAGAATTACTTAACAAAATACCTTCTATATAAATTATTGGGTAATACAGTATCTTTGTGACATAGAAAGAAATCACTAGTGATATTAGTTGTCTATAACCCTGAAGAAAAACATTTTCATTTTGGCAAAATGAAAAATACAAAACCTGTTCACCAGACCTCAAAGAGAACACGGTCTGTTAGAAGGAAAGAAGACCTGATAAAGAATAATGCCCTAGATGTATGCTTTATCACTTATAGGATGTTTTCACATATACTGTGTCATTAGATACAACTCTGAAGTTGTCAGGTAAGGAAAACAGACAGAATCCTCCCTACTTTTGCAAATGAAGAAATTGAAGCCCCCAAGCCCTAGGAGAATTGCTTGAAGACATACAGCCCATAAATGCTTATCTAGAATTTGGACCTTGGTTTTCTAATACTCCTATTGATATTTGTCTCCCCTATGCCCTGCCAGTGATGTAAACCAAACTTTTTAGCCATTAAATAAATATATACTAGAATTATTATATTTTGGTCCTGCAAAATTTATATCATTGTTTCACTGAGCAAGTAAGACTAATTATGCATTGTAAATCAAAAAGTATTTAAACTGTTAAAATGTTTTTAACACCAAGTATTCATAAGTTGCCTTGCCATTTCTAGCTGCAAAAAATAAAAAATAACATTTAGTTAGCTATGTTAGAAGAAATTTGTAAGAAAAAAATATAAGAAACACTAAGTAATTTGATGATTTTCCTTCACGTTCCTCAGGTCTTCTTTTCTGTATTAATTGGGGCTTTTAGTATTGGACAGGCATCCCCAAGCATTGAAGCATTTGCAAATGCAAGAGGAGCAGCGTATGAAATCTTCAAGATAATTGATAATGTGAGTCTGGGTTAGCCATTTGTCCATCTCTCTAAACATTTTTCTCATTAAGTCAACTTCTTTATCACTTTATCTAACTTTCCACAGATGTCACTAAAAATAGGTATTGTAACCTAGTAAACCTTCTGAAATTTTATTCTGTTTAGAAACCAAGCATTGACAGCTACTCGAAGAATGGACACAAACCAGATAATATTAAGGGAAATTTGGAGTTCAAAAATGTTCACTTCAGTTATCCATCTCGAAAAGAAGTTAAGGTACAATGATAAATGGATGATTCATCAGTGATTCCATTGCGTACTGGATGTGAAGTTTCTGATTCTTTTAGTGATTTTTAAAGAAGTGTATATTTAAACCTAGGTTTGATTTGAGTTGTCAGTCCATAGTCCCAGTATCTGTGCATCTCCCTTAAGTTTACTTCTCATTCATTCTGTTAGATCTTAAAGGGCCTCAACCTGAAGGTTCAGAGCGGGCAGACGGTGGCCCTGGTTGGGAACAGTGGCTGTGGGAAAAGCACAACGGTGCAGCTGATGCAGAGGCTCTATGACCCCACAGATGGCACGGTGAGGTGACTCTTGCCGAACTAGATGCTGCAGCAATCAGCAGTTACCATTGCACATTTCACATTACAAATCCGCAATGCATGGAAGTCAACTTATTTTTTTATTTTCAGGTCAGTATTGATGGACAGGACATTAGGACCATAAATGTGAGATACCTTCGGGAAATTACTGGTGTGGTGAGTCAGGAACCCGTGTTGTTTGCCACCACAATAGCTGAAAACATTCGCTTTGGCCGTGAAAATGTCACCATGGATGAGATTGAGAAAGCTGTCAAGGAAGCCAACGCCTATGACTTTATCATGAAACTCCCTAATGTAAGTCTTCCTCAATCTTTGTCATGCTCGAGAGTCAAAGAGTAGAATACTGGCTAATGCATAAGAAGTTAGGAATCTACTAAAACATAGTGAACCTTCTAAGAAGAAAGATAAAGATTACTTCAGATTTTCAAGCTCTAGCACCATCAACTAGTAGTAGGCATATTTGTTAAAAAAAAAAAAATGGTGTTGGTTATTGCTAAGTGTAAAGGAACTGGACTACATTGCCTGTGGGCCTTGGGTTGTTTATGGGATTACTTCCCATCTTAAAATGTGACCTGAGATAGCTTGTTCTTTTGCTAACCACCCCCTCCTTTATCTTCTGTGTTGTAGAAGTTTGACACCCTGGTTGGAGAGAGAGGGGCCCAGCTGAGTGGTGGACAGAAACAGAGAATTGCCATCGCTCGGGCCCTGGTTCGCAACCCCAAGATCCTCCTCCTGGACGAGGCCACATCAGCCTTGGACACCGAAAGTGAAGCAGTGGTTCAGGTGGCCCTCGATAAGGTCTGTGAGCCTCAATTCAAACTGACCTGATTTATGAGCATAATAATTATTTTAACATTATTTTTTAAAAGTGATATTTCTGATGGCTCTTAAAGTGATGCTTTAAGCCATCAAAATGAAATCTCTAGTCCTCTTTAGACCTGTGCATTCAATTTCTGATTATTGCTTTTTTAAGTAGAAATGAATAAGCTTTCACTGAAAGGTACTTGGAAATTTTTTAAATTAGACAATGAGAAATATAGATTCAAATGAAAATTGGTCTTCATTGCAGTCTTGAAAACGTGGCTTTAGAGATAACCCAGTTATTGAGATGTTCTGCTTTTGCTATTGTCAACAAGAGGAAAATATAATTTGAAGTTTCACATTTAAAATTTCCAAGATGTTAGAAACCTACCTAGGCCCTGAAAATTCCTTGACTGTCAACAGAGTTTGACCTTCCTACAACTCTCGAGTTCACATGACTTGTTCACCAAATCAGACTTGAGTGCCCTGTGGTGGACACTGTGTGCTTGGTTTCCGGCATGTATCGGTAACCAGGCTAGTTCTGTGAGGACAAGGAATGTGAAGACCCCCCCCCCTTTTTTTAAGTTTTTATTTAAATTCCAGTTAGTTAACATACAGTTATTAGGTTCAGGTATACAATATAGAGATTCAGCACTTCCATACATCACCTGGTGCTCATCAATAAGTGCACTCCTTCATCCCTATCCCCCACCCCCCACCAGCCTCCCCTCCAACAACCCTCAGTTTGTTCTCTATCGTGAAGAGTCTTTTCTTGGTTTGCCTCCCTCTCTCTCTTTATTTTCTCTTTGCTCGTTTGATTTGTTTCTTAAATTCCACACTTGGTATTTGTCTTTCTCTGACTGAATTTATTTCACTTAGCATAATGCTCTTTAGCTCCATCCATGTCATTGCAAATGGCAAGATGTCATTCTTTTTTATGGCTGAATAATATTCGTGTGTGTGTGTGTGTGTGTGTGTATGCTACATCTTCTTTACCTGTTCATCAGTAGATGGACACTTTGGCTATTTTCATAATTTGGCTGTTATTGCTAGTGCTACTATAGTAAACACTGGGGTGCACATATCCCTTTGAATTAGTATTTGTGTATCCATTGGGTAAATGCCCAGTAACAAAATTGCTGGATCATAGGGTAGTTCTATTTTTTAATTTTTTGGGGAATCTCCATACTGTTTTCCACAGTGGCTGTACCAGTTTGCAATCCCACCAGCAGTGCAAGAGAGCTTCTTTTTCTCAACAGCCTCACCAACACCTGTTGTTTCTTGTGTTGTTGATTTTAGGCATTCTGACAGGTGTGAGGTGATGGCTCACTGTGTTTTAATTTGTATTTCCCTGATGATGAGTGATGTTGTCATGTGTCTGTTGGTCATCTGGATGTCTTCTGTAGAAACATGTCTATTCATGTCTTCTGCCCATTTTTTAATTGGATTATTCATTTTTTTTGAATTGTTGAGTCTTATAAATTCTTTCTATAATTTGGATGCTAACCCTTTATCAGATATGCCATTTGCAAATATCTTCTGCCATTCTATTGGTTGCCTTTTAGTTTTGTTGGTTGTTCTCTTCACTGTGTGGAAGTGCTTTATTTTGATAAGTTCCATTAGTTCATTTTTACTTTTGTTTCCCTTGCCTGAGAAGACATATCTAGAAAAGGTTGCTATGGCCAGTGTCAAAGAGGTAACTACCTGTTTTTCCTCTAGGATTTTTATGGTTTCAAGTTTCACATTTTGGTCTTTAATCCGTTTTGAACTTACTTTTGTATTTTGTATAAGAAAGTGCTCGACCTTAATGCTTTTTGCTTGTGGCTGTCCAGTTTTCTCAATACCATTTGTTTAAGAAACTGTTATTTTCCCATTTGATATTCCTTCCTGCTTTGCTAATGATTAATTGACCATATCGTTGTAGGTTCACTTCTGGGTTTTCTGTTCTGTTCCATTTATCTTTGTGTCTGTTTTTGTGCCAGTACCATCCTGATTTGATCACTATAGCCTTGTAATATAGTTTGAAGTCTGGAATTGTGTTTCCTCTCCCTTTGCTTTTCTTTTTCAAAGTTGCTCTGGCTATTTGGGGTATTTTGCAGTTCCATATAAATTTTAGGATTGTTTTTTCTAGTTCTGTGAAAAAGGCTGTTGGTATTTTCATGGGAATTGCATTAAATCCATAGACTGTTTTGAGTAATACAGACATTTTAACAATATTTGTTCTTGGCAATCCATAAGCATGGAATGTTTTTCCATTTCCTTGTGTCATCTTCATTTTCTTTCATCAGTGTTTTATACTTTCAGAATACAAGTCTTTCACCTCTTTGGTTAAGTTTATTCCTAAGTATCTTACTGGTTTTGGTGCAGTTGTATATGGGATGTTTTCTTAATTTCTTTTTCTGCTGCTTCATTATTGGTGTGTAGAAATGCAGCAGATATCTGCATATTGGTTTTGTATCCTGCAACTTTACTGAATTCATGTTTCATTGCTAGCAATTTTTTGGTAAAATCTTTTAGAGTATCATGTCATCTACAAGTAGTGGAAGTTTTATGTCTTCCTTGCCAATTTGCATGCCTTTTATTTATTTGTGTTGTCTGATTGCTGATGCTAGGACTTTTAGTACTCTGTTAAATAATAATGGTGAGAGTAGACACCTCTGTCTCATTCCTGACTATAGAGGAAAAATTCAGCTTTTCCCCATCGAAGATATTATCTATGGGTTTTTCTCTTTTTTTTTTAAATTTATTTTATTTTGAAAGAGAGAGAGAGAACGAGAGCAAGCATGCAAATGGAGGAGGAACAGTGAGAGAGGGAAGGTGAAAGAATCCAAAGCAGGCTCCCCACTCTCAGCACAGAGACCTACATGGGACTTGAACTCACAAACTGCGAGATCATGACCAGAGCTGAAACCAAAAGTCAGATGCTCAGCCAGCTGAGCGCCCCCAGGTGCGCCATCTTGGGGGTTTTCATATATATCCTTTATTATGTTGAGGTACCCTCTAAATCTGCTTTGTTCAGGTTTTTATAATGAATGGATTTTTTGCTTTGTCAAGTGCTCTTTCTGTGTTGATTGAAATCATCAGATGGTTCTTTTATTAATGTGGTGTATCACGTTGATTGATTTGAGAATATTGAACTATCCTGAATAAATTCCTCTTGATCGTGGCAAATGACTTTTTTAATGTATTGTTGGTTTTGCTAGTATTTTATGTACTAGTACATAGTTTTGCTAGTATTTATGTATTGCTAGTATTTTATGGAGAATTTTTGCATCCATGATCATCAGGGATATTGGCCTATACTTATCTTTTTTAGGGGAGTCATTATCTAGTTTCAGTATTGGGATAATGCTGGCCTCGCAGAATGAACTTAGAAGTTTTCCTTCCTTTTCTTTTTTTTTTGTTTTTTGAAACAGTTTGAGAAGAATTGGTATTAACTCCTCCTTAAATGTTTGGTAGAAATCCCCGCTGAAGCCATCTGGCCCTGACTTTTTTATTTGTTGCGAGTTTTTTGATTACTGATTCAATTTCTTTGCTGGTTACAGCCTGTTCAAGTCTTCTATTTCTTCCTGATACAGTTTTGGTAGTTTATATATTTCTAGGAATTTGTCCATTTCTTCCAGGTTGTCCACATTGTTGATATATAGTTTTTTATAATATTCTCTTATAGTTATTTGTGTTTCTGTGGTGTTGGTTGTTATTTTTCCTTTTTCATTTGTAATTTTATTTATTTAGGTTCTTTCTCTTTTCTTTTTGATAAGTCTGGCTAGAGGTTTTGAGTTTTATTTATTTGGTTTCATTGACATATCCTATGGTTTCCTATATCATTTATTTCTGATCTAGTCTTTATTATTCCTTCCTTCTAAGGCTCTAGGTTTTATTTGTTGTCTTTTTTTCTAGCTCCTGTAGGTGTCAGGGTAGGTTGTTTATTTGGGATTTTTCATGCTTCTTAGAGAGAGAGACTGTTTTTGATGCATCTCAAAGGTTTTGGACTTTTGTGTTTTCCTTTTTGTTTCCATGTATTTTCAAATTCCTTCTTTGATTTCCTGGTTGACTCATTTATTGTTTAGTAGCATGTTGTTGAACCTCCATCTATTATGGTCTTTTCAGATTTTTTTCTTGTGGGTTGGCTTTATTTCTTAGCAGTGTGATCAGAAAAGGTACATGGTATGATTTCAATCTTTCCGTATATGTTGAGGCTTTTTTTTTGTTGCCTAATATGTGATTTATTCAGGAGAATGTTCCATGTGCACTTAAAAAGAAGATGTATTTTGCTGTTTTAAGATGAAGTGTTCTGAATATATCTATTAGATCCATCTGGTCCAGTGTGTCATTCAAAGCCATTGTTTTTATTGTTTATTTTCAGTTTAGATGATGTGTTCATTGATGTATGTAGATGTTAAAATCTCTTACTATTATTGTGTTATTTCAATTATTTCCTTTATGTTTGTTATTGTTTTATATATTTGAGTGCTTTCATATTGGGTGCATAAGTACTTGTAGTTGTTATATCTTCTTGTTGGATTGTCCCCTTTGTGATTATATAATACCCTTCTTTGCCTCTTTTTACAGTCTTTGTTTTAAAGTCTAGTTTATCCAATATAAGTATTGCTACTCTGGCTTTGTGATAAATGTTTCTCTACCCCCTCACTTTCAATCTGCAGGTGTCTTTGTGGCTAAAATGAGTCTCATGTGGGCAGCGTAAAGATGGATCTCATTTTTTTTATTCATTTCTGATACCCTATGTCTTTTGATTGGAACATTTAATCCATTTCCATTCAAAGTAATTGTTGATAGATACATATTTAATGTCATTTTATTTACTTGTTTTGTCATTGTTTCTAGAGATTTTCTCTGATCCTTTTTTGTCTTTGTCGCTTTTGGTCTCTCAGTTGCACTCAGGGTCCCCTTTAATATTTCTTCCAGGGCTAGTTTACTGGTCACAGACTCCTTTCATTTTTATTTGTCTGGGAAATTCTTATCTCTCTTTTTATTCTGAATGATAGCCTTGCAGAATAGCATATTCTTGACTGCATATTTTTCCCATTCAGCACTTGAAACCTGTCATGGTGTTCCTTCTTGATTTGCCAAGTTTCTATTGAGAGATCTCCAGCTAGTCTTATGGGTTTTTCCTTGTAAGTTAACATTTCTTTTTTTCCCTCCTTTTAAGATTTTTCTTTTATCACTATATTTTAGAAGTTTAATTACAGTGTGTCATGGTGTTAGCCTGCTTTTGTTGATTTTAATAGGAATTCTCTTTGTCTTCTGGGTCTGGATTCCTGTTTTTTTCCCCACAGATTAGGCAAGTTTTCTGCTCTTATTTCTTGAAATAATTTTTCTGCCCCTTTTTTTCTCTCTCTTCTTCTAAGATTCCTATAATAGGAATGATATATGCTTGATGGAGTCAGTGAGTTCCCAAAGTCTATTCTCATATTCTTCAATTCTTTCTCTCTTTTGTTCAGCTTTATTATTTTTCATTATTTTGTTTTCTAGGTCACTATTTCTTTGATTCTTCCAGCCTGCTGTTCATTGCATCAGACATGTTTTCAATCTCATTTATTGCAATCTTCATCTCTCATTCTTTTTTAACTCTTTTATCTCTGTAGTAAGGATCTCCCTGATGTCTTCTATTCTTTTTTCCGGCCCAGTGAGGATCCTTATGATTGTTGCTTTACATTCTCCATCAGGCATGTTACTTATATCTGTTTTGCTTAGTTCTCTGGCCATGCCTTTCTTATTCTTTTATTTGGGATAAATTTCCCTGTCTTAGCATATTCTAAGTGTCTGCCTTCTTTTCTATGTTAGAAAGGCCATTTATGTCTCCTGCTCCTGAAAATAATGGCCTTATAAAGAAGTAGTCATGGATTATCCAGGGCCTGGCACTTCAGGGAGTGTCTCTGGTGTGTACTGTGCTGTTGTGTTTTGGCTGCTCTATCCTTCAGGTCAGGCATCTGCAGAGATTCTTCTTGTCCGCTGTGGGCAGTGTTTGATCCCTGGCCTGAATGTGGTAAATTGTAACTACTTGTGCTCTGGTCCGCTTGTGAAATGAGACTTGATACCAACTCCCCAAAACTGAGGCTCTGCAGAACTCTCTGTTAAGGAGATACGGAGTGGGCAGGGGTTTGTGTTGGTCTTGGGAAGACCCACTCTGAGTCTGAGGCAAGCCTCAGTCCCACCAGAGCACTGGGGTGTGGAGCTTGGTGTAAGCAAGTCGGGGAGCCTATGTTGGTGCTATGCTGCTGTGCTGCTTCCTGTGGGTGGCTCTGTGTTTACACTGAGGTAGGGGAGGGAAATGGTGCTGGCCAGCTCCCCTGTTCCCAAAAGGCATCGCCATGAACACTGCCTCTCAGGGATGCAACTCAAAGAGCAAATAATATCCTCAGTGTGCCCCAAGCGTTTTTCAGATAGCTGTTTACATGCTATTTGCCCCCAGATTGTTTGCCTGCCTTCTCTCCAGGAGCAGTACAGTCTCCTCCTGGCACTGTCCCGGGCAAGCCCACTGACCTTTAAAATTCCAAGCTTTAAGCCCTACTTAAAGAAGTCACAAAATTCAGCCCCTCATTTTTCCAAGTCAATGGCTTTGGGGAAGTATTCTCCTTATGCATTCCCCTGTGTGTTCCTCTCTCTCTCACCCTTCTCCATGACCATGGTTCCCTCCCCTAGGCAGCACCCCATAAACCACATCTCTGCACTTCCTAAATTCTTCTGTGTGGCCTCTTCTCTCCCTTTAGTTGTAGAATTTGTTCTTTCAGTTTTCAGGTCAATTTCTGGGGGTACTTAGGATGCCTTGATAGTTATCTAGTTGTATTTGTGGGAAGATGAGCCTAAGGTCCTCCTACTCTGTTGTTTTCCATTTTCTTCTGGAATGTGAAGACTTTTTTACCCAGAAGTGCCTTGAGTAGAAATGTCACAATAGAGTGTGTAGATGAACACATGCTTTCCCCTTCTCTAATAACAAAACAACACTGGATATTCCTTTAAAAACATCCTTTCAGTTTGTTGAATAGATTGTTGAGGGAGGGAAAAGCAGGTTACTAAAAAATTTGTGAACCAAAATAGAGGCAGATGGGATTATGGCTGCCATTTCCCCCTGCACTTTGCTTATCTGTAATTTTACATCTGTGTTTTCTTATTATTCTACAATGAAAGTATATTTTAAATTATAAATAAAAATGATTTTAAAAGGTGGCACTAAAAATATTTTTCCTTTAGGGCACCTGGGTGGCTTAGTCAATTAAGCATCTGACTGCAGCTCAGGTCACGATCTCATGGTTTGTGGGTCAGAGCCCCATGTGGGGCTCTCTGCTGATAGCTCAGAGCCTGGAGCCTGCTTCAGATTCTGTGTCTCCCTCTCTACCCCTTACCCACTTGTGTTCTGTCTCTCTCTTTCAAAAATAAAGAAATGTTAAAAAAATTTTTTAATATATTTTCCTTTAAAATACATATTTTAGAATTCCACATACCACTCGTTTTCTTAAAAAAAATCCAAAAAATTGATCCATTATCTTCTCTTACGTCTAGTTGCTAACACCTAATATTTCTGTGTCTATTGTTTTTGTCTTGTCAGAGTTTGCTACTTCTCTTCTTTATATTGGTCTTAATACATCTTGTTGTTAGTTTGGGAATTTTATTGCTAGTTCCTGGAGAGAAATACACAGTAACATAAGTCTTAAGCCTTGGGGAAAGGGAAAAAGGTGAAAGAAATCCCAGATAATTTCTGGTTCTATATTAAACTCTGTTAGGCCCTGTTTGAATTTTTTTTTAATTTTTTTTTAATGTTTTATTTTATTTTTGATACAGGGAGAGGCAGAGCATGAGAGGGGGAGGGGCAGAGAGAGAAGGAGACACAGAACCGGAAGCAGGCTCCAGGCTCTGAGCTAGCTGTCAGCACAGAGCCTGACGCGGGGCTCGAACCCACGGACGTGAGATCTGACCTGAGCCGAAGTCGGAGGCTTAGCTGACTGAGCCACCCAGGCGCCCCGGCCCTGTTTGATATTAAAAGAAAGATGATACTGAGCATTTAAAAACATTTGAATAGCTGTTCAGGGGTGCCTGGTTGGCTCAGTCAGTTAAGCATCTGACTTTGGCTTAAGTCCTGATCTCACAGTTTGTGGGTTTGAGCCCCAGATTGGGCTCTGTGCTAATAGCACAGAGCCTGCTTCAGATTCTCTGTCCCTGTCTCTCTCTGCCCATCCCTTGCTTGCATGCTCACTCTCTGTCTTTCTTTCAAAAAGAAATACACCTTAAAAATAAAATAAAGAACGGGGAACTCTTTAAAAAAAAAAAACATTTGCATAGCTCTTCAGTTTTTCCATAATGCTTCTTTGTAGGAGAAAGTACCATTTATTAAGCACTTATGCATATATATCATGCTTTGTACATGATATTTGGTCATCACAACTACTGTAAGAAATGAGTAGTAATATTATCTCCATTTTATATGTTAACAAACTGAGCCTCATATAAGTTAAAGGATTTGGATAAAATCTTAGAATTTCTAATTGGAAAAACTAAGATTTGAGTTCAGATCAGTGTGACACTGAAGATTGGACTTTGCTGCTTCACAGTCATTGTCCGTCTTAATCATCCAGAAATCCTGTGGGATGGGATGCCATGATTCCCCATTCTGACGCCATGTAGCCTGAACCAGTATTGCACTTTGGCCTATGTCTGCTCTGATTGGCGAGGGCCTGGACTGTACCATTTTTTACTTTGCATAAACCACTTATTATTATTGTACACTGAGGCTGATCGAGGTTCAGTAAAATATTTAGAAGTGTATATAATATTACTATGTGATTATCATATTTGTGTTACTGTTTATTATAATAAAACATCTTTTTAAACCATTATCAATTGACTATACATTTATTGAAGCAAGAGACTACCTTATATAGTTTAGGTGGATTTACAGTGTCCAAGGCATTGATGTTCAGTAGATCTAGGTTGAATGAATTTTTGCGTAGAATTGTTTATGTACTCAAAACCCTAATCTTGCTCTCCTTAGGCCAGAAGAGGCCGGACCACCATCGTGGTAGCTCATCGTTTGTCTACAATTCGTAATGCTGATGTCATTGCTGGTTTTGATGATGGAGTCATTGTGGAGAAAGGAAATCATGATGAACTCATAAAAGAGAAAGGCATTTACTTCAAACTTGTCACGATGCAGGTATAGTCCACCTCTAGAATTTTCATGAAGTATCTCAGGTATAAGCTGATTTTGTGTGTTTAGTACTATAAATGTTACTTGACTTGATTTTCTTAATCAGTGTAAAAAATAATTGGGGAATTCAGACCAGATATTTTTCTCATTTAAAAGGAGAGAAAATAAAGAAGGATAATTAGAGAAGATTCAAAATTTAAAAATGTTGAAAGGTAATCTATTCACCATAGTAGGCATTAGCTACATGTAGCTATTGACATGTCAGTGGTAGTTATTCTGAATTGAAGGATTATAGTAGAAAATGCATACCAGATTCCAAGGATGTGGTACCAAAGAAGAATGCAGTAAGTTTTTACACTGATTACATGTTGAAATGCCAGTAGCTTGAATATATTAGGTTATATATATTTTGAATATATTAGGTTAAACCAAATGCACAGTAAAAATTGATTTACCTCTCACATTTTTTAATGTGGCCACTGAGAAAATTTTATTTATTTATTTTTAGGCAAAAAAATTTTTTAACGTTTATTCATTTTTGAGAGACAGAGCATGAGTAGTGGAGGGGCAGAGAGAGGGAGACACAGAATCTGAAGCAGGCTCCTGGCTCTGACCTGTCAGCACAGAGCCTGACATGGGACTCAAACCCATGAACCATGAGATCATGGCCTGAGCAAAAGTTGAACACTTAACCAACTGAGCCACCCAGACTCAGAAAATTTTAAATGACAAGTATGCATCGCAGAATGGCTTGGATCTTATTTCCATTGATAGCACTAGTCCAAAGCAAATATGATTGAGCCCCAAACACCTACAAAAAGGAGATGATAGCATAAGATACATGGAAAGGATGTCATGTTATTTTCGCATAATTAAAGAAGCAGTCCTTCTTCAGTGGTTTTGATTTTCAAGTATATCACACATTCAGACATGCACAGAAACCCTCAGGAACTTAACTTAATCCTTTCCTATAATGATGTAAATTACTTTCTTTGATAGTTGATGTTTGGCAATTAATTTTCATTGCTTTTTCCCAGCCTAACCCACATGTGCATATTTCTTGTTTATTTTAGACAAGAGGAAATGAAATTGAATTAGAAAATGCAATCGGTGAATCCATAAGTGAAATTGATGCCTTGGAAATGTCTCCAAAAGATTCAGGATCCAGTTTAATTAGAAGAAAATCAACTCGCAAGAGTATCCATGCATCACAAGGCCAAGATAGAAAGCTTGGTACAAAAGAGGACTTGGTATGGAGGAGGATGTAGAGCTATGTCTTCAACCCTCTTTCTGTGGCTTCTGTAGTTTGGTGGGGTGTTACGGGTCGGAACAAAAAAGGGTTATCCAGAATCCTCCTGTCCTATTTCCCAAAACCTTCCACAGACCAAATCTCAGTATGTTAGGCTCAGGTTAGAATGTATGAATGAAAATTTATAGGACAAGAATTATAGAATTAGAATTTATAATGTTAATGAGATTCTAAGGGGTCTTCAAATATGAATATCTCTATTCTTTAATCCCTCCTTATAAATCTTTTGTCGTGTACCAAGTGTAATGTTCCAAATGTGAGGTTGACTGTGGAAACAGCATTTATTTCTTAAAATACAAAGGGGTAATATAACAATCTTTTTTAAAAAGTTGAATAGCCCCAACTCACAAGAAAACAGGAGTAAGAAATCTTTATTTAAAAATTTGTACATATTGAAGAACTGTGCATCATTAAGTCAAATAAGGATCAATTCTTTTTGTAACTAGCCTGTTGTCATATTTTGTTTTCCAGGATGAACCTGTACCTCCAGTTTCCTTCTGGAGGATTCTAAAGCTGAATATCTCTGAATGGCCTTATTTTGTGGTTGGTATACTTTGTGCTATTATAAATGGAGGCCTGCAACCAGCATTTTCAGTAATATTTTCAAGGATTATAGGGGTAGGTGTTTATATCCATTTTTTGGGATTGACTTTGAGTCTTGACTAAAGAATAAGTTGTTTATATTTATAAGCCACAGGCCACAAACAAATGTGGACTTCATATGAAAGTCTGCAACTTGAAGATACAAGAATGCAAGTCTGATTTGTGATAGGAAGGCCAATTTTTCAAGCCTTCCTTCGTTCTTGCAGTCAGTTGCTCTCTTAGGGCCCAGATGCCTCAGAGAGTCATGTAACAGACTAGATGACTCTCTCTTGCCTGCTGTCACTGGGCTCTGAGTAAACATCATGAAAAGTCCTGTCACTAGCATGCTTGTCAGACTGGCTTGAGACAGAGCCGTTCTGGGACAGATACACTTGTCAGGACATGTGCAGGCCTGGCATGCAGCCTCTGTGCAATGTCCATCCCACTTGTTAAGATGAAAACCAAAAGCCGCTTCTGAAAGGTTGACATATATTGGCTGTACCTGCTTTAATGATGGAATTTTTTATAGTAAGCTACAACCCAGGCAGGAATGCTGTCTGTTTCATGGTACATGTTCACAAATCAAGCTGAGGATACCTTTGCCTTCATACCTGCCAGAAACATGGCAGAGAAAGAGGTGGATCCCTACATGAAGGATGCCAAACACTAACTTGTGATTATACCAAAAACTACATAAATATTCAGCTCTCTACCCATGCCTGGCTAACTTATTTCTGGTTGATATTCATATGTTTAATGTATTCATTTAAGAAATATTTATTTCAGAGACTCCACTTTGCCATATTCTATTCTTGGAGGTGAAAAATACCAAGAAGGAGTTAAAGTGTCTGATTGCATAGAGCATATGTTCTAGGACAGGGGTTAGCAGACTTTTTCTTTAAAGGGTAAGATAGTAAACAGTTTAGATTTTGAGGGCCAGATGGTCTCTGTTGCAAATGCTTAGCTCTACTGTTGTAGTGCAAAAGCTTCTATATACAACACAGAAACAAATGTGCATGGCAGCATTCCATTAAAGCTTTATATAAACATTTGGCTGATGGTCCACAGGGAGCTGATCCCTGTTCTAACATTTGTTGTACAGTCCGAGAGGTAGACAGTTTGCATCATCAGGAAAAAAATGGAAATGGACTAGTTAGGAACTATTTGGCTGTGTGTAACAAAATATCAGCCTAAGGATTTTATATTTTTCTCATTCCTCATGTAACAGTAAGTCTGGAAGCAGTTGATCTAGGACTAGCACACTGGTTAGGCAGCCAGTTACCTGCCTTGTTGAAGGTTTGTAACAGAGTTGAAGGCTGTGGGCTCTGAGTTAGATTGTTCAGCTTTCTCTCTTGGGTCATCACTTCCTGGCTGTGTTAACTCACACAGGTTAATTAGCCTCTCTTAGCTTCAGTTACCCTCTGTAAAGTGGTCATGATGATAATAAACTTTAGGGGGCAATTGTAAGGAAAAAGGAATAATATACATGAAATTTGTATAGAAGAATATCTGTCACAGAATAAGAGCTCACTGATTGTTAGCTTTTGTTGTTGCCATAACTCATCAAGAAAAATTAATTTAATCTCCTCTAAAGGGCTTTTTTTTCCTTTACAAAGTATAAAGTTGAGTGGATTGGATCAGGAGTGTAGCTCTATTACAAGACAGTTTGGGCCCACTGTCAAGGGAGTTGTTTTCTTTCCCTGTGAAGTGGTTATTCTCTGTGTTCTCTAAGCCCCAGACATCCTGTTAGCCTTCTTACCATCTCTGGGAAGATCTCCGTGTGTGGTGCTGAGTCAGCTGGTTGTCTAGCCAACCATCCACTCACAAAGGCTGACTCAAGGAGGCCTGGGCTGAATGAATGAGTTCCTCTCTCTAGTTTACAAAAACAGCACCGGTAGGTTTGTTTCCAGTTTGAAATATGCAAATTGTAAAACAAATTGCCATTTAAGGTGGTTTCCCATCAAAAGAAGAAGACAGCACTTGCTCTCATTTCTACTTTACATAGTAGGTATGGCTCTTGGGGCACTCATTACTCCAGGAGGGGTGCACAGAAAAAGTAGTGGATCCATTAGGAATGGCAGGCCCATTCTCAGTCCCTAAGGAAGACGGAGTACACACACCTTCAGGTTTCGCATGAGGGAAACCTGCCCTGACTTCTTTTATACTAAGGCTATCTTGACCCCTAAATACCGTGCTTGATAGGAAATGAGTCAGGCTCCGAATGCCTTCCTTAGTCCTTGAACTGAAACCTTTATTTTCTTAACAGGTTTTTACCAGAGATGAGGATCCCGAAACGAAACGACAGAATAGTAACATATTTTCACTATTGTTTCTAGTCCTTGGGATTATTTCTTTCATTACATTTTTCCTCCAGGTAAACAATCTACATTTTCACTTGGTTAATTTTGGGGAGTGCATTATTATTCAACTGGGGAAGTTTCTAAATGCTGTGTAATTTGTTTTTATTAATTGGACTGTCAGAAACCAAGTTTCTTTGACATGTTCATTTATTATTTTTTCTTAAGTTTTATCTTTATTTATTTTGAGAAAGAGAGAGAGAGAGAGTGAGAGAGGGAAATTGAGAGCACCCAAGTGGGGGAGGGTGAGAGAAAGTCAGGGGGAGAGAATCCCAGGCAAGCTCCGCACGGTTAGTGCAGAGCCCGATACAGGCCTTGAACCCACGAACCTCATGACTTGAGCCAAAATCAGACAGTTAATGACTAAGCCACCCGAGTGCCCCTTCTTTGACATATTTAAAACAGATGTTTTGCTTCCACTTTGCTTGCTTACCTTTTCCTCTCCAACATGACCTCTCCTAACTGAAGTATTAATGAAATCAGAGGGAAGCGGGTATTTGATCTAATATGATGATTGAAAATCAAAGCTAGGGATTCAAAAATGGAATTCAGGGGAGCCCTGGGCATAAGTTTGGATAAAAGTACTGCTAGTCATTTTAAATACTCAAAATGCCTTGGTATGTTCTGAAAACAACAAAAAGCAAAAAAACACTTTATGCAAGTCACACTGATTTAAAAAAATGTTTGAAGAGTTTAATCATTCAACTTTTGCTAAAGGAGAAAGAACCTTTTTAGTGATGGAAGAATGCCAGTCGTCAAATAGAAAGTGTATGACACATTTGTGAAGAGTCAGATTTTACAGCTTGCAAATCATTTGGCTGCAACAAAATTGTAAAGAAATTAAGTACTCTAAAAGTTTAGTATGATAAGGTGGTATTAGACTTTGATTTCAGTATGAGTTGTGCCAATTCCTAATTTGGGGGCAATAAAATAATTTAAACAGAGCCTCAGTTTCCTCATCTATGAAATAGGAGTATTAGTACCTGCCTCTTGATGGCTGAAAGAAATAATGTGACCTGGGTCCTGTGCCTCTCTGTGATGGGGGAGGAGTGTGCCAGCCAGTGGCAATGCAGCCTTTGGGCCCAGAGCCCCACACACCTTTGGAGCCAGACTGTGAAGCTGCACCCTGTGTGGCCCACAGGAAGATGAGTTGCCACATTCAAGGGATCCATGGCCACCTGAGAATGTCATTTATAAGGACCATTCTCTCCCTAGCCCCAACTGGAGCAAGGACATGAGCCTCGTCTTTGACCAGCTCCTGAGGAAAGGTGAAGACAACTCCTGGAAACATTTGCCTTTGTATAAATGTAAATCTATTCAAAGGATCAGAGGCTTCAAAAGCTTTTTTCCTGTCACAAAGCCAGTAAAAGAAGAACAAATGTCACAGGCCCCACTCTTTCCCAGAAGCTTTGAGGACACCCCGGGCTTTGAATATGCAATGTTCCATAATCATGTTGAAGAAAGGGCATTTGCGTATTTCAAGGAGGTACTTATCTGCAAGGAGCACGTGGTTTCCTTCATGGAAGGTGCCATTGCCACCGTGATTCGTGCTACTGTTGGTATGTCTGCAGTTAGAGCTGAGGGAATTGTCATGGCTGCCAATCTCAACATCAGTTTTATTTTTTTTAAGTTTTATTTATTTGTTTGTTTATTTGAGAGAGAGAAAGAGCAGAGGAGGGGCAGAGAACAACACAAGAATGCCGATGCAGGGCTTGATCTCATGAACTGCAAGATCATGACATCAGCTGAAACCCAGAATCCCGATATTTAACCAACTTAGCCAGCCGGGTGCCCCTCAACATCAGTTTTAAAAGGCCTATCCCCCTTTGTTCTGCTGTGATAAATAGCCATCTTGACAAAGTTCAAGGAAGAAAATTGTTTCCTGTAACGTTCAAAGTGTGGATGAGAAGACCCTGTACTAAGAGCCAACAATCTTCTCTATAAAGCTGGATTCTGAAAAAAGTTTGACATCAAAGAACTTCTTATGCATTCTACACCAATCTGCATTAGGCTCTCCTTCTGCCAGAGGAAGCTGTTATTTCCAGTCCTGCCCTAGTCCTTCAGCTCCCACAGGTTGAAGCCTGCTAACACAACCTTCCAGCACCTATCTCTGGAATACAACTCCAGGAACTCTTTTCCACCTTCTAAACGTTTTAACACAGAAGCGCTCCCTGTGAGAGTTTCAGCAGTTGTGTGGTTCTCCTAAACTTGAATGGGCTCCTTAGGGTTGCACAAGCATGATGTCTGCCCCTTTGTAGACTGGAGAAAAAATTCATACTGAAACTTATTTTTTGATCTTTTTTTAAAATTATTTTTTTAAGATTTTACATTTATTTAAAAAAAATTTTAATGTATTATTTATTTTTGAGAGAGAGAGACAGAGTACAAGTTGGGGAGTGGCAGAGAGAGAGCGACACATAGGATCTGAAGGGGGCTCCAGGCTCTGAACTGTCAGCACAGAGTCTGATGTGGGACTCAAACTCATGAACTGTGAGATCATGACCTGAGCCAAAGTCAGATACTTAGCCCACCGAGCAACCAAGGTGCTCTTACTTATTCATTTTTGAGAGACAGAGAGAGGGAGAGAGGGGGAGAAAGAATTCCAAGTAGAATCTACACTGTCAGCGCAGATCTTGCTGCAGGGCTCGAACTCACAAACTGGGAGATCATGATATGAGTTGAAATCAGGAGTCAGATGCTTAACTGACTGAGCCACCCAGGTGCCCCCATACTGAAACTTATACCACAAACTTAGAAATGCCAGAAACCCAAAGGAAGGAGTGTGTGTGTGTGTGTGTGTGTGTGTGTGTGTGTGTGTGTTATAAATTACAAAGCTACCTTTATTGTGTCCAAACAAATCGATTTGGCTATAGTAGAAAACACAACTAGTTCCTATAGGGATGGATACCTCAAATCTGGATTCTAAGAATTAAACAACTATACCATTAAAAGGGAGAAAGAGAGAGATAAAGGGAGAAGGAAGAAATAATGTGATCAAATTCAATGGCCTGTGTGAGGCAGTAGCAAAAAATCACTTATTGAATGAATAGATGATTAGCCACATGTAATTTTTTTATTTATTTACTTAGAGAGAGCGAGAGAGCAGGGGAGGAGTGAAGAGAGAGGAGAGAGAGAATCCCAAGTGGGCTCTGCAAGGTCAGCATGGAGTCTGACTCAGGGCTTGAACCCACGAACCATGAGATTATGATCTGAGCCAAAATAAAAGACCGGGTACTTAACAAACAGAGCCACCCAGGCACCCCAACCCACATGTAATTTTTTAAGATAAAATTCTGAGTAAGTCTCTTTATTTAATGTGTTGTAAGCATGTACTAATTTTTTATATAGACAGAACATTTTTTTCTTGACATTATAATAGGTACAAAAGAGAAAAAAACTGAACTCTTACAGTACTAAGCCACAAAATCTCATTGGGTAATTTGACCTAAGTATAATAGAGGTGATACTTTAACTACATGCAAGATTGCCATAGAAACTGTTAACCATAGAATGGAAAGATTGTCAAGTGTGAAGTTAGTTAAGGAGTTTTGAGGGTGGGAGGCTTTGAACTCCCAAGGCCCTTGGGAATCCCTTGAAGTCCCTTACACTTGGGAAATTTGAACTGGCTAAGCAAAGGCAGTGAAAGCAGTTCCTTTGTAACAGTTGATGCTTGAGGAGACTGGAACCAGACTTGCCTGGCAAAAAACTAAGTGAGAACAAAGTCTCTAAATTATGGGACCTCAGAGCTGTAGAGATGGCACAGTGCCCAGTGATGTTAAAATGCCCAGCCCCTCATTCAGAAACAAAGGGAGGGAGCTCTGTGGGTGACTAAATCGGAGGCTCTGGGTTCCCATTGTGGTTGGGATTCTCAGAGACCCAGATTCAGGTTCCAGCTCTGCCACCTTACATTTGTGTCCTCTGGCAACTTAGCAGCCTCTCTAAACCTTAGTTTCATTTGTAAAGTGATTTTACAGTTTTCATAAGGACTACATTCTCCCATCATTAAAAGGGTTGTAATATGTACACACACATACATATATGCATATGTGTTTATGTGCTTTATAATAAAGTACAGTGTCAGAGTTAGCACTCAGCAATGGCTAACTCCCTACAAAAATAACAGTAATATCCCTGCAGTGAGGGAGATCTTTCTCATTTCCTTCAGCCTAGTCACAGACACCTTAATCTGGCCATTTCTAAGTAAATTTAACTGTTTTAGTAATGTCAGGCTTCAGTTCAGTTAATCCAGGATTCTTCCCTTTCCTCCTCCTTTCAGACTGGTGTCTGTGTTAGCGGAGGCGAAGAGAGTGATGGTCTGTGGATGTCACATGCCTGCCTGCTTCATGCTGGCAGCTGGCCGGGCCTACAGCTGTCAGTTACGTGGTCCAACCTGGCTCTGCCCCTTTATCAGAACCACTTGGAAGAATTGGCTCTTTCTTCCCTTGTGCTCTTTGCCTGTGTTTCTTCCCTCTCTCAGTAATGTGTCTCAGGGGCCCAGAAGAGATATGGCTGCCCTCTTCCACGTCTCTGATTCTACAGGGACTTGGGCCGTTATTCGAGCCTCTGCTTTTCTGATGCCATGTCCATTCTGTTTTCCCCCATCTGATTGTGTGTCAGGCCTTACTCACAGACGGCTGCTTCCTGGAGCTCCAGAAAGAAAGGAGAATGCTGCTTCCTGCTAGTTCTATATCCCCACACCTACTGGGATGAGGATTCTGATGTCATCCCTCCCCAGATGTGGCCCTACATGGCAGCATACTACATCAGACTCTATTTCCTGGAGCAATCTTCCCTCCTCCCAGACACAGAAGGTTATATTCTTGGGGGAAGAGAAGGGCCAATGCAGAAAACTCTCTCTCAGTCAGTCTTCTTCCCCAGTCTGTTTCGCTTCTATGCTTTTTATTTTTTATTTTTTATTTATTTATTTTTTTAATCTCACTGTTGAGTATGATGTTAGCTGTGGGCTTGTCATGCATGACCTCCATCTCTGTACTCTTTGTTGAGAGTTTATATCATAAATGGATGTTGAATTTTGTCATATGCTTTTTCTGCATCTGTTGAGATTACCATGTGATCTTTTTTTTTTTTAACTTTTTTTTAACGTTTATTTATTTTAGAGAGAGAGACACAGAGCATGAGCGGAGGACCGTCAGAGAGAGAGGGAGACACAATATCAGAAGCAGGCTCCAGGCTCAGAGCTGTCAGCACAGAGCCCAATGTGGGGCTTGAACCCACGAACTGTGAGATCATGACCTGAGCCGAAGTCGGCCACTTAACTGACTGAGCCACCCAGGCGCCCCATATGCTTTTTATTTTTTAAACTTGGAAACTAGGAATTTGATATCTTTGTTCCCTTCATCCTTTATGGCTGGGATGACCAAATATTTCTCTTTTTCCACATTACACCTCATGTTCTGGTATAATTGTTAACAGCACCTCTTTTCATTCTCCCAGTGTCCTGGTTTGGATGATACGTAGTAATACAGCCACCCTGTCTAGAGCACCCCTACCTCCGGAACAACTTCAGCTAGTCCCAAGTGACAGACCCTGGTTCACCGGGAGAAATAAGCAGGGAGAGGAATAGGGACAAAGAAACACATTTACTAATTAGTTCCTAATCTGATCAGCCCACCAGTAGCTGGGGAGTAGCAGTGATGATTTCAAAACGGGGTCCTTCTGGCTATGCGTCTGCTGTGGTTAGGTGCCCTAGCACACAGTCACCGAAACACAGCCAACCCTGCACAAGGCTTCCTGCTTTCTCCAGTGTCCCTCTTAGCTCTGACATCGACTCTCCCTCCTTTTGGATAATCCGTGGCTGGGTCTCTGACAAGTCTCCTTCCTTGTGGCATGTTCTCCTTTACAGGGCTTCACGTTTGGCAAGGCTGGGGAGATCCTCACCAAGCGGCTCCGATACATGGTCTTCAGATCCATGCTGAGACAGGTATGTCTGCTGAGGATTGTGCCGGGGGTGCAGAACTCCCCACTTGGGTCCGTGGTCTCATGCAGCAGGAGTGCAGTCGGGTTACTCAGAGCGAGCTCCTGCCTTGGGCTTCCCTTGGTCTCTCCTCACTACCCCAGGTCTGGCTCAGAGGCCCTGCTGTCCCATCTGCTGTGGGTGGGACAAGGAATGGGGTTGTCACAGATGGTCCCCAGAGATGGCTCACCTCTGGCCTTTGTGTTGGCAGCTAGAGGCAGCAATACCTCTCACCCCTTTCCTCTCTTTCTTTCCTTCTTTCTCCTCAGAAACCCAAGACATTTGTGTTTCTTCCCACCAAGAGATGCCGCCTGTACCCTTTCTTTCCACAAATCAAAATGTATCCTGACTGCCCAGTTTTTTCTTTGCTGGTGTTAGACTGATACGTAATTCAAGCCATAGAGCTCGTTACAAGCTGATGATGGCTTACTAGAATGTCTCTTAATTTTCCACCTTCAAAACCCTAACAACAAGCAGATATGAATATTTTCCTGCAGAAGCGGGAGGGAGCTTCTGGGAATGTAACCCAAAGCAGTCCGTTTCTAAGGGAAAGTTTCTTTAATAATCATGAAAGTTTTGTATGTGACTTTATAACTCTCCATTTTAAAATTACTGATCACTTGCCAGTGAATAAAATGAGGCTCCAGAAGGATGCCCTGCACATGCCAGGAGTACTGGAACCCTGGCTAAGAAGCATCAGTTTGCTGTGTTAGGATTTCTAGATGACATTCACATCTTCCCAGCTGTCTTTGGTTCCTCAGTCCTTTCCCACCCATACTGCCATTACTGAAAAAGAAGCATATTTATGGCAATTGCTGGCCAGTGACTGGCAGAGCTAGGACTGAATTGAATGAGTAACAGAGCACTATTTGATGGGGGCACTGTGCTTGGTCTCTGAGCCAAACCATGTTTATAACCGAGATTCCACTTAGGATTGAGGCTGATCTTGGTCCAGAGCCAAATGCCCCATTACCCCACCAGCTCCCAGGCCAGCTCGTAGGTCCATTATACTTCGGTAGTTGAGCTGATGGTTTGTGTAATGCCCTCTCCATAAATTATTAAGCCTAGCAAATATACATTAAGTACTTCTACTTGTCATAAGACTTAGTATTGTCAGGCTTTCAAACCTCAACAGTCACTGTCTTCACGGAAGTTACATGCCAGTAGATCAGGCGCTTACACACAATAATTCTAAAAAGCAAAGTGTTACATGCTATGATAATTTAGAACACTTTCTATTTTCATAAATATTTTGTGGGGAGAAATGGCAGATACTGCTTTAATTGCAAGTCACAAGTAGAGATAACAGGACCATAGTTATTTTTATTACAGCTATAAATTCATACTTCAAAATCATAATATTTTTAGTATTTATGTATTTAAAAAGGTAAGTGGCTTTACAGGAAAAGAAATCCTGTTTTATGTTATTCTCAAATTGTAATCTAGATTTCTTTTGTTGATTTTTTTAAACCCAATTCGCTTATTCTGCCCTGAACTATAGTTATCTAAACTGCCTATTCAACTTCTCTGTTTAGATGTCTAAGTAGCATTTCAAACATATCTAAAATTGCACTTTTGAAAAAAATAAAAATAAAATTGAACTTTTGGTTCTCCCCTCTGCACAGCCCTCTGGGCTGACTTCTTACCTAGCCTTCTCCCAGACCATAATGGCAGCTCCGTTCTACCAGTTGTTCGGGGTAAAGCCTTTGAGGTCATTTTGGACTGCTCTCTTTCTGTGTGATGTTGTAATAACCTCCCACCTGGTCTCGCTGCCCCAATCCTAATTCACATCTATTGGTTTCATCCCCTAAGAGCCAGAGTCATCCTTCTAAAATATAAGTCAAGTCCCATCTCCCTGCTCAAAACCTGCTGGAAGCTACTCATTTTCCTCAGCGTAAAATCTGGAAGCTTTACAGTTGCCTCCAAGGTCATGATTTACTTGTGACATCCATCTCTAGAATCTAAGCTTTATGAAAGCAACAACATTTTCTTTTTTTCTTCACTGTTATAGATCCAGCACTTAAATCATATTTGGAACAAAACAGGCACTCAAAAAATTATTTTGAGAAATGAAATTATTTATATGGTTGTCTCTTAAGTTCCTTTCTTATCTGTTGAGTGTCAAATCCTGAGTGCTAAATGCAGGGGATGTAAGTGATAACCAACCTGACCTGTCATTGCCCTAGGAGCTAAGAGTCTTATAAATAGAGCTTTAAGATAATAAAGTCATTTTCCGTGCCACAGGATGTGAGCTGGTTTGATGACCCTAAAAATACCACTGGAGCATTAACAACCAGGCTTGCCAATGATGCTGCTCAAGTTAAAGGGGTATGTGCCTCCTTTGTGCTGGTGTTTGTCTTAATTGGCTATTTTGGATCTCAGCATGGAATTAATTTTCTCATTACAGGTATTCTCATACTCATTAAAATGTTAAATAAATATTTCAATATGTATGCCCTATAGGAAATATATTTACTATTTAAACATTATATACTGTATAGTGTATTCATAATTTACAAGCTTTCTTTTTTTATTTATTAATTAATCGTGCTATTAACAAGATACACATGGAAGGATAATTATTTAGAAAAGGAAGTACTTATCAGCATATCACACAGGAACAGTCTCTTGTGTTCAGTTACACAAGGTAGGGGCGCCTGGGGGCTCAGCTGTTTGAGCGGCTGGTTTCAGCTCAGGTCATGATCTTATGGTTTGTGAGTTCAAGCCCTATGTGGTGACAGCTTACAACCTAGAGCCTGCTTCTGATTCTGTGTCTCCCTCTGTCTCTCTGCCCCTCCCCAACTCTCTGTCTCTCTCTCAAAAAAATAAACATTGAAAAAAATGTTTTAAAAGTGAGAAAATTGTAATTGCTACTGAGAAAACAATGTGTGCAGTTTCTGTCTGAACACTGAGGAGCAATGCAGTTTAGAAGAGAGGGAAGAAAAGTCTAAAGGCAGGTTGAAAGAAATGAGAAACACATTAAAAAATTAAAGCAGTGGTAGAAGGAACAACTTTATCAGGCTACCACACTTAAATTTTACCACTATACGAATCTTTTTAATTGATCTAACTAGAAACTATTGAACCAGGAGGTTGTGATTTGTGGATGAAATGACCGTTTCTTCTTCTTCAAGTATTGATAGCAAAAATCCACAAAATGATGTAGAGTTCAAAAAAACATGTTATCTCTCCTGTGTCTCCTCCTCACTTGAACCTTATTAATCTTTATCTTTTAACCTTTCTATAAGGTATCTCTCTTTTAAAGTTTCCTCTATCGGGGCGCTTGGGTGGCTCAGTCAGTTGAGCATCCGGCTTCGGCTCAGGTCATGATCTTGTGGTTTGTGGGTTCAAGCCCCGCGTCCGGCTCTGTGCTGACCCCTCAGAGCCTGGAACTTGATTCAGATTCTGTGTCTTCCTCTCTCTCTGCTCCTCCCCTGCTCCCTCTCTGTCTCTCTCTCTCTCAATATGAAATAAAGACATAAAAAAATTAAACAAATAAAGTTTCCTCTGTCTAATAAATGGGGCTTCTGTAAAAATAAATTGGGTTTTGAATATGGATGTACACCATTGTAAAATTACAATGTAAATCTTGGAAATTGTTTTAATACAAATTTCTTTGCTTGAGGCAAACAAATCAACAAAAACTGAGGTTTAGATCAAGTTGAATAAAACCTAACAGAGCCGAATGTCCCCTGCTTGAAATAACTTGGAACTTCCTAAAAGAGACAGCTTTGGCTCTGTGGCATCTGCCGGTGTGTCATTCTCATTAAGTGCTGTGGAAAAAAACAGCAGGAGGATATATAGGTAGGGGCTTTCTGGTTGCCAGGTAAGAGAGGACTCAAAGATACGGTGATAGATGCAGGAGGCCTGAATGAGGGGAAAGTTCTAGCCCTGTCCATGTGTAGAGAAAAGTATTCTAAACGGAAGGGTCAGCAAGTGCTAAGGCCCTGGGGCTGGAGCATTTCCATAACTGTTCCCAAAACAATAAAGAGGGTAGTATGGCAGAGTAAAGCGAGTGAAAGGAAGAGTCCTAAGAATTGAAATCAGCATTATATCTGAAAATAGATGGGAAACCATTGTAGGGTTTTGAACACAGGAGTGATGGGATCTGAAATTTTTAAACGCTGTTGTATGAATAGACTGAAGGGGTTAAGGGTTGAAGCAGGGACTCTATTGCCATATTCAGGGGAAGGATGATAGTATTTTGTATTAAGGTAGTCATAGTGAAGGTGACACAAAGTAATCAGATTCTGGACATAGTTTGGAGGTACAGCCAACCAAATTTGTTGGTTGTGTATGAGGTATAAGAGAACAGGGGTTTAGAAGTTCTCCACAGTTTTTGACCTGCGTTACTTAAAAATTGAAGTTGCTTTTTAATGAAACAGTGAGAACTTTTGAAAGGATAGAGTTGAGGGGTGCCTGGGTGGCTCAGTTGGTTAAGTGTCCAACTGCAGCTCAGGTCATGATCTCGCAGTTCATAAGTTCCAGCCCGACGTTGGGCTCTGTGCTGACAGCTCGGAGTCTGGAGCCTGCTTCAGATTGTGTCTCCCTCTCTGCCCCTCCCCCACTTGCATTCTGTCTCTCTCTGCCTCAAAAATAAATAAACATTTTTAAAAAAGAAAGAAAGAATAGAGTTGAGGGAGAGTTAGAGTTCTTTTTGAAACATGGTAAGTGTGAGATGCTCACATTAGATGCCCAAGTAGAGATGTCAAGAAGGCAGGTGGATGTGGAAGTCTGGAGTTGAGCACAGAAGTCTGGTCTGGAAATAGATTTAGAGAAATTTTTGGTGCATTGGTGGCTTGTAAACCATGAGACTGGATGAGATAGCCGAGGAATGTTGTACAGATAGACACCCCTGAGGTCAGGGCTGTGATGATGGACCTGCAAAGAAGAATGGGAAGGAGTGGCCAGAGAGAGAGGAGAACAGGGTTCTGGAAACATCATGAAGAAAGCAGAGCAATGTCAGATATCAAACCGAATGTTTCACCTCCTTGCCATGGCCGCATGGAAGGTGCTTATGGTTCTAACAAGAACTGTTTTCTAGGGTGTGGTGGGAACAAAGCTTGTTGGGAGTGAGTTTGCGAAAAGGAGAAAAGAGGAGTAACACAGTTGGACAAATTGTTAATGGACTTTCTGGTAAATGGAGGAGAGAAATGGTTGGTAGGTAGAGGACATACAGCATCAGTCTCTATTTTTTAATTTACATTGGCATGAGAGCCCGTCAGTGAGCCTGGGATAAATTCATTTTGCCCTCTCCCATCTTACGTGGCCATCCTGGACAAACTGTGTCCTGAAGTTTCTGAAACCCTATTTTCCCTGGCTAAACTTTGCTGCCATAACTTTAGTATGCCTTCCACACTGACCTTGTTGTATGTGCTCATGTGCTTGCATGGACACACATGTCCCATATCCCTTTTTGTGTGAAGGCTACATTCTAGAGGAAACACAGACTTTTGGTCAGTCGGGTGCAACAGAACCTGAGCAGGTGCAGTCCAAGCATTGTGTGCTAGTCATCCTTCCCTCCTCCTCTGAAGTGCTTCTGCCGTGCTCTTTTCCTGTATCTGTAAAATTTGTGGCCAGCCCTATCCCTTGCTGTGAGGTCCTTAGCCACACACAACAAGTCCATTAGCCCCTGATGGTGTGCTGGTGTGGACTGTCTGCTTTTCATTTATTTCTTCAAATTCACACTCTCATGGCCCCACTAGTACGGGAGCCTACACAGCCTCTGTGAGCCACTGAGTTGGAACTGTTCTCCAGAGCAGTTAAAACAGGGCTAGTGAAGAAGGACAAGGGAAGAAGAAGCAAGTAGGTATGTGGGTGCCATCAGAACTTGAAAAGCCCAATGTAGCTGTTACCACAAATTGGCTGAGACAGGACAGTTGTATCCACTTTATGCTACCAGCCGACCAGTTTATGTTGGGGGATATGTGGGTGTGTAAATACATATTCACACATATGTACACATACACACTCATATATACATATTTATATCACATATACATACTCAGTCTGTGTGTACATCTGTCTATTATACAGTGGGAAGTGGTGAAATTAGTTTTTTATATCTAAAAATACTTGAGGTAAGCAGTACTGTCAAAAATCATTCACTCAAGGCAGAGCTAACCCCAGTTTGTGTGCGTGTAGTTAGTGATAATGTTGATCTAGGTTAACTTTTTTTTCATATTTTACTTCACCACTGGTGAAACATTTTCTCAGATGTATTTTTGAGTAAGTAGCTTAATTCTGCTAAACATAAATCAGGAGAAAATAGATCTCAATATTTTGCTTATGAAATGGTGAACTTTTAAGTTTTATTTCCATATTAGGACTAGAATTCAAGAGGGGGAAAAGCAAATGAGAGCTGCACAGAGATCAAAAGCCACCATGCATTTAAAAAATTCTCCCCCAGGAGAAGGTGGTTGAGGGAAGGATGAAGTTATAGATGTTTCTAATTTCAGAAGGAGGTTCATGAAATAGGCTTTTTTCCCCCCAGTAAGCACAAATGTTTTAAATTAGATTTCAAGCAATACGGTCATGTGCAGAGGAGGAAATAAATAGCAGGACAGGGAGTGACAAAGAAGAGTGGGTAGAAAAATGAGTAGAAGAGGAAGTGACATACAAACATGCAAATGTACAGTGGGATGGAGAGGTTATGAGAGGTGATAGTGGGTTTCAGGAGTGAACCTATTTTGATCTGTTTCACACTTGCGCTATGGTTTTTGGAGTGTTACCTTCACTTGTCTCTACTTTTTGAAATGAAAATTACCAGGCTATGCTCCTCCATTCATTGTGATACTCAGAATTCTAGACTCCTACTCTATATGAGCAATAGATTTGGAACAGTGAGTATTAGTCTTTAGAATAAAGAACAGTAACTGGTGCCATGGCCCCCAAGGGCTAAATCAGGTTAAGCCAAGGAGCATAGTCCTCCCACACATCGTCAGTTTAAGGTTCTCAATCTTTTCTCTCACCTTTCATGTACATTAAGCAAGAATTTGTCATCTGTGATCCATTTTACTTATTTTCCATGGCCTTGATTGCCATCCAGAGCTGAACAATCATATGTCTAAAAGGTTAATGCACTAGAGTCGTTCACCTGCCTTGAACTTGGGGGATGTTCTGAGCACTTCTCTCAGTTGGTTGCTCTGGGAAATGAGTTCTGAGGAAGACTTGTAGATGGTGAGAACAGGAGCAACCTACATCCTCACAATGCCATAGACTCCTTCCAGGTTGTAACCTTTGACTTTCAGGTTGAAAGTTTGAAATCCACTTCATTCTTTGACTTCAGCCAAATTTGGTTAAACATCCCTTGAATATAAACTCAGTGCCTGCATCAAATAAAAAGAAATGCTCCGTCATTTATGTTGTCTGATGCAATTCCTGGTATAGAGTTTAATGCATAGAGGCTCCTGCTAATTGTTGTACCCTTTCCTCCTAATTATTGATCTGGTGTTTATATCACATAAGCACTGCTGAGTGATTTTAGAGGGTTGATGCTGGAGTGATGGAAAAGGGGGTGTGAAGGATTCTGTTCTAAAATTTAGAGTTGAGAGAAGTTTTGGTTATTAATTAGTGTGTTTGCTCATTTTGAGAGTTGGGAGAAATTTGTCCAAAGTCACAGAGGAGGTAGTGTCTATTCTAGACTCTACTCTGTCATAATCTTTACCTAAGTCTGGCCCTACTCAGGCAGAGGGCACTTTGGGAGTGGAGAAAACATGGACCATTTCCAGATCTGGACATCAGTGCAGGAATTTGTAATGGCTTGAGGGCTCAGGTGTTTTCAGGGTAGAGGAGAGAAGTATAGTATAGAGTAATAAATTGACTTTATAGTTTGACTTCTGCCTTTAGAACTGGGAATCACTGCATACTTCAGGCCCCCTCTGGCATTCACACTAAAGGCTCTGATGCCTGCCTAATATCCTAAATTAAATTCTATAACTTTCATCTCTGTACCATTGTTCCAAATCAAATGCACATTAAATTAAACACAGTAAACATCTCAAATAGGCCAAGATATATTTGGATATCCTTAATGACAAATATTAGGCTTAACTTATCAGTAGCTATACATCTAATGTTGGAAATTTCAAATATTTTCAGTGTCATATAACTGTCAGGCTATTTTATCTTTCTCATTTGCAGAGCTTGCTTTAGTGAGCATGGTTTCATTGATCACGGAAAATTTTCTTGGTATCAAAAATTAGAAGAGATACAAATATGTAATTACTCTGAATTATTTTGGTATTTATTCTGAAGTCATAAAATCTTCATGTTAGAAACGAAGTGAATGTACATGTTAACTTTTTGGTTTTTATTTCACAACTGAGAAGATAATAGAATTTCAAGAAGCTTAATTCTTATAATCCTGAAGAAAGTATGGATTTGAAAGAGAATATGAAAATGTTTCTCTAATGTGTTTTGTGTGTTTGTTTTATAGGCTATAGGTTCCAGGCTTGCTGTCATTACCCAGAATATAGCAAATCTTGGGACAGGCATTATTATATCTTTAATCTATGGCTGGCAATTGACACTTTTACTTTTAGCAATTGTACCCATCATTGCAATAGCAGGAGTTGTTGAAATGAAAATGTTATCTGGACAAGCACTGAAAGATAAGAAAGAACTAGAAGGTGCTGGGAAGGTGAGTCTAAATATAACTACCCATCCAATAAAGTAAAATATTCTAATCAGTACTGTTCTGTTACTACTACTTCTTATGCTTGGAGAATGTTTTTATAACCATTCTTCAGAGCCATCTTATTTGACACTTGTTGAGCAGACTGGAAGCTGAAGAGAAGTTGCAAAACCAATTCTTAGGCTCACAGACTGATGACTAATTTTATTAGGCTTTTCTAAGTCAAACCATCATCTTCACACTTTTCCTCTACTTCGTTCCTTCCTCTTTCCACCCTCCCATCCTCTCTCCTTCCCGCAAGCCAGCTGAAATCCATTTATTTATTGAGGAAAGTAGTCTCATTTAATTACATACAATGGGGAAGGTGAAAATAGGTAAAAATCCCATGGTTGTTTATTCTGTCAGGCTTAAATTATTAGAAATCTTTCCTTTTGATCATGCTTCCTGCTAGCATCTTGTTTCTGTTTACCTTTACCCTCCTCTTCCTGCTGCTGCTACTCCTTTTTTCTCTCCTCCTCCTCTTCCTCCTGCTTTTCCTTTTTTCTCCCTCTCTTTCTGCATGCTTGTGTATTTGTTGTTGTTTTTTAAACAAATGCTTATATGGCATTTACTGTGTTTCCTTGGCAAATGCTTTCGTCCTCATTGTGATCCTATGAGGTAGGATCTATTCTTAGCTCCTTTAGAAGTGAGGCTGGGGCACAGGTGGATAATAATCCCAATGCCTTAGAGCTAATAAGCCTCAGAGCCAAGATTCAAAGTTGTGCCTCTCTTAAGAAACAGAAAGGAGGGGCTCCTGGGTGGCTCAGTCAGTTAAGTGTCTCAGTTTGACTTAGGTCTTGATCTCACTGTTCTTGGGTTTGAGCCTGCCTCAGGCTCTTTGCTGACAGCTCAGAGCCTGGAGCTTGCTTCAGATTCTGTGTCTCCCTCTCTCTTTCTGCCCCTCCCCTGCTCACACTCTGTCTCAAAAATAAATTAACATTAAAAAATAAAGAGGAATAGATCTGATAGTACATGGTTTATATGACTGCAGAAATATAAATGGTCACACAGCACGGCTGAGCCCTAAAATTGGATAGGGATACATTTTACTAGTGGACCCTCCAAGGTTCCCAAGAGTCGGGGCAGGGATCCAGGAAGATCAGTGGCCCTGACTCTCTAGGCCAGAGAGTTCTTTGTTTCTGGGCCAGGCACCTTACCAGAGAAAAAAGGATGACAAAGAAGATACCTCTTCATTAAGATTGATCATTACCACTGACAATGTCCTCCGACTTTTTGCCCTATTTCCTTAGGATTCCTTCAGGAAATTCCTTTGGACCATAGCTTTGGTGCTTCCTAACTCGAGTCTGTGGGAGAAAGGTCTCCTCAGGCCATCAGAGGCCCCGTCTTGGGCTTCAGGAGGAGCATGCTGACCCACAGGCATCTGGTTATGGTCTGGCCCATGTAACATTGGCCCCTGTCAGGAAACACTTTCTGTCACCTATCACTTCACTTAGTGCTGTACTTTCTTGTTTTTTCCACCTATGGTGTTGATCTTTCAGATGCAGGGAAGATGGAAAAATCTAGGACAAAATGTATAAAAAGAAAAATTACTAACCTTTAGTAGTATCATCATTTCCTGAGGTGTTCGAAAAGTCCCAGAAAGGCGACTTAGGTTGTTTATAGGAAGGAGATGATTGAGAAGCTCGATTGTAAGGTAATGCACTGCACACCACAGACAGATTAGCACCTTTGAAGTAGCACACCAGATTTAAGACTCTTTGGGAGTTTTGTTACAAGGGGCAAGATGGAATCGGATTTCTGTAAATGTGGCAAGTTTACTGTGCAAAGGTCAGGGGTGAGATAAATGCTCTATTCAGTGGTGGTTCATGAGACAGGCAGAAACAGGTGGGAAAAGTGTTTGCGGCACATCTAGTCCGTGTAATTTTGGATGTCAACTCTCAAAGATCATCATTCTCAGGTTACCACTTATTATTTGTTGTGTACCAAGCATCATACGAAGAGTTCTGCATGCATTTCCCATTTGATACTCTCAGTAACCCTTTGAATTATTCCTGTTAGTTGATAAAAATCCAAGGTCCAGAGAAGTTAGGGAATTTGCCCAGATCACACAGCAATAGTCTAACTGCTCTCCCTGCTTCCACTCGTTCCTTTCCTGTCCACACACTTTCTACATTCCTCTCACAGAAGCCACACTTATCTCTTACAAACGTATATGAGATCATGCTAACCCCAACTTAAAACCCTCCAATGGCTTCTCATCACACTTGGAATAAGATCAACCTTTTACCCTGGTTTATAAAACTCTGCATGACCCCCCCCCCCCCCCCCCCCCCCCCCCCCCCCCCCGACAACTTCTGTGAACCCATCTGGTACTGCTCTCTCCTGTGCCCACCCCACTCTGGCCTCAGGGCCTTCTTTCAGTTCCTAGACCTTTCCAAGCTGGCTCCCCTTGATCTTCCAAAGACTGGTTCCTTTATGTTATTCCCGTCTCACCATTATTATTACCTCTTCAGAGAGGCCTTTCCTGGCACTTGAATTAATTCATGATGCTTCTCAGTATCTGATGTTTTGTTTTGTTTTTTACTATTTCTTTGTTTATTGATTAATGGTCTGTCTTTCTTACTAATACATAAGCTCCATGGGGACCAGGACCACGTCTATTGATTTGCCTTTAAAGTGACAGAGCAGGCCTAGGATTAGAGAGCAAGGCCGTGTGGTGTCCGCTTGCCCATAGCGTCCACCTGTCTGTGCTCCTTAGATTTCTGTCACATTTTTACTGACTAATGAACATCTTAGAACATAGGTGCTTTTTCCTTTTCAGAGATAAAAGACATAACCAAACTTCAGTTTATTTGAGGAAAGGAAGAGAAGTTTGTGAGAAGGGTTTTTTTTTCTCTCTCTAGAAATATGTTTTCTTCAAAATTAGTTAATGCACACTGGCATCTCAATGCTATTTACTCTCTCAAAATAGAAGTTTTCTCACCTCTGGGTGCGTAGGTGGCTCAGTCCGTTGAGCATCCCCACTCTTGATTTTGGCTCAGGTCGTGATATCATGGTAGTGAGATCTGAGCTAAGCATGCAGACTGCTTAAAATTCTCATTTTCTCTCTCTTTCTCTTTCCTTCTCCCTCTCTCCCTCTGCCCCTTGCTCACACTCTAGGTCAAAAAAGAAAAGGTCTCTCTTATAGCGATTACTGAGTCTCTATTTAAAACTCTTGGGAAAAACCAAGCTGTGAGGAGACAGAATACTAATTAAGCTTTTTCCTAATTGCTTCTTTGTGAGGCAAGAAAAGATGATTGTGAAGTGATTACAGTATTGTTTTACTCACTATGCAAGGTCTGGGACTCATAAACTCACTTTTACTGGGCTGTTGACATACTCTACAGAGTGACCAAACTTATAAACCAATCACAGACACAACACACCTGCCTTAGAAAATGGTGCACAGAGAATAATAGCTCTTAAAACCACATTGAAATATGCAGTAAAATTTGTTTAACACATTGTTAAACTTTTTTGAATTTCCTTACAAATGCAAAGAACCTTTCCATTTATTTGGAGCATTATTAATGAAAATAATTCTAATATGGGACTGAACAAGGACTGTCTGGGGGTTTGACTAGAGATGAATGTTTTCTTCTTTTTATCTTCTATATTTTTTAATATTTTCTAAAATGAATATATTATTTTCATAATGTGTATCAATTTTTATAAAATATTTTAACATATATTGAATCTTGACATTTTCCTATCTTCTTCAGTAGTTTATAGGAAACATAGTTCAATATTCTTGGCCTAACCAGGTCAGAGTATAATATTTCTTACTTTATTTTTTAAATAAGTTTTAGTTTTCAAATAGATGGCATTATTGTTTTTCTTCTAATAGCTCTTTCCATTCATTACTCTTTAAAACTGACTTAATGTTGTATCAGATATTTGCTTTTCTCTTTGAAGTTAGGTAATTTGTATTGGATTTAGTAAAAAATAAATGAAGTTTCATGTTTATGATTTTTAAGCTATAAATCACTCAACTGTAATTGAATGTGTCTTGTTAGAATCAATTCTGATCAGTGTACAGACCAGAGAAAGGGAGAACATCTTAATAGAAGAGTGATTTCTCCTACTTAGTGATTTATAATTTAGACTTTTGTCTCTAAAAGTTATTTCTCTTAGAATGACAAAGTTGAAGGGGACTTCAAGATCCTCTTGCCCATCCCCATCATTTTATTCATGAAGAAAATGAGACACACAGAGATATTTAAGGTCCCGTGTCTGAAATCTTATTTTATGTACTGGAATCTTTCGTATGGTCCACAGCCCTTTATGCAGACTCCAAAAGGATGTATTTATTCTAATCACATAGACTTGTTGGAAGTTACATTCAATTAAAAAATAACTGAATGATAGAAGGTTTGTGGAAAACAAATTGATAATGTGTGCCATGTTCCTTAAAAATTAGTTAGTTCCCTTTAGCCTCATAATTTCACTCTTAAGAACCTCTCCCAAGAAAATAACTTAATGTGGACAAATGTTTATGGGTAAGGATGTTATTCACAGAATATTTTAATAGAGAATGGAAACCTTGTTTAACAATAAAGGAATGTTTAACTGGCTGGGATATTAAGTGGTCCATTAAACATTCCATTATTAATGTGTATGTCATGACCTTGGAAAATGCTCTTGATCTTTATTATGGTAAAAAATGATGTAAATCCAAATAGAAAATTTGGTCCCAATTTTGCTAAGTATGTATATGCTTAAAAAAAGAAAAACAGGTAAGCTAATATATAAAATATACCTATTTGGAGCTTTTTTAAAACCTTTTTAATCTTTTCAATATTTTCCAAACATTCCTCAGTTTTCATGAATGATTATCATCAAGAGAAAATATAAACATCACACTTGAAATATATATATAATAATTATAAACCTAAAATGTGACCATCATAAAAGAAAGACCACTGCACTAGATGTAAAATGCTGAGTTCTCAGTTTAATTTTGCCCCTGTAATTTTGGCTTTAGATAAGTGTCTCATATGTTTAAGCCTTAGCTTCTCTTTCTATAAAGAGACTGAATTAGCCGATCTTCCTTCCAGATCTAAAATTTGATCTTATAAATTACTATCCTTTCTTATAATGAAGGTCATAGGTCATAATAAATAAGTAATATATAATAATAAAATTAACTTTATTAATCTTTTTTATGGAATTCATACTAATTACCACTGGGTTTTTTGTTTGTTGTTTGTTTTGCCTCTGTGACTGGGGGCTCTCTGTTACAGATTGCTACTGAAGCAATTGAAAACTTCCGAACGGTTGTCTCTTTGACTCGAGAGCAGAAGTTTGAATATATGTATGCACAGAGTTTGCAGGTACCATACAGGTAATAACCACTGAAGAGTGGGAGGGGATTGTGGGGAGGTTTTTCAGTTCATCAGATTTGTTTTCAGAAGGATTCATTTGGCCAGAAGGTAGGGAACAAATGAAGAAGCACTTGTAGTTATCCAGGACAGAAATCACAAGACCCTGACCTCTCTGAGATAGAACTTCTAAGAGTGGGTAAGTGATGGGAAGTTGAGGGAGAGGAAATAGATAGAGAATGAATCTCTGATGCCAAGTTTGGGTAATGACCCTATGATTTGCTCTTCTTGGGAATGAGTTCTCTATGGAACATGAAATTTGAGCTATCTCTTGGACCTGAGGGGGGTGATGTGTCTTCAGTATGCTTTTGCTTCTTCTTTTGACGCTTCTCTAGTGGAGAATTTCTGTATTAAAGGAATTTAATGAACTCCTCCAGCGGGAGTTCAAAAAAGTAAGCCCAACTCGAGTCTCAGTTTCTTATGTGGTAAATGGAGAGAGCTGGACCTTATTGATGAGTTTTCAAAGGTAAAAAAAATAATAATAATAGAGCTTTTTTTTCTGAAAATGTTTTCATTTGAAATCCCAGTATATGAAACAGGTAGAAATAGAGTTGAACTGGTTGAAGCAGGGGTAGGAGGCCCAGAGGACTGCCCACTCACCAGCCTGCCCTCACCTTCACATCACCCAATTCACATGGCTCAGAAAATCCACCAGTGTTAATGCATTTGTGAAGTCTTTTCTAACTCCTCCAGAGAGTTGTGCTTCCTCTTTCTTCCCCTGACATGTTATTCATAAGATTCCTTCACTGCATAATTAAAGTCAACTTGACTCTGGGTCCCCAAGGGCAAGAACTTGACTGATTCTTCTGTGTCACCCAGCATGGTCCCTGCAGCTTTAGGTGTTGGGTAAATGTGTGTTGAATGAATGTTTACTATAGAGTGCATATAATTTGTGTGTCCAAAAGTGGGGGGGAGGGAAGGAACTTGCACTTATTAACCCCTAACAGGCTCTTCATCTTTTCCTTGGCTTATTTTAACTTTACCTCAACACTTTGAGGTGCACTTATTACTCCATCAGTTTCCTAAGTGTTCACAAGTGAAAAAGTGAGGACCAAACTTAACTTTTTGGAAACCGAACCCATTTTTGTCTGCTGCACCCTACTGCTGATCTATCAAAGGTTATTTTTTAAGGACTGAAAAATGAAAGTCAAGTAAGTTTCCTAATTCTCCTTTTCAGAAACTCTTTGAGGAAAGCACATATCTTTGGAATCTCATTTTCCATCACCCAGGCAATGATGTACTTTTCCTATGCTGGCTGTTTTCGGTTTGGTGCCTACTTGGTGGCAAATCAATACATGGACTTTCAGGATGTTCTCTTGTAAGTATCAGGTTAATATTTACAGTTGAACTCTAGAAATAAAACTGAGGTAAACATGCTTCATGTCTAAGTAGAAAACCTTACTGTGAAATTTTGTGAAGAGATTTTGGTGATTCAGAAGGTACCATTTGCCTCTTGAGTCTCTTTGTATGATCTCTGAAGGACCTTATTTTGTTTAGGGAATCAGTGACATCCCCCCTCCCCTGTGCTGACTCTCATACCTTTGACCTTTCTGAATCTATGGCTCAATGGGGTTGATTCACTGAGGGGTTTCCAAGAGGGACGGGACAGGACAACAGTCAGCTCCTGACTCTAATTAGTAAAACACTCTGAGGTTTGGTGCTCAAGCAGAAATGAAAGTTTTGGGAACTATCTGGGGGCAAGAGACCGTGCAAACTTGCCGTACCCTCACCAGGAATATTCACTCTACTGGTGAGTTCAAATAGCTCCCAACAATCCCCTGCTAATGCTTCTCTTTCTGTCTCTCAAAAATGAATAAACGTTAAAAAAAAAAAAGAACACTAAGTTCTGTAAGCCCTGGGAGATTCTAGGATAAATTTGCTTTCCTTGATAAAAGAAGAGCAGTTAGAAAGTAAGAGCTAGCGGCGCCTGGGTGGCTCAGTCAGTTAAGCGTCCGGCTTTGGCTCAGGTCACGATCTCATGGTTTGTGGGTTCGAGCCCCGCATCAGGCTCTGTGCTGACCGCTAGCTTAGAACCTTGAGCCTGTCTTCAGATTCTGTATCTCCCTGTCTCTGACCCTCCCCTGCTCGTCCTGTCTATCTGTGTCTCTCAAAAATAAATAAGAAAACATAAAAAAAAAAAGTAAGAGCTAAAGAAATTCAGAAACGACAAAAGCTAGATTGAGATTTCTGCCCCATTGCTGTCAATGCAGAAAATTGTACCTCAGTCAGGAGAAGAAAGGCCTGAACTTAATGGTACCCACAAGTACTCAAATATGCAGTTGGGTAGTGAAAACTGGATATAATCTTTCTGAGTGTCTAGATTTGGTGATGGGTGGGATTCTGCCCTTTGATAGCATACCATAAGTAGTGGTAATACAGTTGTACATTTAAACTAGAATCACCTCAACTTGTCTAATACAGGGTGTTAGTGTAGTATTTCCATCTTATTGAAACATTGTCAGTGTGTGCATCATAGTTTGCTCAGGATGACCCCAACAGAAGATTTAAAATTTCCACTTAATATCTCTGTCTGACAAATGATATACGGAGCTTTTTATGACTTGGACCAAAAGGCCAAAACCAAGCATTATTGGCATTGGGTCTTCAATTAAATAACTATTTGATATATTGCTTTACTTCAAGGTAAAGCATTGAATTCATGAAAGTTGCTGATGGTTGGGCATTTAGATTGGGAAAATCAATCTTCCAAGTAGAAGAAAGGGGAGACCTGTCTGAAGTGCAGTCCATTTTTTAAAAGATCTCCCAGGGGTAAATGATGACAAGCCTGAGATTAACCAACCATTTGTGTGATTTATTTAGAGTCCAGAGGAGAGGATGTGACAGGCTCCCAGTATTCTTCCAGGAGGGTTCCCCAGTAGTATGTTAGTTCCAGGCCCACTATTTAAAAAAGAATGTTGAGACGGGCACCCTCCTACACTGTTGGTGGGAATGTAAACTGGTGCAGCCCCTCTGGAAAACAGTGTGGAGGTTCCTCAAAAAACTATCCATAGAACTCCCTTATGACCCAGCAATAGCCCTGCTAGGGATTTACCAAGAGATACAGAAGTGCTGATGCATAGGAGCACATGT